>NC_071511.1:123340734-123643765 GCF_027887155.1 Malaclemys terrapin pileata
AGAGCTGCATGTGACTCACGAGCCATAGTTTGGCCACCCCTGCCATAGGCCATGGAAACTGTGCAGTTCCGTTGTATGGGCTGGAGGCACCCCCATGGGACATTGATCCCAGTTCTGTATTGGTGCCCTAAAGCAACTGGAGAGATGTCGAGCATGGCAGGGCTCAGGACAAGCCATGGGTGGGATGGGCCCAGTGGATCCACTGCTATCCAGACTATGAGCAGGGGCATAGTCAAGACAGGATCTACGGCAGACTTCACTGAGACCAGCATATGACCCTACGTGCCTATAAAAAAGGAGTACTACATTGGTGGTGATACCTGCTGAAGAGAAACTCATCCTGTAAGGGCCAGATTTTCCCCTTTAGAAGGAGAGCAGAATATCAGAGCCAAACGCCGCCCTGTTTGGAATTTTGCCCTGTACAGAGAGATTTGTCAGAAGCAGAAATGCAACACAAGCACCAGGATGTGTCAAAACACCACAAAACCTTCATTTTGACTGGACACAAAATACCAGCTCAAAAACTTCCTCGGGCAAGGTGGGAATTTGGATTCGGAGCAACATACCCATTTTGTGATTCCCATAGAAGCAGAGTTTGGCTTCAAACAACTTCACATTTCCCTTGCAGATCTTCTTTCTGAACCACATTCTGATCTCAATTACTCTGACACAACCACAGGCATAACAGAGGACTGAATTTGATCCAATTTATTTACAAAAATTTAACCATCACCACCCCACTTAATTGGATACTTGTTTCATGGATCAACCCTGCTTTATATCCCATGAACAATAAGATCAGACTGAGCAAGGCTCAGTCTAACACGCGTTCCGCGGTATCTACATTAAAACAATGACTGTTATTCCAAATAAGGGAACTTGTTGCAAACTTCTCTGAAGCTGCCTTGTTCTGGCTGGTTTATGTTAGGGAGACAAGACTAAACAGACCTTCACATTTTCAGTATTAACCACTAAAAATGAAAAATTGGTTGCTTGTTTCCAGAGTGCAGATGTAGGAAAGTTCTACACAGTCAGCGGCCTCTTTTGGAACCCAAAGTACAACGCACCCAGCATTAGTTATCTACTTCTTAAGAGTCACTGGGCCAGATCAGCTGGGAATAAACAAGTGCATCTCCCAAGGGCCCCAATGGAGTTCCTCCTGAATTACACCACATTACATTTCGCTGCTTTTCCTTCTATATCCTCCCCCCGCCAACCCCTCATTTCCATTGGTGCATAAGTCACATTAGTTAGGCTGGCCCATTGAATACCACATCAGGACAAGTTTTGCTACTTTGCCAATCAATTGACATTCTATGCCCATTGTTGCAACCACCAAAGTCATAGATTTCAATGGGAGCAAGACCAGATCACACCCCCGTGTACAACTTAAGCTGTTGTTTATGTCACCTCTGACTTTGGCCCATTGTTTACCCTTGTGCTCCTACAGGAGCTTTTCTTAAATGCCACTCCTTTCTATGTCTGAGAGTCCCTCAGTTAATCCTTACTTTGTTTCCACCACTTCTAAATACCCAGATCCTGTTGGCTCAACCCTGATTGACAGCATTACCATGTTCGTCTATGTGGCAATGCAATATGAAAAACAGATGCAAATACTGTCTGGGATGCATCACTGTAACCCCCTTTGTTTTTATTTGACAGCAGAATTTTCATACTGTACCTGTGGTTTCAAAGGAGCTACAGGTAGTGCAATTAGTTCAGTGAACCAACTCATCCATCTGCGGACCCCTATGCTCTCAGTTACACTGGTACAAGTCAAGAGTAGCTCCAGTGAAGTTAATCAATTGTGTTCCACAAGAATCAAATCTCTACATTCAGAATCAAATTTAGGTAAAACGTATTTAAAAATCTCACCCTTCTCAGTGCCAACCCCCTAACACAGCATCGTTGGCAGTCTGCTCAGGAGAGGCACAAAGACTGAAATAGAAGTGCAGTGGTACTGCATTTTAGGATGTGCATCAACTACTCTGTAAGGCCCCAATAACTAGACAAACATGGGGTGTTTCAGAGCAGAACTGGAAGTATATTGGCAGAGCTGTGTGGGGAAAGTTGGATCTAGTCTGTCCTGCATAGCCATACTAAAATTCACCAGCTTGGCAAAGAACAATTAAAAATGGACTGTGTGTCCAATCCTGTGTACACAGAGTGCACCCCAGTACACAGAGTGTTTAGAGTGCCAAGAGAGCCCAGCTGGTTATCATAGTTGTTCTGTGCATTCAAAGTCAAAGCTTTTCAAAGAGATGCACAATTGTGTGCCTAACTTCTGTCTGTAACTACCACAACAGCACATGTGAATAGGCTATTTGCAAACACAAATGGCCAGTTAGATGCCTTAACTTGCCATTTTTGTCTGCAAATCTCTCATTCATACATGCAGTTACGGTAATTAGGGTTAGGCATGGGCAAATTAGGGATGCAATCACTTGCACATTTCGAAAACCAGGTCCTTAAACATTCAAATTAAAAACAGAAATGCAGACAACATAGATTTCAGAGTAGCAGCCGTGTTAGTCTGTATCCGCAAAAAGAACAGGAGTACTTGTGGTACCTTAGAGACTAACAAATTTATTAGAGCATAAGCTTTCGTGGACTACAGCCCACTTCTTCGGATGCATCCGAAGAAGTGGGCTGTAGTCCACGAAAGCTTATGCTCTAATAAATTTGTTAGACAACATAGAGGCAGCTTTCCTGATACCCACATAATCCCCAGCAAAGAAGAAGAACGGTGTTCCAAATTGTCTAATCGCGGGATACAAAAGGAGAAGCTGAGTTTAAACAGCTGCTGACTTCTTCCCATAAGACTTTCCATGCAGTTTCTAACTTGGTGCAGTCACATGTTCCTGCAAATTTTTCCATATTTAATCACTGCTCCTAATTTGGTTAGGAAGCGAGCAGGCTATTTTTGAAAGAAAAATCTACTTGCTGTTGCTAGCATTTTGTTTGATGAAAACCTTGACTGCCATGAAAACACAGGTCACCATTAAACAAAAAAGGTGAGAGACAATGAGGGGTGCATAAACATAAAGGCACAGTGCTTAAGGCAGGGGTAGTCTAATTTTTGTCAAGGTCCAAATTTCTTGAGCAAGGTATAACCCAGGTCCAGACTCCGGAGAAAATAATAAACAACAATAATGCTAATAATAAGTAAATAAGATTTCGGGGTCTGTTCAAAAGCATCTGGTGGACTGGATTTGGCCCATGGTCCACCTATTGACTACTCCTGGCTTCAGATATGGTGGCTGAACATTTCAGGCAGTTGACTACAATCCTGAAGGTTGTGGATTTAAGTCTTGCTCAATCTCTAGTTCAAACAGCTGCAAAACGGGTACCTGATCCATCAGGTTAGGGCAGTCAAAGGTGACTGCGTGTGATGCTGACCACATCACTGCCTTGTGTACTAGTGGCTATGAAACAGGTGCCTTAACTGCATCAGCCCACTGAGTCATTGGTTTGGGGAAACTTTGACTTTGATAAACATCGAAAGGTAGGAGAGATGGGATTATTTATCCGTCTCTTTCGCCAATACTTAATTTCCATTTCTCAGCAAGATCTAATCTAAAACGGTGAAAGTTATAACTAGATTTTTCCTTTTACCAGAATTAAATGTGTCAGGTCAAATTCTACTCTAAGTGATGCCAGTGTAAATGCAGAATAGCAGCAAAGGTTTAATGGCTTTATTAATTTACACCAGCGCTGATGAAAGCAGAATCTGGTCCAGTAAGTAAGGGGACACCCGTAGTCCTTCAAAACGATGTCCAGAATCAGATCACACTTAAAAAGTTCTTATGCTGTATCATGATATCCATAAAGTAAATGAAGAATTAATTCAAATAATATCAGGTTGACCCAATCTAGTCAAGTATCATATACTAGGATAGTTTGGACTCAACCAAAATATGCTTACGCTATAGAGGTATGTTCCCTAAAACATGAAATTAATATGTCAAGTTAATTTCATGCTCCTCTAACCTTCGGTTGATTATCCCAAATTAAATGTTGTGCTCCTCAGGCAAGGCAGTGAAAAATATATTAAAGGGATCATGTTCTAACTGTTGTTATTAATAGCTTTACAGTGGCCTTCACTCAGAACACGCAGGAGCTCGCTCACCTCCAATGCATTTCCCACAGGATAGGCAGAGCCCCAGCACTTTGGCCCCAGCAATTTACAAACAAAAGTGGTTCTTACTGTTTCACCTAAACCGGGGGGGAAAATATGCAAAGTATGATATGGAAGTTTAAAGCAAACGGTGTTGAGAGGGGAGATCGAAGAAAGCCTGGAAGCGTATGGTTAGTAGGAAAGTATAATAGATCCTGCTGTGTAGCCATTATTCCTACTTTATCATGGAATCAGAGAAATGTAGAGCTAGTCCACCTCCCTGCAATCAGGGCTGGTGCAAGGATGTTTCTCGCCCTAGGCAAAACTTCCACCTTGCTCCCCCCTCCCCGCCCTGAGCCTTCCCTCCCCCCCCCCCCCCCGCAGCAGCTCCCCACCCTCCCCCGGCACGGGGAGCCATGCGGCAGCTCCCCACCCCAGCTCACCTCTGCTCCACTTCCTCCCCTAGCCCTGCGACAGCTCCCCACCCCCCCCCACCCTGAGGCACCCCCCCCACACGGCAGCTCCCCACCCCAGCTCACCTCTGCTCTGCCTCCTCCCCAAGCATACCGTCGCTGCTCCACTTCTCCCACCTCCCAGGCTTGCGGCGCCAATCAGCTGTTTGGCACCGCAAGCCTGGGAGGGAGAGAAGCAGAGCAGGGCGGCGTGCTCAGGGGAGGAGGTGGAGCAGAAGTGAACTGGGGCAGGGAGTTCCCCTGCGTGCCGCCCCCCCCCCCCCTTACTTGCTGCAGGCAGCCATCCCCGCACCCCCCTGCCCCAGCTCCAGCTCCCTCTGCCTAAATGCCGACAACGACTAGAGCGGCCGAAGATCCGTCCACTGCGGTCGCCGCCGAAGAAAATGCTGCTCCCCCAAATGCTAGCGCCCTAGGCCACTGCCTAGGATCACTTAATAGGTTGCACCGGCCCTGCCTGCAATGAGGTAGGATTAACTATACCTAGACACTCCCTGACAGACAGGTGTTTGTCTAACCTGTTCTTAAAACCTCCAATGATGCGGATTTCACAATCTCCCTAAGTAAACAGTTCCAGGTCTTAACTATCCTTATAGTTAGAAAATTTTCCCTAATAGACAACCTAAATCTCCCTTGCTGCAAACTGAGGGCTTGCCTACAGGACAAGACACACTGACTGTCACTGCGTCCACGTGGTGAGTTACTGTACGGCCATAATCTTTATTGAACGTCATCTTATTGATTTCAGAACAACTCTCCGGTGTATCAAGATCATTTTGAATTCTACTCCTGTCTTCCAAAGTGCTTACAATCATTTTGTAAGAATGATTTATAGAATTTATAAGAACTCTCTCCACACCATCATCCAAGTCATTAATGAAAATATTGACTAGTACTGGCAGGGCCGTCCCTAGCCATTTTGGTGCCCTACCCAGCCCCCTCGCGGGGGGGGGGGGGAGGGAAAGGTGTAGGGCTCCAGGCCTCCGCCGGGGGGGGGGAGGGACAGGGACTTGGGGGAAACTGCCCCCCCCGGCCCCAGCCCGCTCCGCTCCCCTAGCTCCCAGACTTGGGGGGGTAGGGGTGGAACCACCCCCCAGCACTCATCAACAGCAAGGCTGGGAGCCACGGGAGCAGAGCAGGCTGGGGCCGGGTCGCTCCACTTACCACGCAGTGAGTGCAGGCCCGACCCCTGCAGCAGTCCTCAGGGGAGTGGGGGCAGAGCAGGGGCTTTGAGGAAGGGGTGGAGTGGGGGCAGGGCTGGGGCGGAGTGGGGGCTTTGGAGAAAGGGTGGAGCGGAGGCGGGGCTGGGGTGGAGCAGGGGCAGGGGCTGGAGCAGCACGCAGCTGCGCAGGGCACCAGGAAATGTGGTGCCCCAAATTTCCTGGTGCCCTACGCAGCTGCGTACTTTGCGTATGGGTAGGGACGGCCCTGAGTACTGGACCCAGGACAGATCCCTGTGGGACCCCTCCCAGACTGACAGCAAACATTGATATCTACTCTTTGAGAAGGTTTTCAACCAGTGATTCACCCACCTTATAGTAATTTCACCTAAACCACATTTCTTTAGTTTGCTTATGTCATGTGAGGCTGTAAAAAGCTTTTTTAAAGTCCAGCCATCTCACATCTACTGCTTTCCCTCTACCCACTTGGCTGGTTACCCTGTCAAAGAAGGAAATTAGATTGGTCTGACGTAATTTGTTCTTGATTTATCACCTTATTATCCTCTAGATGCTTAAAAATTGATTTAATAATTTGTTCCAGTATCCTTCCAGGTATCATGTTAGACTGACCAGTTTAGAATTCATCTAGTTCTAATATTCCATTCTCCCAATTCAGATCTGCCCTGCAGAATTACAGGGGCTTTTCTGCTTTCACTCCCCACCCTCAATCCATAGGGATAGAGCCAGGAGTGTCAAATCTATAGGGTTAGAGCCAGGGGTGTCAAACATATGGCTTGGATCTGGCCTGCACAACAGTTTCATCTGGCTTACAGACTTCCCGTGAATCTTTGGGCTTGTCTGTGTGACCCCAGAGTGCACTCTAACTCCCCCATGTAGACCCTGCTAGTGTGCACTGATGTAGTCCTATTTCACACAGGACTATATCAACATGTACTAAGGAACATTTAGTGCACACCAGCAGGATCCACATGGGGGAGTTGGAGCACAACACACTGGTGCACTGGCAGGAACAGTGTCTGTTTGATGGGGTAGTCTGCCCCTTAAGGATAATGGAGCCTAATGGTCAGCCCTCCCCAACATGGGGCACTGCATGGCCCTTTAGGAGTTTGAAATGTCCAGTTATATACGCACTAGGACCTGGGAGATACTGGGAGAGAGGAAGCAGTCCTGAGAGGAAGACATGTTTGGAAGGAAATACCATTACTCTTTCTTAAAAGGCCAGGAGCCTTGGGAGAGAGGATGGCCCAAGCTCCCCTCTTGTCCAACCAACTGGGGAGGAGCTGGGAGAAGGGGACCAGCATAAATCCTGCCTCCTTCCTCACAGCAGAGCAGACACCAGGCGACATCAGTGGGGCAAGGTTGGCCTGCTGAACACCCCAAAGTCTGAGGGATAACTAAAGAAAAGGGGCCAGCCGAGGGAAAAGCTGGCCAAGGCCAAGGTCCTGATGCAGAGAGGAGAGCGGAGGTCTTCTGCTCAAGAAGGGCCAGAGAATCTGGTTAACAGAACCCAACTCCAGAGAGGGGAGCTGGGGAGAGTCCTGTTTAAGGAGAGAGCAAGGTACTAACTCCAAAAAGGAAAGCTGAGGGCTTCTGCTTAAGGAAGGCCAGAAAGGAGTAGCCCGGAGAGGGAACTAGGAAGGATTCCAGAAACGGAGACTGGCTACGGACACAGGAAAGAGGAGTCTCTTGAAGGAAAGAGCCAGAGGTTTCTAGTGGGATTGAGCCTGAGACGACCCAGGTCCCTGTGTGTATCGGAGTCATTAATAAGAGGGGTGCTCTTTGTTAAAAAGGTCTGTCTGGTCTTCCATATAACCCGGGGGAGGAAGAAGCAAGGCAGGGCCCACCTGCGGTGCCACACCTGGCCAAAAGGTGGCACACCAGAGTGGCCTCTGTGCTATTGTAACCCACATACCTCCTGGGTGTGGAGTTCTGTCCCATCTAGTGGCACCAAGACCACTTAGAGAGATTAATAAGTCTGCTTTACAGCCTTAACTAACAGATAGTTAGCTTTTAGCTCATACAGTAGAGGCTCATACACTAAGCTCCAGAGACCCCAGGTTCGATCCCGCCCACCGATGACCAGGGTCTGTTGGTGTTACACTATCACAGTCTGTGTGTTTTTACAGTGCCTGTCACAATGGACCCCATTCCTGCATGGAACAGCTGGTACTACTGCAAGGTATGGTTACTGGATATTTAAAGGACCACCTGTTGCCATTCACAGCCAGATAAAATGCATTAGCATCTGGATTTTTGTGTAGCAACAGTGACAGTTAGTGGTCACAGTGAGAACATATGCTTTGAGTCATCCTATGGGACCCACACCATCCATTTCTTCTATTGAATAGTTAATTGATATAAAAAGCATAGAACTGATGGATCACGTGCCTATTATCGCTCTACTTGTATATTGCACCCCATACCCCACAAACGACACCTGCATTTGAGCAAAGGATTTAAGGACATAAGAGTTCTTCCTTCCACCCCCATCCCATCAATGTGTCCCTACGCTACTCTGAAAAGACCATTTGTAGCGTATTGCGAATGCACAGATCACCTCTGCATACAGAGAGGAGTATGAGGCACACTCATTCATTATTCAGAAGCCTGTTTTTCTGGGAGAAAAATCACTGTTTGAAATGGTCCATTATTTTCCCCCTTGTACCAGAGGGGAAACAGGCTACACATTTTACCTCTGATTCACAAAATAAATTCTCCTCAGTCCACTTTTAGTGACTCATGGAAGTGACTCACTCATACGCCTCCAGGTGGTTTTATTCCCTCGCCATTAAAGACAGCATGTCCCTGGAAAAATGCCCTCTTCCTCTATTCAGGTAAAACAGCAACACGTGCATGTTACACAGAGAATGAAGCAGTGTTCCTCAGAGACCCTGGCCCAAGTTCACACCTGATACGTCTCCCCTACATTCAGCTAAGTTACACGAAGGCCGGACTTGAGCCACATCTCTAAATTTCACTCTTTTCCCCACTAGAGGCTGCTAAAACAAAAGCCAAATAAGAACTCCACTCCATTCCCTGTGCGGTCCTGGAGCTCACCTTCAGGCAGAGACAGGACTGTGGAAATGTAATCCAGAGGGTGAGGAAGGAGAAGGGAGGAAATTCACCAGGACATTGTGATTGCTCTGAAGGGTGTTTAAAGGGAAGAGCTAAAAAGGGTTTGTGATGATTCGGATTAAATAGGGTGTGGGCAGGAGAGATCAGCTGATTCCTGCCCCCACAACCATGGGCAATAGAGGAGGTGGAATTTAGCTGGCTTCCATCTTCATAATCATGTGGGGAGGAAAGGCGGAAAAGAGCAGCTAGTGCCCATCCCCAGGACCATATGACGTGAACTGAAGCAAAAGAGCCTCTGAATGCCCAAATAAATGTGTTAGTCTCTAAGGTGCCACAAGGACTCCTGGTTGGTTTTGCTGATACAGACTGTAGTAGGGTTGCGCCGGGGCTCTACCCTCCGAGACGGAGGGGTGCCACACCGGCTCACTAAAGCGCAGGCAGTCCAAGCTCAGGTCCCTTTACGCAGGGGCTGAGTGGCCCACAGTTCAGGAGCTCAGGCCCTTAGGCAGGGGCTGAGCGCTAATTAACAGTTTAAGCAGGCCCAGGCCCTGGATCAGGGCGGGCACACACAGTCGCCGCTCAAGCCCTTTGGGGCAGGGGCTGAGCAGACAAGCAGTTCAGGAGCCCAGGCCCTGGGTCGGGGCACAAACAGTCACAGCTCCGGCCCTTGGATGCAGGGGCTGAGCAGGCAAGCAGTTAAGGTAAGCCCAGGCTCCCACCTGAGCGTTGGGTGAGGGGGAAGCCTGCCACCCGTGCGGGGTGGCAGGGGGAACGCAGGCCCACCCACTCCACTGCGTTCCAGCCCGGGGCCCTAGCAGCGGTTACTGCCGCTGCCAGTCAGTGGGGTATCCTGACCGAAACACACTGACATCGGCTCACAGGCCTCTGCAGCCTGACCGGGGTTGGCTACCCCCGGGCTACTTCCATGTTCCCCCTCGGGCCCTACCTCATTGGTGACGCCGGGTTCGGGCCAGTCCAGTAGAGTTACCATACGTCCGGATTTTCCCGGACGTGTCCGGCTTTTGGGGGCTCAAATCCCCGTCCGGGGGGAAATCCCCAAAAGCCGGGCATGTCCGGGAAAATCGGGAGGGAGGGAGGGAGGGCTCGGCCGGGGCCTCTTTGGCTGGGGTCGGCGGTGCGGGGCCGGGGCCGGTGCGGGGCCGGGCCGGGGGCATGGTGCCGGGCCGGGAGCCGGGCCGGGCGCGCGGTGCCGGGCCGGGGTCCAGAGGCGCGGTGCCCGGCCGGGAGCCGATCCGGGGTCGCGGGGCCAGGAGCCGGGCCGGGGTCGCGGGGCCGGGAGCTGGGCCGGGAGCTGGTCGCGGGGCCGGTCCGGGGTCGCGGGGTCGTGGGGCCAGGAGCCGGGGGGCCAGTCCGGGAGCCGGTCCGGGGTCGCGGGGCCGGGAGCCGGTCGCGGGGCCGGGAGCCGGTCCGGGGTCGCGGGGTCGCGGAGCCGGTCTGGGGTCGCGGAGCCGGGGTCATGGGGCCAGGAGCCGGGGGGCCGGGCCGGGAGCCGGTCCGGGGTCGCGGGGCCGGGGTCGCCAGGCCGGGCCGGGGGCCGGGAGCCGGGGGGTGCGCCGGGCCGCCGGGAGCCGGCAGTGCTGGGCGGGCCGGGGGTGGTCGGCTGGGGCCGGCACCCCAGGGCCCGAGCCGACCCAGGCTGGCGCCGCCGGGGGGCCAGCCTGGGCCGCGCCTCCTCCCCCCACACTCCCCCTTATCTGCTTCAGGCTTCCCGCGAATCAAATGTTCGCGGGAAGCAGGGGAGGGGGTGGAGACTTTGGGGCGGGGGCGGAGTTGGGGCGGGGGCGGGGCTGGGGGCGGGGCCCCGTGGAGTGTTCTCCATTTGGAGGCACAAAATATGGTAACCCTAAGTCCAGGAGCATCGGTTCCTCGGGTGCGGGGCTTGGGGCCCGGTCCGACAGCTCTCCCCCAGGGTAGCTGGCATGGGGCAGGCTTGACTCCTCATCGGGGTAGCTGGTCTGGGGCAGGCTTGGCCAGTCCTCCTCAGGGTACCTGGCGAGAGGTAGGCTTGACCGGCGCGGGCGGTTAGCAGGTGGCGCGCGGCCTGCGGCTGTCTCCCCAGCAGGAGCTCGGCCCGAGACGTCTGCTCTCTCTGGCGGTCTGGCTCTCACTGAGCTCTGCCGGCGGGCTTTTATACTTCCGGGTTGGGGCCGTGACCTCGGAGGGGCGGGCCCCGGACCCGGTGGCTCCGCCCACGCTGGGGTTGGAGGGAGCTCGGCCCTGTCAGAGACGGAGGGGTGCCACATCGGCTCACTACACAGACTAACATGGCTACCCCTCTGAAACCTGCCTCTGAATATTAGTAAATAAGAGTTTCCCAAGGTCCATCCTCCTATGACCACAATATGGGGGGCCTGAGGGGTGAGATGGATTGGAGGGAGAACTGAGGAAAGAAAGGAAGTATTGCAGGGAGAGAGCAGGTGGGGAACTTGGGGAAAAGGATGACTCTATAAAGAGATTTCAGAACAATGCAGGCAGGGCCGGCTTTAGGAAGTGCGGGGCCCGATTTGAACAGTTTCGACGGGCCCCCGACAGGGACGACTAAAAAAAAAAAAAACACACGTGGGGCTTGTACTCACTGGGCTGCGCTCCTAGTCTTTGGCGGCGGGTCCTTCACTCGCTCCGGGTCTTTGGCGGCACTGAAGGACCCGCCGCAAAAGTGCTGCCAAAGACCCGGAGCGAGTGAAGGACCCGCTGCCAAAGACCTGGAGCGCCGCCGGGTGAGTAAAAATTAAAAAGGTGCCTCTAGCCAGGGAAGGGATTCTCTGCCATTTGCCCCCCACTCTGGGCGACCCTGCCTCTAGGCGCGGGGCCCTCTTAAGCGCGGGGCCCGATTCGGGGGAATTGGTGGAATTGGCCTAAAGCCGGCCCTGAATGCAGGAGGGGCAAAATCAGAGTGTGTAGGGTTGGTTTTTTTGACTTTTAATTAAAACTATAAAGACATGAGAGATTGACAGCAGGCATCACACCAGCATCCAGTTCATATTTGCGACTGAGGGATGGCAAGCTCAGAAGGCTGATGTTTTCAGCAGAACGGCAGCAGATCATGGAATAATCCCAGAAACATGGAGATGCCAACTATCTTCCAGAGGGTTCAGCAACGAGGTGGCAAAAATACCACAAATCCAATTGGTAGTGACAATACCTGTCTTGAAATAAGTTGGTGTGGCTCAGCATGGTTCACCGTGGACCAGCCGGGGACTGAACGCCTCTACAGATGGTCTTTTCAGATCAGCGTGGGGGCACACTGGTGGGATCCGGTGGAGTGAAGAAGTTTGCACTGTTACTCTATTCATTCTGCTGAAAAGAAAGGATTCCAGTCCTCCCGGCTACACTCTCGAGTTTAACCTTCGGTGAGGATTAAGGGAAGTCAAAGATGGAGAAGACCTACTAGATCACTTAGTCCTTGTATCTGCCAGTGCCAATTTAGTTTTAAAAAGTTGTGCAATCTGGAGCTTCTACCACTTTCTTAGGGAGGCTATTCTCCAGCCTAATGCATGTGTCAGAAAGTTTTCCTGATAATCAATCTAATTTTTTCCTCTTAATTTCACCCCATTAAACATAGTTTCCTGAAATATAGCTAGGAGAAGTCATTCCTCTTCATCTATATTTACACACATCAAATCTGCCTAACCTTACATGCCCACTGGCCAAGTTATCCATATTTAGCTCTTTTAATCTTTATTCCCAAGACAATCCCTCCAATCTCTCTGATAATTGCATATTGCTCTTCTCTGAACCCCTTCCGTCTTATCAATATCTTTCCACAGATGACGTGCCCAGAATTGAATGCAATAATCCGGGTGCAATCAATTACACAAATACAGTAAATCATTTTACAGAGAAATGAAAGGAGAGGTCAAGCTAATGGGAGAAGTTCATTTAATTTCAATGGTGTTTGCAGCCATGTGTCACCTCACTATTTCAGGCCCCTGACGTTTGTAGCCATTGTGTAAGGATTGCAGATGGAATGTAAGAGAACAGGGTGCAAATAGTAGAGTTAGCATAAAGATAAAATTTATTACATCAGCTCATGCATCCAGGGTTTATATCCCCTGCTCCATAATTTCACACACAGAACTCCCATTAACATTAATCCCTCATGAAGAGAGAGGAGAGGATCTACCTCTTGCTGTACAGCATGCCCTCAAGGGATGTTTCTATTTAACATTTATCATCCTTAGTTAAGGAAGCAGAAGGGGAAAAACCCAAACAATTATGCTGCCATTAACAAAGACATGCTGAGCGGAGGAGGTGGAGCACTCCATTCCCATGGGAGAGGAGAGAGGCGCATGACAATCAGAATCACACCCGCTAGTTTAACTGTAGCTACACCAACTCTGAACATACTCAGTCATGCAGTTCGTTAGGCTATGTGATGTGGAGCAGCTCTGCTGTGCTCTTGTGTTTATAGAGCACTGACAGATCCTAGTCGTCGGTGGGCAGGATCAAACCCGGAACCTCTGAAGCTAAATGCAGGAGCCTCTACTGCATGAGCTAAAAGCCACATGGCTCTTAGCTAAGGCTGTAGCAGACTCATTATCTCTAAGTGGTCTCGGTGCCACTAGAGGGGGACAGCACGACACCCAGGAGGTGCATGGGTTACATTTACTCACAGGAATAATTAGAAATGGGCCTGAGCCACAACACTAGATACTTCTGTCATCTTTCATCCAAGGATCTCAAAGCACTTAATAAACGTCAACTGAAGAAACACCTAATACCCCTGTGAGGTAGGCATGAGTTATAACCATTTCCAGAGAGACCAACTGAAGAACAGAAAAATTAAATGATTTGCCCAAGTTCACAGAAGTTAGTGTCACAGTCAGGAACGGAATCCAGGAGTCCACACACACACACACACACACACACACACACACACACACACACACACGTCCCAGTTCCCAGCTGTAAGTCACACTTGCTCCTATTATACAACAAATCCCTTTTGTACTGTCGGGCTGTTCCCGAGTCAGTCATTAAAATGCGTAATAGATAACCTATCAACAGTGCCAAAGAATTAGTGAATTTAATGCTAGAATGAGTGAGTATTTACCAAATAATATTACTAGGGGGCACACAGGTCCAGATAATATAAGAGCCTACAGATAGCATCTCCAACACCACACGCTGGTTCAGTATTGACCCAGAAAAAAAGAGCATTCCCTACTTAGGAATTCTCAAAGAAAACTCAGGTAATGATTATTGATCAGGCCCAATCCTACATGGCTTATCAGAGACAGGCCCAAACCAGAACTCCAATCCAGTCACCTCTGGAACTTTATGAAAATTCAGACCTAGAGCCAAACTTTGCAACTCAGGCCCATCTATACCCTGAGCCTGGATGAGATTCCAGCACAAGAGCCAGTGTATAGCAGCAGGCATCAAGAAACAAGCCCAAAACAATCTTGTAACAGAACAAGCTTATTTAGAGACTTAGGGCTGGTCCACACTAACCCCCCAGTTCAAACTAAGATATGCAACTTCAGCTACGTAGCTGAAGTCGAAGTACCTTACTTCGAACTACAAGGTACTTACCACGGGTCCACACGCGGCAGGCAGGCTCCCCCGTCAACTCCGCATACTCCTCTCACGGAGCAGGAGTACCGGCGTCGACGGCGAGCACTTCCGGGATCGATTTATCGTGTCTAGACAAGACACGATAAATCAATCCCAGAAGATCGATTGCTTACCGCCAAACCCGGAGGTAAGTATAGACGTACCCTTAGTGAGGTATACCCACTATCAGCATAAAAAGGCATCAGTCCAACTACAGAACTTGGTAAAGAGTGGAATGAATAAGTAAACCTGAGATGTTATTAAAGTTGAATGTGAACAGCTTCTTTCTTCTGCAGTAGCTCTGAACAGTAAGGCTGAGATTTGTAGGAGTTAAGATTTAATGAAGGAGAAAGACATGAAAGTCTGTGATGCTGGTTTGGTTATTAGCATTGAAATGCCAAATTCCAAAGGGGCTGCCAGACAGTATTATTCTTAATATACCTAAACACAGATTCAAAGGAAGCTGCCAAATATGGTTACGTTCTGTGCTCCCTTGTTTCTACTACTTTCTAAGAAAGCTGGAAATAACATTCCATTCCTTGCCCAATTGGTTATTTTTATGTATTTAATTTTGCCTTTAAAAAAAAAAAAAGTCACAGGGATCCTGAAGTTCTGGGCACCTGGCACTGCTGCTCGGCTACAGAAGAGAGACACAGAAAGGTTGACAGGCAAATAATGCAGATATACAGAAGAGCCACAAGTGGGTCTTAAGATGGCAGGTTCTTCGGGGCAGGCACTGCATCTTCCTACAGGACCCTGATCCTAAATGGCTACTGCAATACAAACTACAACAAGACTGGTTATTGCTGTTTAAGGGCCTGATTTCACTCTCATTCAAGTAACTGAGGGCTTGTCTACACTTACAACGCTTACTGAAGACACTAACTACGTTGACGGAGAGCTTCTCCCATTGGCGTGCCTGCTCCACCTCCCCGAGAGGCGGTAGCTATGTTAACAGGAGAAACCCTCCCATCAACACAGTGCTGTCTATGCTTGGAATTCAGTCGCTATAACTGCCCTGCACAGGGGAGTGGATTTTCTACACCCTCAAGTGATGTAGTTAAATCAACATACCTTTGTAGCGTTGAGCCAGGGCTCAGAGTATTGCCTTTGATTATAACGTGAACTGGTTTACATCCTAAATTCTCCTCCTCTTTATTTATTTTAATTAGAAAAAATGTGGAGGAGATGGAGGGGGAAAAGTCAGCTGAGCTGAAAACTAGGAGACCCACATTTGGATCTAAAACTACACTCCAGATCACTGTCATGGCAACTGACGAAGAGAAGGAAGGATGTTAGATAGCTGCTGCATTCTTCTTCTCTTAGTCCCTTCACAATGAAACACGAATGTCCATCTCAGAAGCTACCTTGGCTGCAGCCAGTATAGGAGAACAGAACAAACACTGCAAAAATCTGCTTGGTAATGGAGGGCAATTTGTTCTACAGCTTACAGCACATTTTAAAGGAGCCCAGCTTCCATAGCTTCTGTTCCCAGCTTTACCACAGTGTTGCTATCACAGGATATGCTCACCACTCACGGTGCCTCCTATTAGCCATCCTGGGAATTTGCTCTGCCAGCTGGTACTCTCCCTCTAGTGGCATCTTCCCCCTGTCTTGTCTCAGGCTGCAGCCCAGCTCTTTGTAGGTTGGCCCTCTGACCAGGTCACTAAGGTCCTCCCTTTCTGGGGAATTCACAAACTTTCCAGACCTGCTGTCTGGGTTTTGTCTCCCATGTCCCGGCCACCCCCAGTGGCTGGCAGGAGAAACCAGGCCTGCCCGCTACACTGGGTTTCAGTCCAGGGACCCACAGCTCAGCAGTTTCGGGCTTCCTCTCTCTGCCCTCACTGCTCCTTCCCCGGACTGCTTCCTACCACTGGTTCCCCTTCTCTCTCTGGGTCTACCGGTTCCAAAACCCTGCTCCCTCTTCCCAGGGTGTGACTGCAGCCAACACACACTGCAGTCTCACCTCCCAGGGAGTGACTGCCCTGTCCCAGCAGTAGCACACGTGAGCCAGTTCCTAACCAACCAGTCCCCAGCTCCCTGGCTCCTCATCCAGGTGTGGCCTAGGGAGTTAATTGGCCAGTCTGGTCGCCTTAACCCCTTCCAGCCCCGTGTGGGGTGGACACCCCATCACAGTTGTCATGTGACTTTCAGCAAGTTACTTGGCTTCTCTATGCTTCATAGTGCCCACGTTTTGAGATCTAGGGAGGAAAGGTGCAAAGTGGCATGATGACTAATTTTGATCAGAACAGCTGAGTCCGTTGGCCCATTCCTATTAATCCTACCCCGTGACAAAATAATTCAGTTCTTTTACTGTTGTACGGTATGCCAGGAAGAGAATAGAAAGACAGAATCCTGAAACTTCTGTTCAGGTGGGAGATGATGGCAATGCACAATGCTTAGCAAGTTTACCATATATCCCTGACTTCCTTCAGTCATCGACAAAGAACACATACAAGCCCTGCTGCTGTCCGGGGTAGTGAATGTCTCTTAACATTAACCAACTCCATTAACATCAGTAAGGCAGAAGCTGACTTCTCTAGTTCACCATTCCCTGATAACTGCAGAGAAACAATCATTAAATTAAAAGTGTGGGGAGGAGCCAGTTCCTTTCCACACACTGGGAGAAATTCACCCCAGTGGAGAGGTCCAGCAGGAGGACTAGCCGCTACTTAAGAGGGCTTAAGTAGCACCTACATGGCTGGTCCTTTGCACAGAAATGAATATAACCCAGCGAAGCCATTTTACAAGCCCAGCAAAAGCCAGAAACAAACTTTCCATGTTGACACACTTTTATTTTCAATACTGATACTATCATTGCATTAGTCAAGCGAGAGCTGAACTGTCAGGGCTGGGGTTTTTTTTATTTATGATTATTTACAGCAAGGTTTATCTTCCAGATTTGTAATATTAAATTCCGGTCTGTCTCGGAGAATTGCTTTACTGCCTGGGACGTGCAATATTAAAAAAGAGGTGTCATTCTCCTGCTTGCCTTTGCTTATCGCTGTTCAGAAGGCCCATTACGTGCATGCATCCAGTGTTCCCACTGTTGGTACAAAGTGCAGATTTCGTACTTACTCCTTGGGGGCCAATCCGGAAACATTCCAAGTGCTCTCAACTCACAATGAAGTCTACTGGAGTTGAGGGCACTGAGCCCCTGGCTGGATCAGGCCCTATCATTTTAAAATAAGCCATTCTTTTGAATCTAAATGATCAAGTACCTTTAACACAGGGCATAAAACAACAAAAATGCTTCATTTTTCCTGCAGACATTTTATTTTATGCAACAGCTCACACACTAGTCCTTTGAAAAGGACTCAGAAGAGAACACTTCAGTTTTCTTTGCAGAATACTAATTCGGTCTATATAAGTTCCTTGACTGAAACGTACAGAGGCAGCACAATCAAGCCAGTGTAGTGGGACTCACTGATGATGAAGAAACCAATGTACTGTATCTTGCAAGTGGGCCTTTCTTCCAGGAAATAAATTGTATACCATGGCCTCTGTGTAAGGCAAGACATCATTTCCTGGGGTGGAAATAAACTGATGAAAGCAGTGCAACAAGGCTGCCTTTTTGACTTTATCAGCTAGATTCAGGTTATATAACCAGGCTCTCGGTTCACAGCTGCATGGCTATCACAACCCAGGGAAATTACAGAGTTCTGAAAACTCCAAGGGTCATATTCTGATCTCAGTGACACCAGTGCAAAGCTGGACTAACTCCATGGATTTACATGAATTGTTCCACATTTATACTGGTGCAGTTGAGAGCAGAATCTGGCCCCAAATGCACCAGAATGAAATGAATCAAGCCAATAGGTTGTTGAATCAGTCTGATTTCTAGAATATGTCAAACGCAGCTTCAGTCTTTAAAAAGAGTATCTCAATGATTTAATTTGATCAAAATCAAGATTAGTGACTAAATGTTTCTGTTACATTAGTATAAATATGGAGTAAATCCAGTTGCCCCAGTGTAAGGGCTTGTCTATACTTCAAACACTGCAGCTGCAACACCGTAACACTTCAATAAAGATGTGTGGGTACTCCATCTCCCTGAGAGGCAGTAGCTAGGTCAACAGGAGAATGCTCCCGCCAACGTAGCACTGTCTACACCAGTGGTCTCCAAACTTTTTTGATCGTGCACCCCATCAGTAAAAAGTTTGAGCATGCATCCCCTGCCGCGCTGAAGCGCAAAGAAAAAAAAAAAAGCCGCTCCTTCTGCCACGCACCCCCAACGATCCTCTTGCGCACCCCACTTTGGAGACCACTGGTCTACACAAGGGATTAGGTTGGCTTACCTGCATTGCTCAGAGGTGTGGATTGTTCACATCCCTGAGTAGCATAGTTATACCAACCTAATTTCCTTGTGTATACCAAGGCTACGTAGGGTGACCAGACAGCAAGTATGAAAAATTGGGATGGGGGTGGAGGGTAATAGGCGCCTATAAAATACCAAGCCCCAAATATTGGGGCTGTCCCTATAAAAATCAGGACATCTGGTCACCCTAGGCCCACGTCAGCAATTTGAATCCAGATGAGGGCAGCAGCATTCCAGAACCGGCATCCATCCAATGGCTAGTTGGTGGCCTGCACTAATTGAGTTGGTGGTCTCAACCTAGCTGCAATTTGAGATCACAGAAAAAATTCCCACTGTAGATGGCTGGTTTGTCAGCAGTCTCAGCAAGATAGGCCATGGAGAACGAAAAACCATCTCATCCCTGGAAGAGAACCCACCCGTCCACAGGTCAGGAGTGAGAAATATTGAGCCAGGTTCTGTTCTCGCTATATCACTGTAAATCCAGACTGGCCTCACTGACTTCAAATGAGTGACTCTGGATTCACACTGGGATAAGATTGAGAATTAGACCCTGGGGTTCTCCATGATTCCCTGCTGTCTTGGGACCTCTCAGAGTGCCACACCTAGATACCAAGGATCCTGCCTTGAACCGCTTCAGGAGAAGAGATGCAGAGGACTCTTGCTTCTTGGTCATATAGTCTAGTAATAGTTATTGTATCATTTCATTTTTGTGCCCAGTCACCAGGAATCCCAATGTTAGATGCTAGTTAATCAATTCCTAGAGCAGTCAATTCAGCACCTTCTCACCCCTCCATCCCAAAAAGACTTAAACTTTCTTAAAAGAGCAACACTTACCAACAAAAATATGGCCAATACTTTATACCTCCCTTACTAGTATTTCCCGTACTTCCCCCCCACCCCCTCACAATACTCCGTCTCCCCAAATGAGCTCCCAAAAGAGCAGATGCCTTAGCTGGCTGGTTATGCCAGGGAACAGCCATCATTGTGACATTTTAAGTGACAGTTCCACAATCAGGTAAATTTTTTAATCCAAGAGTATTATTAAATGTATTTATTTGCCCACTCTGACAGAATGTACATCCGTATTCACACCCTACACACTACTGTAATAATTTTTGTGCATAGTATGCCTTGTGAGGTATCATTTGAAAATTCATAATTTGCTGTTCATTATTGTCCTGGTAAAATATGTATGGCAACATTGTATGGGAAGTTATAAGATTCCACTGTATGGTGCTATTAACACATGTTCCAAACTGAGGTTAGCAAACAGGTCCATCTTAAACAAAGGAATGGGTGCTCTGCTTAATTGGCATTTAAACAGTAAACAGTCATCAAGCAGAAAGGGAAACAAAGGAAGCTCAAACAGGTGAGAAAAAAGCAGCAGAGAACATCCTTCCTCAGACTTTTTGTCTCCTGGTACTGAGCTGAAATGGTTTTTCAAGAGGGGGACTGAAACTATAAAAAGTAGAGACAAACACCCCAAGGCACCTCTCTTTCTCCCTCTCTCTGGCCATAGATTCACTGCATCTGAAGAGACAAAGGGAAGCAGCTACTGGACTGGAGGAGGGGTCCTGACCTAAGGAGTTTGGTCAGTAAGACTGCTGAAAACATGTAGTAAGAAAATTTTGCTTTGAATGTAACAGTTTGTTAAGTGAGGCACCAGCAGCATTTTATCTTTATTTTTCTTGTAACCATTTCTGAATGTTATGCATGATTACTTATACTCACTTATTAAATACAAAGAGAGATGTTAAACTTCTTATATTGTTTTATCTAATCCAGTGTGTTTAAATTGAAGTGTCTGGGAAACTCCATTTGAGGAGGAAAGTTGTGTGCATATTATTTCTCTTAAAGAAACAACAGACTTTATATAACTAGTACTTTTCCAGGAGAGAGCTGGGCAGTACTGGACATACATTTCTGGGGGGGAAAATCTAAGACTGGGGATGTGTTGGGGTCACCCGGCAGTATAACTAAGGCTAGTGTGAGCCAGAGTGTAATCCGTGTGTGGCTGGCTGGCAGGCTGCAGTTACACACAAACACTGAGGACGTGGCTTGCATGGATCTGTACTGGTACCTGTGTACTAGGAACTGTGCAGTTCAACATATTCATAAATGGTCTGGAAGAAGGGGTAAACAGTGAGGTAGCAAAATTTGCAGATGATATAAAAATTACTCAAGATAGTCAAGTCCAAAGCTGACTGCGAAGAGTTACAAAGGGATCTCACAAAACTGGGTAACTGGGCACCAAAGTGACAGATGAAATTCAATATTGTTAAATGCAAAGTAATGCACATTCAGGGCCAGCGCAACCCATTAGGCGACCTAGGCAGTCACCTAGGGTGCTAACATTTGGGGGACGGCAACTGCAGTGGCCGGATCTTCAGCCGCCCCGGTTGTTGGTGGCATTTCAGGGGCGGGACCTCCCGGCGCCTCTGTTGGGGGCAGCATTTCAGGGGCAGGACCTTCCGCCGCCTAGAGTGGCAAAAAAGCTGGCGGCGCTCCTGTGCACATTGGAAAAACATAATTTCAACTATACATACAAAACGATGGATCTAAATTAGCCGTTACCACTCAAGAAAGATCATGGAGTCATTATGGATATTTCTCTGAAAATATCCACACAACGTGCAGCAGCAGTCAAAAAAGCAAACAGAATGTTAGGAACCATTAGGAAAGAGATAGATAATAAGACAGCAAATATCATAATGCCGCTATAGAAATCCATGGTATGCCCACACCTTGAATAATGCATGCAGTTCTGGTCTCCCCATCCCAAAAAAGACATATTAGAATTGGAAAAGGTGGAGAGAAGGGCAACAAAAATGATTGGGGAATGGAACAGCTTCCACCTGAGGAGAAATTAAAAAGACTGGGACTTTTTAGCTTGGAAAAGAGACAACTAAGGGGGGGGGGATATGACAGAGGTCTATATAATCATGAACAGTGTGGAGAAAGTGAATAGACAAGTGTAATTTACTCCTTCACAGAACCCAAGAACCAGGAATCACCCAACAAAATGAATAGGCAGGGGGTTTAAAACAAACAAAAGGAAGTAGTTCTTCACACAAAATGAACAGTCAACCTGTGGAACTCATTGCCAGGAGATGCTGTGAAGGCCAAAAGTATAACAGTGTTAAAAAAAAAATTAGATACATTCATGGAGGATACATTAGCTATTAGCCAAGATAGTCAGGGATGCAACCATATGCTCTATGACCCTAGCCTCTGGGCTTGTCTACATTACCTGTTGGATCGACAGGTGGTGATCAATCCAGCAGGAGTCGATTTATCGCGTCTAGTCTAGATGCGATAAATCAACCGCCCAGCGCTCTCCCGTCGACTCCAGTACTCCACCAGGGTGAGAGGCACAGGCGGAGTCGACGAGAGAGCGTCAGCCGTTGACTTACCGCAGTGAAGACACCGCAGTAAGTAGATCTAAGTATGTCGACTTCAGCTACGTTATTCACATAGCTGAAGTTGTGTAACTTGGATCAATCCGCCCCTTCCTCCCCCCACCCCCAGTGTAGACCAGGACTCTGACTGCCAGAAGCTGAGAGTGGATGACAGGGGATGGATCACTCAACGATTGTCAGTTCATTTCCTCTGAAGCACCTGGCATTGGCCACTTTCAGAAGATGCGATACTAGGCTAGATGGACTATTGGTCTGACCCAGAACGGCCGTTCTTATGTTCTCGTGTATTCTGGAAGGCCATTTGTGAGTTACAGGTGGAAGCTACTTCAGCAAGGCATTGTAAGGCACCCAGTGTTGCAGGGCAGGGGTGACACAGCTGTTTATTAGTCTGGATTGTACGCTGTTATGTCACACCCACCCCAAAGGTCCCTTTATCCAATACAGCAGCTACTCTATAAAGTGCATTTAGATTAATTTGGAAGCTGGATACCCCCAGTGCATTAGCTGGAATTATTACATCCAAGTGAACAGCATGAAAGGTATTGAAGGCAATTTCATTAGGACTCCATTAGGGATTAAGCAGGTTGGCCTTTTTTACACTCATGAAAACACTAGAGAACAGCTTTGGGCAATGATTTGAATACAGTGCTACAAGTCTAAGCTATGAATTCATATTTACAGGGAATGAATTCCCATCAGAATTGCAGTTACCCAAATCTAATCACATTTTAATTGATACATCATGTATAAATGTGTCTGGATATCTACAAATAAACAAACTCAGATACAGGACACCACAGGATTCCCCCCCAACTAGGGAGGTCCGCAGACTAGTTCAAAAGGGCTGAAGGCGGCTGCACAAAGCTGGATCCATAGCACCTCCACTACAAATGTGACTATGGCTAAATTAGCAGAGACCTCCTTGCAAGCTTCCTGTAGTGTATCAATAGACCAGGGGTTTCAAACGCGTGGCCCGTGGACCTCATGCAGCCCGGAGTTATTCCCTGCGGCCTGCCATAGGCGCCAACTCCACCAGCAGCCAAGCTCCCCTCCCCCCAGAATATGACCCTTGGAGTTTTCAGAACTCTGTAATTTCCCTGGGTTGTGATAGCCATGCAGCTGTGAACCGAGAGCCTGGTTATATAACCTGAATCTAGCTGATAAAGTCAAAAAGGCAGCCTTGTTGCACTGCTCCCAAACACACCCCAGGCACACAGAGTCCCCACTCCTCCGCCTACCTCCCAGCACTTCCCGCCGCTTGGCGGCACTTAGGACTTTCCAGGTGGGAGGGGGGAGGAGCGGGGACGCAGCATGCTCAGGGGAGGGAGGCAGAGAAGAGGTGGGGCCGGGGTGAGGATTTGGGGAAGGGGTTGGAATGGGGGCGGGGAAGGGGTGGGAAGAGGCGGGGCAGGGGCAGGGCCTCATGGACTAGACGAGCAGTCTGAGGTGTGAAGTTCAGCATGTATAATTCTTTGCTGTGAGTAGTTGGGAAGCAGGGCCAGCTCCAGGCACCAGCTTGGCAAGCAGGTGCTGGAGAGGGGCGGCAGGTCCAGCTGTTCGGCGGCAATTTGGCGGACGGTCCCTCACTCCCACTTGGAGCGAAGGACCTTCTGCTGAATTGCCGCCGCAGATCGCGATCGCGGCTTTTTTTTTTTTTTGGCTGCTTGGAGCGGCAAAACCCCGCAGCCGGCCCTGTTGGGAAGAATGTTTGTTAAAAGTGGCAACGTATTTTGTATGAATAATTTAAAAAGTTCCTGCCATTACAGCTATGTTGATAGTAATACTGATGATCTACACTAACAGTCTAACTACATAAGGAATAGTTAGAGATGTTTATATTTTATTATTAAAATTATTATTTCTTCACATTACAGTTTTTAAAAAGTTAATACATTGACTTTTAATAGCCTACTATATTCTTCACTATACTTTTGTATCGTTGTATGAAAAGGTGTCAGTGATGCGGCCCTTGGGCCACTGCACTAGTCCTCATGTGGCCCTCGTGGTGCTTGGAGTTTGAGATCCCTGCAATAGACCATTCCATGCTTGTGCAGTCCTGGCCCCATGGATTCACTAGCTGGTAACCCTTCCCCCATCAATACGTAGCTTTCAGGTGAGTAGGATACAGAAAGGAGAAGCCAGAAAACAAGAACAAACCAACAACAAATACAAAGAAAAACCACCACTTGACAGGGAAGGGGGAAAAGGACAGTAACTGTGTCAGAGAACAGTGCAAGACTGGGGGTCACACATCCACCTGCTAATATCTCAAGAGGGATGCAGCGCAGGGCCTGCATGAAACTCAGCAGGACTCCCCTCTCCAAGTGTTCCAGGGGACTTACCAAGTTTTTCTGGTGTGAATGAAATGAAACGAAACACTAGTCTGGCCACATTCCTCTCAAGGTCTGTAAGCAGCCTACAGTTTAAAACAACGTAAGAAGAAGAGCCAACCTATCTCCAGCTTCCAGTTGACAAACCTATGTTTAGTGGGTTTTCCTTTCTTCCTTACCTAGGCTCAGCTGCACCACATTACATCAGGTCAGAGTGGTGATGTGTTACCAATACTTTAAACAAGGGGATCCCGCAAAAAATTACCACAGTTAACCAGGGTCCTGGGTTTAGCAGTGCTAAACACCCTTGGAGAAAGTGGCCTTCAGCCACTGGGTAGTGTCATTCCCTCTGTTCTACTTGGCCTTGGATGACCTGTGCTCAAAGAGCAAGTGAACTCTAGCACAAGGGGTTTTGGTTCAGTAACGACTCAGAGAGAAGAGCAGCTTCTATTGAATCATGGCCACCACCACTTGTTGCGGCACCTTGAAGACTGGTCTCCTTTTCAAGTATTAGCCCATCTCGAGCTTATGAGAGCTGACAAGGTCCAAAGCAAAACTGGTTCAGCTGCATATTCCTATTATGCTAGCAAAAAGCGACACAATATAAAACGACCACCTATGTTCAATTCTCCTACATTTGATCACACAAGAGATTGACTTTTACAAGGATAATGTAGAGTTTGATCTGCCTTAGCTAAACAGAAAATTCTGTGTCATCATAAAGCTGTCATGCCATTCTGAAAATATGGCCTTAATGGAGGAACAGATTGTAATTGTATATCCAGCTATTTAAGAAGATGGAGGCCAAACCCTGTATGACAGACACTTTGATGGGAAAACATGAATTAAACATAACTATAACAGCAAAATATTAAAGCAGAACTAACCATCAAGACCTGTGTGTCGTACTGATAAGTGACACTTTGCATGGATACGGAGCCTTCCCATTCAAGAATCTCAAAGTGCTTTATGAATATTAATTATTGAGCCTCACCCTACCTCATGTGCGGTATGCAGGGCCGGCTCCAGGCACCAGCTTAACAAGCAGGTGCTTGGGGCGGCCAAGGGAGAGGGGCGGCACCTGCGGCAATTCGGGAGCAGAAGGTCCCTCATTCCCTCTAGGAGCGAAGGACCTGCCGCCGAACTGCCGCCGCCGATCGCGGCTTCCCCCCCCCCCCATTGCCACCGCTGGTCGCGATTGCGACTTTTTTTTTTTTGCTTTGGGCGGCAGAAATGCTGGAGCCGGCCCTGGCGGTATGTAAATATTATTACCCTTTACAGACACACATTGGGTATATGTACACAAAGAATCAACAATGGAGGCCAGCAGAAAAGTTAGGAATCCTGACTCCAAGCCCACTGCTCTAACCACTAGGGGTGGGTCTCTCAAAAAATCTTCTAACCATCAGGTCCCACTTGTATCAAAGCAAGTGAGCTCTGGCCCCACTTTCCCATGTGCTAGAAACAATATTCAGGCAGACCAACTAATAATGAAATACACCTCTACCCCAATATAACGTGACCGGATATAACACGAATTCAGATACAACACGGTAAAGCAGTGCTCCGGGGAGGGGGCTGCACACTCCGGCAGATCAAAGCAAGTTCAATATAACGTGGTTTCACCTATAAGGCGGTAAGATTTTTTGGCTCCCGAGGACAGCATTATATCGGGGTAGAGGTGTACTCGGACACTAATTTATAAGTACTTATTGCATGGTGTTTGCCTGAAACATCAAGAGACAGAAGCTGGTGTCTGTGCAGGTAGGTACTTTATCCAGATGTGGAGAGATGGACCCAAAGTGAAATTGGGGAGTGACCTGCAAATCTCCCCAGGAGAACAAGTGGGAACTGGGGCAAAAGTACAGCCACCCATCCTCTCTAGCCTCCCTCCACCATCCGAGGCCCCATTCTCCCAAGGCTGTTCCCTCGGGGCTGCCGTCCCCTCCCCCCCAGACTGTCTTTCCTCAGATCCCTTGTGCACATGCTCAAGCCCCCCTCCCCCCCCCGCCTGTTACTCTTCAGAGCCCACACACACACCACTGAACCAGGTTTCTACCAGAGTCCCCATTCCCTCCCTCTCCCTCCTCCCCCCCCAGGCCTCTACCTCACCCTGTTCCCCACAAGACGGTTCAAGCACCTTCCTGAGGCAAGGCACTGAGGCAGTGGGGTGCTGTCAGTGGCATTTTCTTATTCCAAAAACCAAATTAACAAAGTAAGATAGTGTATCAATCCTGCTCTGCCCCCAGCCCAGACAGTGTGCAGTTGAGAAAGCCTGCCCTAGATAATACTCTACTGTCTCTGTCCAGGGGACATCACCTTTGTTATATAGTCTTATCAGGGCCAGTGCAAGGATATTTTGCACCCTAGGTGAAACTGACAGCAATGATCAACATTTATAATTATTTTATGTTGTGTGTAATTAATAGTAAATATTGAAATGTTATATCATTTAAAAATTCTTCATCTTGAAAAACCAATATCCATCAAAAGGCAGAAGAGGATAAGAAATGGGAAAGGGTGATGGATTTCTTCACAATTTCTGAAAATCCCTTCTGATCACTTTTACCCATAATTTCTAAAGATCTGCAGCCAAAGTAAAATTGCATTGTATTGAGTTTGTGTGTGATGTGAGTGTATGTATCATCAATTTCTAAGTATTGTTCTCAATGTTTATATAAACAATTCAGAAGTTCCCCATTTCACAACATAAAACAGTTATTTCTGGCTATCAGTTAGAGGAATGAGTTCCTTATTTTGGAATAGGAAAGGAGTCTAGTTTTCTGAGTGAATTTCTGCATTTATTCAAATCAACGCTCACACTATTGCATGTACTGCAAAAGGAATATTACTTTATATCACCAAATAAATAAATTTAATACTTTATTAAACAAAATATAGACAAGATAGGTAGCGACCAGCACTCTAAGATGACCCCAGTTTTATCTTTGAATGAAATAAATGTGTCCTTCATGTGTCCAATTTGGAAAATGACAGCAAAGTTAGGGACAAGGCAGGAAAAAGATGATAGATCAGGAAATCTGACTGGTCAGATTTTGCTGCATACTGCAAATTCTACAAAAATCAGACGAACATTTTGAAACAACCAAAAAGCAACAGATGGAAATCACTTTTATCAGAAGACCCTCCAGAAATGAAAATACCACAATGGAATATGGAAAATAAAATAAAATTCACTTTGAAAGGGGCTCTTATTTTCAGCAATTCACAGAAGCAACTGGTATTGTCCAAAAATGTGGAATTTCATTGTCTTTATAGTTAGGCAGGACTTAATAACATGACTCAGTATAAAAAGGAAAAAAAAAGGAATTATAGAAATGATTTTTAAAAATCAAGTCTTAGGGACTTGAAATACAGTGGATGGGAAAGATCCAATATCCCACTTCTTTTCCGCTAAATTGAGCATCAGCGTCATACAGACGGCAGCAAGTAGTGGAGGCAAAGGGAGGATGAAAATGACTAACTTGCCCTTTTCCAGCCTCCGTTCAGGCCATCTCCCAGGGGCTACACACAGACTTCCTCCACTCACATTGTCATCTCTTTGCACACATTGTACTATGGAGCTAGTAAGTAATTGGCCCTGAGCCTGCTCTGGGAGGAGTGGTGGCGGCTCACACACCTGGGAGCCACAGAACCCGAGCACAGTGAGGGGGAGCTGGGGGACACGCCTGCCTGGGCTGCGGCCCGGCGCTCCCCCCCCCCGGGGCCTCCTGCAGCAGATGCATGCACACGGTGGCCCCCGTGTGCCCCCTGGCTCTCCCCTCGCCGCGCTCAGGCTCTGCGGCTCCCAGGAATGTGAGCCGCCGCTGCCCCTCCCAGAGCAGGCTAAGGGTCCCGCGCCCCGGCGGCAGCTCACATGCCCAGGAGCCGCAGAGCCCGAGCGCAGCGAGGGGGGCACTGGGGGCGCACAAGGGCCGCTGCCCGCATGCATCTGCTACAGCCTGCAGGAGCCCCCTGGTGGGGAGGCGCTCCTCGCTAGCGGTGCCGCCACCTTTGCAGGGCTGCTGCCCCCTGCACTGCGTCGGCTCCTCCATGGCTGGGGCTTGCTGCCCCCACAAGCCGACGCTCTGGCTCTCCGATGCCTTCGGAAGGCAGCTCCTCCCTGCCGAGCCAGGGCAGGGCTTTGTGGCGCCCCCAACCACTTGGCGCCCTAGGCGACCGCATAGTTGTTGCACCGGCCCTGAGTCTTATAAGAGCCACTAAGGGCTTGTCTCCACTTGAAATGCTACAACGGCACAGGGGTTCGCCCAGTTCATCCACCTCCCCGAGAGGTGGTAGCTAGATAGGTGGAAGAATTCTTCTGTCAACCTAGTGCTGTCTACACTGGGGGTTAGGTCAGCTTAACTACATTGCTCAGTATTGTGGATTCTTCACACCTCTGAGCACCATGCCTGGCTAGACCTAACTTTTTAATGTAGGCCAGGTTAATGCAAACCAGATTTACTTGCATTTGGTCTGAGGGGCTGAGAGCAAATGTTAAACATCTCCTAGCTAGTCTGTTTTCCTGTCCTCCTCTCTCTCTCTCTCTCTCTCTCCTATTTTCACTGTTAAATACCATTCATAGAATCATAGCACTGGAAGGGACCTCAAGAGATCATCTAGTCCAGTCCCCTGCACTCGTGGCAGGACTAAGTATTATCTAGACCATCCCTGACAGGTGTTTGTCCAACCTGCTTTTAAAAATCTCCAATGACGGAAATTCCACAACCTCTCTGGGCAATTTATTCCAGTGCTTACCCACCCTGACAGGAAGTTTTCCTAATATCCAACCTAAGCCTCCCTTGCTGCAATTTAAGCCCATTGCTTCTTGTCCTATCCTCAGCAGTTAAGAAATTTTTCTCCCTTCTCCTTGTAACAACCTTTTATGTACTTGAAAACTGTTCTCATGTCCCCTCTCAGTCTTCTCTTCTCCAGACTAAACAAACCAAATCTTTTCAATCTTCCCTCATAGGTCATGTTTTCTAGACCTTTAATCATTTGTGTTGCTGTTTTCTGGACTTCACCAATTTGTCCACATCTTTCCTGAAATGTGGTGTCCACAACTGGACACAATACTCCAGTTGAGGCCCAATCAGCATAGAGTAGAGCGGAAGAATTATTTCTCATGTCTTGCTTACAACACTCCTGCTAATACATACAATTCAAATTGTTTCCCACCCCTCCCCCCATGCTCTCCCTTCTTTAAGGGTGGCCATCAGTCTCTTCATCTAAATAGGCTTCTCCTAGTCAAAATTAAATAAGATACTGTATACTCCAGATCAATTAATAATAAAACATTTATCCAAGATGTTTAGAAACATTAATGAATCTTTACAATAGCCTAATGAGGTGATTACTATTATCTCCTTTTTACAAATGAGGTAACCGAGGTATCCCCAAGCTAAAGAACAAATAATAATGCTTAGCACAGAAATGATTTGTCCAAGGTCACCTAGCAAGTGTGTGTGCTAGAGATGGGTTTAGAAATCAGGACTCCCTGCTTGCAGGTCCAATATAGGACCCAATCTAGCAAACATGCAGGTGCTTAACTTTACTCACGTCGGTAGTCTCACTGAAGTCAATGGGACTAGTCACATGCTTAAAGTGAAGCATATTCCTATGTATTTATAAGTGTACAAAAGTTAAGCACAACACTTAACAACGGCATGATCAATTTTAGCTCAGTCTGAGCACGCTCAGGCTTCCGAACACATTTCGTTCACAGTAGGCATGCCCAAAGGCGGAGCATGGGTCTTAGCAGAGTCAGTTCTGCATTTTCACTACACGATCATGGTCCGTCCGGTACTAGTAATCTGGGGCCTGAGTCTATTCCCACGTACAGCAGTTTTATAGCAGTGTAACTCCAGTGAAGTCCATTACACCATGCGAAAGTAGCAGCAATCCCAGGAGTCCTATTCTTAACCTATAGGATAGGACCAAAGATATTTCCTCTTCGTAAACTTACAATGTAACCCTCATATGGCTCTGAGTGCTTTAAGCCCCTCTCCAATACACAGGGAGAACGGTATACGTTAAACATACATCATAGAGACTACACGAGGATTTAGGAGAGGATTTTACTTTATTCTGTCAAACTCTTAAATCCTAGACCATGTATATTCTAGCCTTCTGTTCCAGTAAGATCTCTAAACATTTTCTTCTTGTCAGCATCAGACCACTGACTCACATACTTTATCCAACAAGGTCGGTAACTAACCTAACAATGGCAGATGGAGGCATTAAATATTAATTGGATGGAGTGCCTCAATTTCAGAAATTATCACTTTGCAAATTACCACTGTGTAAACAATAATTAGAGTCAAATTCAGTCCCGTGCTGGTTCTGAGTAAGTACTGAGCTTTCTGCTCCAAACAGTGATAAACCGCAGCTCATTTTGAAACATATACTTCTGTACAAAAATACTAGAGCGGAAATGAACGGAGGCACCTAGAATATGGTGATCATTTTTCTCTCCTTGCATTTTGGATAATAATACGACTTCACATTCTCTACCACTTTCCATCTGTAGATGGCAAATTGCTTTGCCGTCATTAATGATTTTGAATTTTGCAAGAATTCTCTACGTCAGTTCAGCTTTACCAGTGTTAGCAACATTGGGAGCCCCAATGTCGATGAGCTTGTGGTGTTTTAATCACCACGTCAGTTAGATCTGCTCTGATCTGGGTTACAAGACACATTGCTTAAAATGCCATCCGCTCATACAAACTAGTGCTGCTAACACTCTTAGCATTGATGGAGCTGAACTGGTGTTAGCAATGGTGGGCAATTACTGCAAAATGTGATTGTAGGCAAGGCCTACATATTTTTAGGGAAGCAGCAATCCCGAACGGTATAAAGTGGATACCATTTACTGTTTAGCTCTCCGAAGCATTTGGGGATACCTTTTGTTTGCATTGTATTTTTCTTCCCCTACACACAATTGTACATTTGCCACTTATACTGTTCTACTAACTGAAATGAGGCCCATACTGTCTTCTGTTTGATGCACCTTTTCAAAATGGAAGTTCATATTAACCTTGCTTTGAAGTGTCTGAAGAATAGGTCTTCCTTTCAAATATTGCCATACATGTCTTCCAGAGCTATTTTCTTATTAGTCTTATCTAGACACTTCGGACCTGAATCAGGAAAGCATCCCTATTTGGCAAAGCGCTTTAGAATGCACTTCACTTTAAAAACATGGTTAAGTCCCATTGAAGCCAATGGGACACAAGCACATACTTACCTTTAAGCATCTGCATAAGCATTTTACTGAATCGGCATCTTAGGACACAATTCTGCAACCCTAAATTACAGTGTTGCTTAGACATAGTTTTACATACTGTAAGTTTTGTTGCTGTAGTTGGAACTTGTCCATGTTCTGATTGTATAAGTGATAACAGATTGTTCCTATGACCCTACTCAAGAAAGGTCACAAGAAATGTGCAAGATATGGCCTGGAGTAAGGGGGGTCAACCTGACTTTAGAGGCAGTGGAATCTGGTTTGGGAATGGGATTCAAGCTCACCAAGGAAAGGGCAGGAAACTCTGTGCTAGATACCAGGGTCTCTATCCCAGGGACTCTGTCCAAGAGCCCCTTTTGCTCTGGGTTTCCTGCCTGGAGATTCTGAAGCCCTAACCTGCTGGTACAAAAGGGGCAAATGTCATATCAGAAAGGCCAGTGGATTCTGTTCAGCATATGAAAAATCAGTTGTGGATATTAATAGAATCTGAGCAGGTTTGGGCCCCGGTGAAAACATTTTTTCAGGCCCCTGGCAAGGGCGGACCGGCTAAACAGCCGGAGAAACCGGCCCCAGGCCCCCTTCTGGACCGCCAGGCCCTGGTAATTTGTACCGGCTTCTCCCCTATCTTGTTGGCCCTGTGGAGCAGGACCTCAGCATCAAAATGAAAGTCAATCAAAAGCTGCTCAAGTTTCCCTGGAAAGATTTTTTGGCGGCAACCAATGTTGTTCTAAAATGAATTCTCACTCTAAATGAAAGTGTATGTGCCCTCAGACTGGGCCAAAACCAGCTGGAGCTGAGGGGATTATGGAGAGGGAACAACTGACTGCCATGTGCCAGATTCTGACCCTGGCTACACTCCTGCAAAGTGGAGCATAACTTCCCTGCACAGGCTACCCGCACTGCAGAGAGAAATGTGTAAGGGAATCAGAGAGCAGCGGTCGCCCGCCCAGAACACCCACTCTCCCACAGGTGGTTAGGGAGTGCATGGAGCTAAGGCTTCCCCGCACAGCAAGCCTGCTGGAGCACACGGGGAAGTAATTGTGCCTGGGAAAGGGCTGTGTAGCTTACTTCTCCTAAGGGGAGGAAGGGGGAAGCAGCTATTATTCTCAGTCATAATCAGGGCCCTGCTCTGATGCTGCTGCCGCTGCTGACTCAGGTTGGACTACACGGTGGCAGGCCAGACCCATGTTCATATCGGACAACCAGTTTAACGAGTACAGAGCAAGAACAGCAGAGACAAGAAGGGATTCCCTTCGTGAAATGTTTTCTAGAGTTGTGTGTGAAATCCTCTATTTTCACTGTGGAAAAAATGATGCAAGGTCTGGACCTGGGTCAGGAGAAAAACAAACTTCAGGCCACCATGCGTGTATCAACACGCTGACTTAAAGAAAGGTTGAAACTGCAGGCAGCCAGCCCTTGCCAAGTCACACTCATTTCTGGTAAGGAAGAGTTGCTTGTTTTGGCCTGCAGCCATGCCACAATGGTCTGTGATCCTATTAGGCCTCAGAAGCTAAGCTGGGTGAGTGCATGTGTGGGAGACCGCCAAGGTGCTCTAGGAAGCAGGTGCTGGGGGGAGGGATAGCTCAGTGGATTGAGCATTGGCTTTCTAAACCCAGGGTTGTGAGTTCAATCCTTGAGGGGGCTCTTTAGGGATCTGGGGCAAAAATCAGTACTTGGTCCTGCTAGTGAAGGCAGAGGACTGGACTAGACTCAACTCAACAACCTTTCAAGGTCCCTTCCAGCTCTATGAGGTAGGTATATCTCCATATATTATGGCAGTGCAGTAGTGCGGTCTCTTTCAGCTGAACAGGTATTTGACCCATGTCATAGAGAGGTGCTAGCCTCACATGCAGCATGGTTAGGACCCCTCAATGGGGCATGGAAGTTTAATCATGTAAAATATTATGGTGCTTTGTATTTTATGATGTTTATAGTTAGAGATGGGCCCAATCGGCCACCTGCTTCTTAAACTATAGCAGTTCAGCTTAAATCGAAACTGGGTCTGAACCACCATTGGTGGTTTCAGATTTTGTTTTTCAAAGCCATAATCCACTTAATGACCAAACCCAGCACCCATCTCTATTTACTACACAGAAATATGTAATCTGCTTAGAAAATATGGGATATATGGCACCAGAGCCAGTCAGATGGTCAGTGCGGGGTGTTTCATATCTGCCACAAGATGAGAGTTTAGGTCTTATTTACCTGTGGTTCCTCAGCGTACATGCCATTAGCAGGCCAGGCTTCCCGCCCCTTATGAACAGCTGCCAGTTCTTCGTTATCGGGGAAATGCTATGGCATCATCAGGAACTCTGTTCTTCCCATCTGAATGATTTTCATGGATGGCCCAAAGTGATGGAAAAGTGCATCTAAAAACCCAGTTCCAACCTTGCCCCACAGTTCTCACCAAAAGACAGGAGGTTCACCCCGCCACTCAGCAGAGGAATAACAGCAGACTGTCTGGAACAGTGATCTCAGACTGAGGCTTTTGCAAGTGGCTCTGTATTGTATCTCCTGGGGCTCTTTGCAGCACATGATATTAAAACACTGTGATTTAACTGTTAGCCATTCTACGTTATTAACCAAACAGGAGGCTTTTACTAGGTTATTAACCAATTGTAGTTGATAAAATAATAATACTTAATCAAGTATCAGAGGGGTAGCCATGTTAGTCTGGATCTGTAAAAAGCAACAGAGAGTCCTGTGGCACCTTATAGGCTAACAGATGTATTGGAGCATAAGCTTTCGTGGGTGAATACCCACTTCGTCAGATGCATGTACTTAATCAGTCATTTTGCTGTGACAATTATATGAATAGAAAATGAAACCATGAATTCACATGCCTATGGCTCTTTTGGGTAATGTTAATCGCTCATTTAGCTCCTGAACCACTGAGGTCTGAGTATCACTGCTCTCTAGCGAGGTCTCATATTATCAAGAGTAGCAGGCAGAATCCTGATTTTTGGAAGCACTATTTGTGATCCAGTATTTTTGGGGGGGTTTTAATGGTGTTTATTCACTTGCTAGTTTGCAAATATCAAAAAATAGGTAATGGGACACCCTGCCATTAATGCAAATTAGGGAGGTGCTTGTGTAACAGAAATCCTATTGCTAAAGTTCAGCTAGCAAACTGGAGAGGACCCAGGCACTGCGGCAAGTAAAGCAGCAGTATACGGCCTTGCACAAGAGGAATGTGATGGGGATCTAGTAGACAGAATGGGGTATATGAGGAACCGAAGGAGCTTTTGAGGTGGGTAAGAAACATACAATAGGATCAGAGAGGAGGGTTCTTTTATTCCCAACCATATTTAAGCAAATGTTCCCACACAGATGTATTAGAATTCAGTAGCCAAATGCTTCCCCCTCACTAGCAGGTGCATAAGGCCCTAGCTGCAGGAAAGGGTCTGTTCTGCTCCCCGATCCTGTGGCTGAGTACAGCAGAGTGGGGGGCTGAGATGGGTTGGACTACAGCCTAGCAGAGCTACACCCCTGAATCCCCACATCCCACTCCCTCATGGGCCACAGCAGCAAGGGAGCAGCTGCTCAGTCACTCCACCTAAGCCACTGGGCATAAGGGAGGGGGGGATTTGTTCCCTCAAATCCCTACCAGGATCCTCTGGGCCAAGCCCATTTTCTCTGGCTTTGCATGAGTGATGGGAGCAAAATGTGGCCCTCTGATTGCAACTGTATGTTGCACTCCCGTGACTCTAGCTTCTCTCGGGGTATAGGACAGCACAGGGAGGGGCACCAGTCTTTATATTTTAATCTAATGAAACCCCAGAAAGTGCTTCCATAAGCCCACTTCAGAAAGCTTTGGCTTTATGCCCACATGAATCTAAAATGCCATCTTTAGATTAGGGGAGAAGCAGGATTTCAATCCTTGCCTGTTGTAGGCCTCTTATGTCATACACAAAGAATACAGACCCACTGCCTTTCCCCGGGAAGCTGAAGGCCCATTTTATTGTGACTCTCCCAAACAGTCATAAATATATGGAGAGCCAAAGATCCAAATTAATTAGTGCTGACATGAAGCACGTAGGCCATGAGATAGAAGTGACATAAAGGTGGATGCACTCCAAGAGGATTATTGTCTGCTGAGATTGCCTTGAAAAGAGACTCTATTGGCATTTGCCTGAACTCTGCACAAACAAAGCAGGAAAGAGTTGCAATGACTGGGACTAGATTTTGTCATTCACTTAAAATCCAGGGCCTTATGTACTGTCCACAGCACAAGTGCGCCAACTTACCAGGATAAAATTAGGGAGATGGGCCCAAGCCATTAAATATGCATCTGGATCTTAAACACCCCAGAGTTCAGGGGCATTCGGATCAAGGGTTCTAGTTCAGCCCATTATAAAGTCAGGGGTGTTGGATCTGGATTTTTTCCAACTTTGGATTTTGAACCCCACCAAAGTTGTCTCAGATCTGGGTACAAGTCAGATTCTTCATCAGATAAGTGTGCCTCTCTTCCTAACTTTTGCAAGTGAATCTATTTTGATGATCCTCAGGCCTGGTTTCCTCCCACTCCTCTTTTGCAGTGTCCCCTCTATAGGATTGCCAACATCAGGCATTCAAAAATTATGAGTCAGGCCCCAAAAATCACGAGATTACTTTAAAATAATATATTTGGATTTCTTTAAATTTGCCTTCTGGTTTCTGCACTTTTATCATATTTTCAAGCTTTTCTTTGCAACCAGGAAGTCGAGAAACTTACTTTAAAAAAAAAATTAAAGCTGAGATTCTCTTGCAATCTCTTAATTCTAGCAGCTGGGACTTTCAGAAAAACACCAATCACCACAAGAGTTGGCAACATTGCAAACTCCACACCTTGATTTACAGCATCTCTATGGCTAGAACAGCCTTCCTGTCACTGAGCACCAAGCAACCCCTTTTCCCACCCTCAAACCCTTCCTTGAAATCCATTTCTTTCAGCTACATCTTCCACAATGATGCACCATAGCCACAGGACCTTCACGATGCACGGCAGTGGCTCATCAAGCGGGGAGACCACAGTACATCATTAGAGATATAGTCCTGCTAGGGGAGCCCAGCCACAGAGGAGAATGGGGGCGTGAGGAGCTACAGCTCCCATAAGGCACTGAGATAGAATTTCTGAATCAAAATTTTCCATTTTGGGGCAATGTTTTTTGGGTTTTGGCCAAAAATTTTGGATTTTCAGGGTTTTTTTACTGAAAAGGTTGAAATTTTCCATGGGGAGAATAAAAACCATTTTCTGGCCAGTTTTGCTGATGTCGCAGTGTCTCCAGTCCAGTAGCAAGCACTGGAAATCTCCTGAGAAAGCCTGTTCTTGTAAGGCTTGCAGCCCAATGTGACAGACCTACAAGATTTAGGTGAGCATCCAAACTGAACTTCAGAACCTCTTGAGCTTCAGCCATCAATAAGGGAAGCTGTGCTCCTGAATTCTCAACTTCCCTTTCTTTGTGATCTGATTGATATGCAGAAACAAGCCTGATCCTGCTAACTACCAAAAAGAAAATCTACAGTAAACAATTGTAGATAAAGTAGATTAAGACTCATAACAGACCCTAGAGCATCATACCCAGAGATGTTTTGGATTGCCATTGGAATTAATCTGCTGTCCTGTGGGCCATATATGCTGCCATAGCTTGTGTTAAGGAAATTGTTGCTGCTCACTTCGAATCCTGCCTCAATATCCTATACCCAGACCCAAACCTGCTACTTGAGAGATGCTCCACTAGCAATTTACAAACAGAAATGGCTTAACAGGGAAGGGGACAAATTCTGCTCTTAAATACACCTGGGAAAATTCATTGAATTCTCCTTTAGTGGCTACACCTGCCATGCCTCCAGCCTTTACTCCTTCCTCACTAGACTGTCTAGTCCAAGTGCTTCAAAATGGATTCCTTGAGGACCTGCACCATGCTTTTGCTGGGGACTGAAGTGAGGCTGACCACTCTGTAGTTCTCCGGGTTCTTTTTCTTCCCTTTTTTAAAGATGGGCACTATATTTGCCTTTTTCCAATTGTTCGGGACCTCCCCCGATCGCCACGAATTTTCAAAGATAAAATGGCTCTACAATCACATCAGCCAACTCCCTCAACACCCTTGGATGCACTAGATCTGGACCCATGGACTTGTGCATGTCCAGCTTTTCTAAATAGTCCTTAACCTGTTCTTTCACCACTGAAGGCCGCTCACATCCTCCCCATACCATGTTGCCCAGTGCAACAGTCTGGGAGCTGACCTTGTCTGTGAAGACCGAGGCAAAAAAAGCATTGAGTACTTCAGCTTTTTCCACATCATCTGTCACTGTGTTGCCTCTGCCACTCAGTAAGGGGAAGGCCTTTCCCTGACCACCTTCTTGTTGCTAACATACTTGTAGAAACCCTTCTTGTTACCTGTCACATCCCTTGCTAGCTGCAACTCCAATTGTTCAATTGTGATCTATATTATCAGAGAGGGCCTACCACTCTGCACTCTCCCTGCAGGAAGTTTTGGTTATGCCCATCTCTGGGATGCACCAGCTCTGAGGCGAGAGGTACCTCTCCATATTTAAACCATCCAAGAAAGAGCACCTCAGAGCCACCAGCTCAGACTCCATTTGGGATTTTTAAAACAGACTACAAGAATGAGAGGAACTAAGGTTTTTCAAAACATCTTTCCTGTCTCCTTTGGCCATCCTGCTAATCATGATGTCTGGGGCTATAAAAAGATACTGTACGGGAGTCTGGCTCTCATTATGATCCCCTTTCATGTTTATTACCATCGCTCATCTAATGGCACTTAGGAAGTGTAACCAAGGAAACTGTTTGCATCCCGCATCATGTTGCTAAAGCAACACAGATAAATTAGATGCAGAGCTCTCGGCCTTTACGTACCATATTTGCATTGTTATAAAAATGAAACTGTCACAGCCTTGCACTATATTAGGACTGTTCATTCATCCAAACACCTGAAAATAGCCTAAGAACAATAGTCATGGCTTTTCCACCATTATATCTATACTATAGATAGATATTAACGATAGCATTCCTATATCCTATGCCACAGTGACGGGTGTGTTCGAAATATATGATATCATTAGTTTGTAAGACAGCTTTTGCCAATTGGTTTGATATACTTGTATACTTTATCACGTTTTAACTATTTATAATTCTGATAGGATTTAATTGTGCAGCATCAAAGGCAATTTATAAATAATCACTACTGTTAATATTTGACGGCTCAGGGACATTGGTGATGGGATAGTCTTTTGCATCTAGCTCAACAGTTCAAATTCATCTCAGGTTTTCTCATAGCTAAACGTTATTCAATGGTTTCTCCTGGTCCCCAGGAATTTAAAAAAAAAATGGAATTATGTCTCGCCTGGGTAAATCATGACTAAGCAGGGGACGATGAAGCACTCTGCAAATATTTAAAAAGGTATAAAAACACAAGGAGGGAGAGGGATTGTATAAAGTGATAAGAGGAGTAATAGAGTAAATTAAACAAAGATCATTTAAACAGAGCATCAGGGGGAAAAAAACCCATTCTCACCAGGATCTATTTTAGGTATGGTTTCTCAAGGGAAGTAACAGCATCCCCAATGGTTGGAACACTTAGTTCCAGACTGCAAAACACTAGAAATTAATATGCAAATCAGTTTCTCATACAAAAAAATGAAAATATTTCCGATATTTCAGTGTAAAAACTGCAATTTCACAACAGTCACAAAGCAACTTTTGGGGCACACTAAATGGGCTGGAATGAAACTGAAAATGTATTTTTGTGAAATCTAATAAAAATATAAGTTGTTCTTTTTGCGTAGCCCTAGGTCAATAGATTTACACCAGCTGAGGACCTGGGCTCTAGCATGTCACCACGGCTCAGCTCAGATAAACTGGATTCTCAATGACACTGAGACTCAATCCCCAAAACCGCCATTATATGCACTAGGGTTACTCTGGATTTATACAAGTGTAACAGAGATAACATATTGCCCCCTACTGCATTAAACGTGCCCACGCAAACCTTAACTCTGCCATCATTCAGCAATACCCCACTACACCCCATTCACACACACACACACACCCCTTTACTCTGCCTACTCCTACTACATTGCTGAAATGTACAGGCTCTTTACCCTCTTCCACCACTCACTGCAGTCCCCCCTCCCCATTTGAAAAATGTCTCCCTCCCACCCCCCAATTTGCTGCCAGCTGGCTGGAGAACCACACCAGAGAGCTAATTAACAGGTGCTCCTGGCGATACTCACAGAAAGACTTTAACAGGTGCTCTAGGAATATACACTTGTGTAAGAAAATCTTTTCTTCCACTCCCAGAAGGTGATGTTTGAAAATTTTTCATGGAACAGGAGTTCAAGATGATTTTCAAATTTCTAGGTAGAGAACTTTCTTGGCCCTCCAGATAGCTTAGTAAACCACTCCTTTCAGTCACCAGTTCCCCCGAATATCTCCTTTCCATATGTCAATGGGATCCCATCATTTTCCTGGAAAAATTACTTTTTTTCCCCATTCTGGTTTTTCTAAAATATCAATATCTTTGTGGGCTTCCTGTGCCTGATATAAAGTTAAAGCCTGTATTGGTAAACATCCCCAAGCCATGACTTCAGCCCACCCTCCATCAAATCAGATTCAGAATCGTATTATTTACCATAATATTGAGTGAGACTTCCAATGGTAGACGTGAGACTGATTGTCCATGAGAATTCATGAAGGAGTGACATAAGCATTCCAAAATGTTGCAAATCAGGGCCTGATGTACAGACAGAATCCCCCCACTTTGTTCTCTCTTTTTTCCCCTCCAGTGGCAAACCAATGAATATACTGTCTATTTCACTCCATTGGCAGGCACTTCCAGATCTGCTTGGCCAAGCCTCCCCTCTAGGACACTGGGTGCTACAACTGGCCAGCAGCTAGGGTGACCAGATAGCAAGTGTGAAAAATCGGGACAGAGGTGGGGGGGGGTAATAGGTGCTTATATAAGAAAAAGCCCCAAATATCGGGACTGTCCCTATAAAATCAGGATATCTGGTCACCCTACCAGCAGCAAGTCAGGAAGACTGAAGGAGCTTCTTGGGGTAGTGGCAAGGAGGACTGAAAAGCATGTTGCTTTCAAGAGAGCCATAGAGGAGAGGGACACGGCCTATGAGGAGAGACTGCTCCAGAGGTTTCTGGATGAACAGAGGAAGAACGGGAAGCAGGGCTGGTTACCCAAGTTCCCTCTAAGCGGCGCAGCCGGCTACAAAGGGCCGTGCAGGTGCGTGGCCACATGGTCCTGGAGAGGAGAAAGTTGGGGCACCTCTCCCCCAGAGCTGCTGCCGACGGGGAGCAGCACAAACTGCAACTGGCACATTTCCCCACCAGTAGCGGTTACTGCCACATAAGGATGGCCTTCTTTGCTTACCCAGCGGAATTTGGTACCCTAGTGGTCCAGGGATAGCGAATTCTGAGGAAGGAGGGTTCCAGAGCCGCTGCCAGCAGAGAGAGGTACCTCGCTCCTGACCCCAGCCCCGGGGCTGCTGCAGTAAGAGATGGCTGGTGGGAGTTCTCTCTCCCTGCCGCAGCCTGCACCCCAAACCCCTCATCCCCAGCCTCCCCCCAGAGCCCGCACCCCCAGCACCTCAAGTCCAACCCTCTGCCCTAGCCCTGAGCCCTCTCACATCGCAAACCCCTCATCCCCAGCCCCACCCCCAGCCAGAGCACACACCCCAACCCTGAGCCCCCTCCCACACTAACCCCTCGGCCCCACCCCCACCAGACATCACCTCCATATTGGTGCACATAAAATTCATTCCACACATGAATGTAAAAAAATTAGCAGGAACGTGGCTGGTTACTGATCGAGAGAATGATGGATATATGGATATGTGGGCCAGCTCCACAGCCACGGCACATCTCCAGTACCAATGTATGTGCCAACTGCAATGGCTGTAGCTGCACAGATCCATGCAGACGTTACAGTGGAATGGTGTTCCTGGTTGTTTTTCCGAATGGTGGGAGGGTGGCGTGTGTGTCTGGGCTGACAGGAGAAGTTGCAGACAGGGTTTCTGTTCCAAACTATTGATGATTGTATATGTTAGAGAGAGATCCTCTGAGTCCTGTCCAGGAGATGTATCCCATCTCCAGAAGTAGTGAGGTGTCACAGCTTGTAAAGTGTCTGTCGTACAGTACACATTTTCCACTCAGCCATGAACCCCCAACTTCCCAATTAATGTTCTTCCAATGTTTATTAATAGCTTTCATAGTGTCTCTGGAGCAGTTATTCAGACACAGCCAAGTCAGAGAAAACTCTCAGCTCCTGGACACAAATCTCTGATGCAGTCCAAATCTGCTCTCATGCATTGTATGAAGTACACACCAGGAATAAGGCCCAGAGCATTTCCACTTTAGTGAATCACCACAATGTCCGGTAGATCACAAACCTCTGGTCAGTGCTTAGATGCTGCAGAGTAGGCAAACATGATCTCAGCGCAGATCCCCACCTCTGCCCAAATCAGCCCACAGTCACTGATGACCATGTCATGCCCGTCTCCTTGCTCTCCTGCAAACTTCTGCATGGAGTAGATGGAGGAATCACCTAGTTGCTGGCAATCCCAGGAGTGCACGTTTTTTTCTCACATTGGTCAAGGAACCCGCACTGTTAATTCCAAACCTCCATGCTCTGGGTCTTTGGAAACATCACTTCAATCTGCACCAAGATCAGGAAGTAGCCACTGCCTCGCCCGCTTCAACTCCCCCAGAGGGAAATACTGATTCTCAAACAACCAATCCAGGGCCTGCCTACCTACTATCCATCCGCATTTCCTGCGCCTTCCATGGCTGCAAGCCCTGTCCTGGTTGTCCTGTTATAACAATAGACCAGACTGCTGACTGTTCTGCTGTATTCACAGTAAACCTCTTCATAAAATAAAGACACTTTGTATTATAACAGAGACAGCTAGTAGCAAGCAACAGGAGTTAATCAGTCTTTATTGCACAGGTGTACAAAGATCAGACCAGAAACAGTGGCAGGGTACTGATCGGGGCAATGGAGCTGGCATAGTCCTTCCAACTACCCAGGCAAGCATGAAGTGGCTGCATAAAAATCTGTGTTTTCCTTTATTGGCGCATGCGCACTGTAACCCTTCCAGACTGAACATCTCTGCAAGCAAAGATGTGAACGTTTTCTTCAATGTCATTCACAATTTTGGGTCCCCCAAAGGTAGTGAGAGTGGCATGCACTACCTTGGGTACAGATTGACAGGTTGAAGTCATTTTGACCTGCATCACAGCAGGAGTTTGATCTCTAGCTCTGTGCAACAAAACACATCTAGAAACTTTTTGGAAAATGGCTATTTTTATCCAGGCTTCTATATCTGGAACACCTAATGAACCCAAATTGGAGTCATTAACCCAACTCTGCACTCACATGAGGCACAGCAAATCCGTGAAAGCATGCAGATTTTAGAGCACTTTGGCCAGGTTTAGACTACGTACTCATTTTGGCATAATCACATTGCTTAGGGGTGTAAAAAAATCCAGAACACTTGCTCCGGTAATATCTGGTTTTCAGCCGCTAACTGTGTAGCCTGTGCTATGCCGACAGTCCCTGGTGGGCAGGATTGAACCGGTGACCTCTGGAGCTTAGTGCATGAGCCTCTACAGCATGAGCTAAAAGCTAACTCGCTGTTAGCTAAGGCTGTAGAGCAGACTCATTTCTCTCTCTCTCTAAGTGGTCTCAGTGCCACTAGATGGGACAGAACACCACACCCAGAAGGTGTGTGGGTTACACCTGCATCACTTGGTTGTCTGCCTGAAGGCAAGCCACCTGTTCACATGATGCCAGCCTGCATTGGGCAGGAGGAGATCCATCGGATCCATGCCTGGCAGAGGCTCCCTTTCCCAGGGGTTAGTGGTCCGAGGAAGCTGTCAGGACTGGGACATGGGCAGTGTGACCTACTGGGTGGGAGCAGGGGTGGTCACGACTAGTGGTAAGAGACAGAGTCCAAGCCAGGGGTCAGAGCCAGAATCAGAAAACAGGGATCAACAAGAGTCAGACACAGGGCAGGAGCCAGTCAGGACATCTCTCAGTGACTCAGACAATTTTCTGGACCGCCTTCTGGCTTAAATAGTTTGGTCCAGCCAATCAGTGGGGCTGGTCATCATCCCACAGTCAGGGTCCTAGGAGGACTCAATTGTGCTAGCTAGCCCATCACTTCTAGGAGTCCTGCTCAGGCAGTGAGGGCTACCCAGGAACCTTAGGGCCCAGCTTCAAGACCCATGGGTCATTTCAGGCTTATTTCTCTTGAACCCCTGGCTCAAAGAACACCCAATTTGGGTCACTGTCCCTAATCTGTACCCTCCTGAGGCACACAAAATTTCAAAGGACTCCAACTAAATATGTTGATTTTATAGGACTTAGAAAGGTCAACCTTTAAACAGAAGTCGTGATACAACCTTAACTACAGTGATGCTGCCACACCACTATAATACTAGCTTGCCAGCACTAATAGCTAGCTGCAGTTCTACATCACAATGTAATATGTGTACTCCAAAGAGAACTTAAATTAGAATGTGTTAAAAAATTAGACAACCTCATGCAAGGACACAAAAATACTGGCACTTTTATTGAACTCAGTCAACCAGCAGAACCACATGAAGCATCCTCTGCCAGATATGTTTCAACAGAGAGTCTGTAATGCAGCTTGGGTGCTTTTTATGAACAGATTTTATTTCAACTTAACAATGCTCCTGCAAGGCATTTCTTGGAGCACTGCAAAGACTATCAAGGCCCTGACCTAACCGGAGCTCCGCCACCACAACAGAGCCCAACCTTTGTTGCCAAGCACCAGTCAAAAGATGAACATGGTAATTTTCATTGCTGGGGAAACGGCTTCGAAAGAGTCCACCTCCGCAAAAGCATTGCAACCGCTAGCCCTGCTGATGGTCTCGTTTGTGTGTCTCAGAAACGGCCATGGTAGGGACTGCTGCAAAATGGGGCACAGTGGGCACCACCCCTCTCCCCCAGCAATCCCCTTGACCCAGAACTGTGCAAGGGAGGTCCCCTCCCCCCTCCAATACCTGACACACACTGTGGGGGCACTGTGGTACCTCCCCTTCCCCCCCCCCACCCTGTGGCCCTGAAGGAGAACAGCAAAGAGGAGCCAACCAGAGGCTCCAGCCTGTGGGGGCAGAAGCAGCCAAAGCAGAGACCTCTGAACCCCCTGACATTCAGAGAACTCTGACCTGTGCTGATCAGCTTCAATCCACACCTGCCCCTTCTACCCTCTTCTCCCCTGCCACCCACCCCCCATCACCTCCTTCCCTTCCATTCAGTTGATCCCCTCCTAACCCCCCCCCCCCAAAAAAAATCATGGTACTGACATGCTGCTTGCCTCCAACACATTGTTCACTCTACCGGTGTGTTATATGCCCCTTCCCCCACCCTGTGTCTGTCTTGTCTGCTTAGGTTGTAAGCATTTTGGGGCAGGGACCATCTGCCATTCTGTGCTTGTACAGCACCTAGCACAGCAGGGCCGCACTCTGGGCTAGCCTTAGACACTAGCCTAATAAATATGATTAATAATAATAAAACAGAATCTGAGAAGCAAAGTAGCTTCTGCTAATCTCAGGCTCCAGTTCAGCAAAGCACTTTTAAGCATGTGCTTACCTTTCGGCATATAATTAAGCTTCACTGATTTCAACCAGATTTAAATAGATGCTTATGGGACTGAATTCTGCACGGTGCTGGGCACCACCAACTCCGACTTAAATCAGTGGATCGTGAGTGGGCTTCGCACCTCTCAGAATCAAGCGCTAGGTGCTTTGCTGGATAGGGCTAGCATGACAAAGTTAAAATACTTAGTGCTCTGCTGAACTTGGCCCACAAAGGGAAAAGAATGTGGACTAGTGGGTGCAGGAGGGCACAGAGACACAAGACTGGATTCTGGCCCTGGTTTTCCAAATTGGTGAACTCTATAGAATGACATTGGCGTAACACAATGCACAATTAACCTATGGAACTCATTGCTATAGGATGTTGTAAAAGTCAAAAGTATAACTGGGTTCAAAAAAGAATTAGACAAGTTCATGGAAGATAGGTCCAATGGCTATTAACCAAGATGGTCAGGAATGCAACTGTGTGTTCAGAGTGACCCTAAAGTTCTGACTGCCAAAAGCCAGGAATGGAACACAAGGGTGATCACACCAAAACTGCCCTGTCTTATACACGCTCCCTGAAGCTTTGGTACTGATCACTGTCAGAGACAGGATATTAGACTAGATGGACCATTAATCTAATCCAGTATGTTCTTAAAACTATATGATGGACTGGAGAATCAGATCTTTTATTCACAGTTCTGCCATTGACTCACTGTGAAACCGAGGGGGGGCGGGGGGGAATCACTTAAACTCACTACATCTCAGTCTCACCCCGCACCATTAAAATTGGGGGACAATATAACTTCCTTCCTATGGAAAGTTCATTAATTTTTGTAAAGTCTTTCAGATCTTCATGAAGGAGCTATAGAAATGCAAAAGTTTGTCTATTGTAAAGTACTGGCGAGTGTTTATGTGCATCACCGCCCTCTGCTGTACAAAATCAGATCAGCCCAATTGAGTTTCATTGGCCTTGTACTACCAACACCAGTCATAGATCCTCCTTCAGCTCAAGTGCTTTCGGAGCAGGAGGGTCTGAGTTCTCTCCCAGGAATGTCAGTGAAGCTCTAATTTGTCATGGCATCAGCAAAGTGAGAATCACTGACATCCTAGCTGGCCACAGCTTTCTTACAGTAGTCATACATCTGGGGGCACGGCAAGGCTTAACTAATAAAGATTTACAGAGTGCTTTGAGAGTCTCAGATGGCAGGTGCTATTGCTGTGTACACCCCCCCAAAAAAATTGGTGAGGTCATTTTCTATTTGCTTCTACACAAGGCAAACTTGCTCCAGAGTTTGATCCACTTGCTAATTCCCAGTGCTCCTTTAGCCTGGAAGGTGAGGAAGTGATAGAGGCTATAAGGGCAGGTCTACACTACAAATTTCCATTGGTGCAACTCCGCCACTGCAGTGCATCTGGTCTGAGGCCCCAAAAGAAGTTATAAAAACAGCAAAGCTGGCCGCACGACAATATAACAGAGCACACAAATAAAATGTGAAACCAAATTAGATATTAAAAGAAATGTGGAAGCTAAATCCTTTAACAAAATGGTTTGTTAGCTTCACTTTAATTTCAAAGTAATTAAATAGAACTTAGTTAAATAAACAAAAACCAAATACATTCAATGAATGTAAAAATAATTGTGCATATATTTATTTTGGAATCTGATTATTTTGATTTGCTGTAAATGTAATATGAGCAATAACCTACAAACCAAAGAATTTGTACTTGAAAGTGTTTTTCAAATGGATGATCACTATGACAAGGTGACATGCAAACATATTGATAAACAGTTTTTTATTAAGATTTTTATAAACAGAACAAGAGAAATATTAAAAACCAGGGGTTAACAAATCTGGTCCTCAGGGATCTCCAACCATCCAGATTTTTCTTCTAACCAGCAAGTAGTTGTTTTTATTAAAATCCACTCGTTTGCATTGCACATCGAAGACTTGCGTGCCCTAGACTTTAGTATGAATCAGGACATTTAAGTGTTTCATATGCAATAGTAAGCAGTGTACATTTCAAAAAACAAACTATTAAGTGCTGGTTGGATTAAAAATGTGGACTATTGGATGTCACCAAGGAGCAAAGATGAGTCCCTGTCTTAAGCAATAACCTACCACCACCTGGAAAGTCTCGCTCTTTGGCCTTGAATCTCACTGATTGGAACTGTAAATCTCACTCTTAAAGACAGACAACCCTTGGCATCTCTGGTTCCATTGTTGGAGCTGATCATGGTATCCAGGAAGTTGATACATTGCATACAACTAAGGAAAAGGTGTCTGACAAGTTACCATGGTGCAATTACCTCATCTGCTAGGCAGGAGAGGAGAGCTATGATGTTTAGTCACCAGCCACCCCCTTCTTTTCCCAAGGGAAACCAGATCAAAGGTTTAAAAAAAAAAAAAAAAAGTTTTCAAGCCAGCATTGCAGAGACAATTGCCAGTGATGTCACCCTGACTCCCAACTAACAGACCAGAACTCATCAGTTCCATTCACCAGCCCTGCTACTTTAATCATTCACACTCACTTAGTTCTGATTCCCCTGGCAGCATATTTTTAGATATTCTCTAAAATAAGTCCTGTGTCAGGGAGTCTAGGTGGAGATCTGGGAGCCTGCAAAGACAGGGTTTTAGAAAGACAAATGTAAGCAATGACAGCACTGCAGCTGCTGAGGGATGATCGACACAGGAAGAGAGGATGCTAAACAGGTTATGGGGCTACAAAGACATCTCCATGTAACTGACAGTGAACATACACCCAGAGACCACCCTCTAATCTGTTTATTAATAGACAGTTCTGCGCAGTAATCCTGGCATTCACCTATGTTTTGTTCATACCACTGATGAGTCAGCAAGAGAATAAAAACTGCCATTGGGCAGCCAGTTTGGGGATGGGGGGGGGGGGGCGGTATCAAACACTGAGGTACAGCACCACTGAAGGTCTTACTCAGACATTTAATTCTATCCCCTGGAAGGGTTCTCATTACACAACATCTCTGATTTTCCAGGTCATACCCTGGTGCAAGCTCCTGAAGAGTAAGTTCAGAGTCTCTCACCCTCCATGCTGATCTCTGGAGGCTGGAACCTCGGAGTTCAGAAACAGCTTGTTCCTCTCTGGGAGCCAGGGCCTCTCAGGCAGGGCAAACCAATCCTCTGAAAATCCTACTTCCTTAACAAGGCCCAGCTGTCGGCACCTCTCCCTGCAGGATTCTCAGCTGTACATCCCTTTTGGGGGAAGGGAGGAAAGCTCCCCACCATACAAGGAAGTTTATTAAACCCTTCCACTTCTTGAAAGGGCAGGTTATCTGCACCACACCATACCTAGGCCTGGAAAAGCAGCTAAGTCAAATACTTCCCGATTTGCTGCCATTTAGGCCAAAACAAAGTGAATAAAGACAAAGGAATACATGCTTTTTTTTGGATGATGCCAAGATTAGTAACGAAAGAGGGATTCCTTCTCCTCTATGTTGGTATGAATCCAGCCAACACTAGTAGTGACTGGAAATCAATTATTAGCAGATGTCTGTTCGGTGCCTTATATGAAAGTGAGCCATTCCCAGTGGATAGGTGTCTAAATACCATAAAAACATCCCCACCAGCATGACTTTAGTTCACCTAATAAGACTGTTTAGTTATAGCTCCGCTGGATCTACATATGGAACAACCAAATCCAACTCACTATTTTCCAGTTTCTAGAAACTGTATATTTAAATGTTATTGAATGTTTGCATTCTGGGTTATTTCCTTACTCCCAAACCAGAGCATGTGGTGGAAGGAGGAATAAATAAGTTATAAATGCCTAGATAGATGCAATTAGATTAGACTCAAGGATTACATGTGTTGCATATGTGATGGCTGGAGCATCTGTTAACACCCACTGGAGTCAATGGGGGTTTGGGCCAGAGGGGCCCTCCATTGGATCAGCAATGCATATAGAAGGCCAAATTCTGCTCTGACAATACCTAACAAAGTCAATGGAGTTGCACAGTGGTTAGAGGTCTGATCCAAAGCCCAGTGGAACCACTGGGAATCTTTCCATTGACTCCAGTGAATTTGCTTGGATCAGGTTCTAGATGGGTGAAGACCTGGCCCATAAGGCATTAGGTCTCTGTTATTTCTCAGGAAATTGGTTCTCTCCACAGTCAAGTATTTAGTTAACATAACCCTTGCTCTGTATGTGGCATAATATACGTGGCATGCTGAAGTTCTTGCCACACGCAGAAAAATGCTGTTAGACTACAAATTAGCATTAAGTTCCTCTTCCCCTTTCCCACATGGCCCTAAGCTGTGTCATAAATCTTCTGTTTTATCTGAACTCTCCTTCACTGACATTCTCTACTTTTGAACAACAGTGGCTCCATATGAATTACAAGCGGCACAGCAATAACATTTAGTGCAGGCTAGGAAAGCAGTGGGAAAAATAGCTAAAAGCTACATTGAATTGTTTTCCTACTTGTGATCTTCTGTCATAGTCTCGGTTGGAAGATTAGATAACGAGTATTTTTAGCAACATTACTGGGTATGTATCATGAAACCTTTATCGTAAGACGCCAGTGAATATGAAATTTTAATTCTGTATGCCACTTTCTTGTGTCACGGCAGCATTTGCAATGCAGCTTTTTCTCTTAACACCATTTATTAATAATGGATTTGGTATTAGCATTTCCAAATCTGGAGCCTACCTTCAATCCCTCTTGCCACCCTGTATTTTTAATTTCTTCTAGGGGGCTTCATGCTGGTCGAAGGTGCTGGGCTGACAACTGAAGACTGACGTTCTCTGCTCACCTATTTTGCTGTATGGTCAGTCTCATCGATTCATAGGTTATAAAACCAGGAGGGACCATTGTAACTATCTGGCCTCATCTCCTGAATAACAGACCATAGGGCTTCCCTGAATTAGCTGTCCAATCAATGGCCCAGTTGATCCTTGGCCTCTGTTAAGACTGCCAGAAGTGACCAATAGAGAATGGAATAAAAGCACCAACTCATTTTATATAGGCCATTGGACATCCAACAGTAACATCCCACACCAGCTAATGCTGGCCAAATTGGAACCAGAAGTATAAGATTCTTCTCATCTCATCCCCCACCTACAATAGGATTTTATAATAGAAGCTGATTGCAGCCTCAAATATGGAGAGCTTTCTGCTGCTTTATAATTCAACCTTACCACTGCTGAGTATTATTAAACAGCTGCATTCAATGAAGCATAGAGAGTGGACAGGAATGTAGGAATTGCCATCCAAGGTGTGCCCAGCAGTCCATCAAGTCCACTATCCCATCTCTGGCACTGGCCAGTACCAGATGCTTCAGAGGAAGGTTTATGAATCGACCGTTACAGAAAACTTCTCCTATGGGTAAGAGGGCGTGAAACCGTTAAGAGGTAAACGGGTGGGGTCCGCATGCCCATGGACGGTGTGAGGCCTGTAGCGGCCCCCGGCACACCGGGACTGGATCTTCTTAGAGTCGGGTTGCTTGGGAATGCAGCCCAAAGCTGGTGGTAAACTCCATCTAAGGCTAAATACCGGCACAAGTCAACAAGTACCGTAAGGGAAAGTTGAAAAGTCCTATGGATAGGTTATTCTTCCCAACCCTATTGGTTAGAAGTTACCTTATGCCCTGAACCATGAGGGCTTATATCCCTTCCAAACTTGAGGAGAGGTGTCTTTTGTTAAATCCTACTGCTTGTAACTATAGATTATCAATAGGCACCTAAATGTCCAATTAAGTTCTGAATCCTGCTAAGTGCTTGGCCTCAATATCTGTGGCAAGGAATTCCATAGGTAGACTATGCCGGGGTAGTCTATTTTTTTTGTCAAAGTCCAAATTTCTTGACCAAGGTACAGTCAAGGTCCAGACTCCAGAGAAAGTAAACAAATAAGTAAATAAAAGATTTCAGGATCTGTTCAAAAGTGTCTGGGGGTCTGGATTTGGCCTGCATCCACCTATTGACTACCCCTGGACTATGCATTCCATAGAAAAAACATTTCCATTTATGGTTTTAATTTATCTGCCTTTCAAATTCACTGACTTGTCTCTTGTCCTTGTATTCTGAAAAAGGGTGAACAGAAGCACCCAAATCACCTTCTCTGCCCCATTCATTATTTTGCATACTTGTATCATGTCCTGTTTTATTCAGCACCTTCCTTAAAGGGACAGTCCCAATCTTTCAGCCTCTCTTCCTATATGGAATTCTCCTCATGAGTATAATTTTCATCTCCTGTCTCAGATCTATTTCTACTATATCCACTTTAGATCAGGTGACTGGAATTCTACACACTATCCCAGCTGAGGGTGAACCATTGCTTTGTATAATGGCATGATATTTTCCATATTAGTTTGCCAGACTACACTTTAAATAGCCTGTGACACATCTGATCACAAGAGGCTTTAAGAAAATGTGGTGCTATCAGCCAGTTCTTCCTTATCCCCTATTTTGCTGGCACATTCGAAGAGTTCTAATAGATTAGCGGAGCACAATTATCCTTTGCATAAGGTCAGTCCCTAGCCTATCAGTTCAATTGACTTGCTTAAGGTAACACAAATCAGGGGCAAAGCTGGGAACCGAACCCAGGTGTTTTGACTCCCAGGGCTCTGCTATAACCACTATTCAACACCCCTTCCCCAAACTTCTGCAGCCTTAAACTTAAATTAAAATATTCGTAAAGTTAAAAGCCTTCTTCATGGAAGGGGGGGAAAAACCACCAAAGTGACACTGTAGAATACATACAAAAAATAAAATGGCACCAGCTGCTCAAATAACAGAAATCCAGATTAATACAAATACAATTAATGATACATTAAATCAGATCTGATTTAAGGAGATTGGAATTGATCTTCTGAGGAACAGCATTGGAATCTGGATTGTAAATAGACTCTGGTTCTACAGCTGCTTGGCTTAACTGGCAAAAGTTAAGACTCTAATACTAATCTTTACTTTAGAGGGTGTGGAAGAGCATCAGAGCATGCAACACAGGCACATCTCCACTTGAGTAGCAATTAAAGGGGAATCAAGCAGAGCTTATGCCAAACAGAGGATAAAAGATGATGGGGGGGGGGGTTAATTGTATGTTGACATATGGGAAGTCAGTGTAAATTAGAAAGGATCAAGCATAATATGATTAGGTTTCTTCTGACAGGGTCAGAGTGTGACTTACAGCTTTAAAGAGAGAGTGTTGAGAAGAAAATCTATTATTTTCAGGATATTTAGAGAGAGGAAAAGCAGGAGGGGATCTTGAGAGCTTGTGACTGGGAAAATCGGGGTCCTAGCCCTGATTTGTACCACAGACTTGCTCTGCGATCTCAGGCAACTCACTTACAGGCCTAGAGAGGGTTTCTCCATCTATAAAATGGAGATTATACCTATCTTTACAAAGTGCATTGAGACCCTTGGATGAAATGCACTGTAGGCCAATTTTTGGAAAAAAGCTCGGCACCCACAATTGGGGCCAGATTTCCAGATGAACTCGGATTCCTTATCGGCATCTAGAAAAGAGCCAAATTTGTGTTCAGCATCCAGCAGTTCCCACTATCAGGCTTCCAGTTTTGCAAAGACACTCGGCACTTTTTAGAGTAACTGCTTTGCTTAATTTCATTTGCTTTTTAAAATAACTGGCTGCTTAATTTCATGCCTAAATAGGAGCTAAACTCTTCTGACAATCTAGCCCCGACGGTTGGTGTTGAACACTTAAAATTCTAGCCTTGTAGCACAAAGTATTCACTTGCCTCACACCTATGAGTGAGCTCTTAACCTTAAAAAAAAAAAGGTATTTGTCCATCAGATTTATAGGTGCTAGTTACACACAAGTTCAGCAGCTATAGGAAAATATACCGATGAGGAAAACACTTTGTATTTGGGTTGCACCTGCCGTTGGAGAAGGTTAGTGAATTCAGTCTCCCAGGCCATCTGTGACAGAGCAACTACTATCCCCATTCCACAGACAGCAACAGAGTCAGAGAGGTGAAGCAACCTGCCAAAGGGCAGTCCGCAGCCCTGTGCTTTAACCACTAGATCAACCTTCCTCCCTTAATACTCACCCCACAGGACGTTACTTATGCTTGTGACACACTTTGACAACATAAATCACTATATAAGTGCCAAGAATGATTAACACCCAAACTATTGTATTTATTTTTGGCCAGAAGTGGTTATATCTTCTGGCAATACAGGGTTGGTTAGGTCTTTTTATTGGAATGCACACAGTGGCTAATAACCTTAAAGCAGGGGAGAGCAGTAGTGATTGAAATCAGCAAGAAATTCATTAGTGATCCATATTATTAGCAAAAACCAAAACAGATTCGCACCTGGGAAGACTACTGCTCCAAACATGGGAGTGACCTTGAAGTCTTGTCTTTACGTATTCTGAGCCACGTGACTCAGGAAAGCGTGACTGTAAGAAGTGCTCAAGACATGCTTAGAACAATGTTCTATTTTAAGCTAGTAACTACAAGGTTAATTAACTCACAATATAGACACATGGGCTAAATTACAGTCCGTGGGTTGCTGTGTTTCTATTGGTTAGAAACACTTGGGCATGGCCAAAAGGTGATGCTTTAGAATAACGGTTATACCTTGCAGCTGTGGGATTTAATTCAACATAGTAAGACTATAGCTAGAAAACAGGCTGGTCTGAGAGCTGTCCAAAACATGGCTGGACTGCTGCAGAGATTTAGGCACCTACCTTTTGTTGACAACATCATTAGCTGCCTAAACACCTTTGAGGATCTGGGTGTAAGTTCTTTAGAACTGCCACCTTTCAAAGAAAATTTCAACTTTTGCTAAGTAAAAGCCAGCAGGTGCTATGGGTTTCTTCAGTTTACAGCACAGAGCTGAATACCTAGACAATGTTGGAGTAAAATTAATCTTAGAACCACCATGTTTGGAAAGGCACTATGTCATGGAGGCCTCCACTCACCACTCAGGGGTGCCTCCTTCTGGCTGCTCTGGGGATTAGCTCTTTTGGCCCAACACCCTCTTCTTGCAGTGTCTCAGTCCATTTTCTCACTTTGCAGCCTCTCTCTTGCTCCCCAGGAAGCACCATGCCTCGTCTTTATGGTTTAGCCCTCCAGCCAAGTCACAAGAGTTCTCCCCTTCCAGGGTGCTCTCGCAGTCTTCTGCGCATTCTAGACAGTCCTTAACTCCACTGCCCTGGCAAGACCACTCCCTCAGTGGCTAGAGTGAACAGACTCTGACAGTCTTCAAGTTGACAGCCCAGATTGTGCCACTCACTCAGTGATTGGCAGGGGAACCCCAGGCCTGCCCTCTACTCTGGGTTCCAGTCCAAGAGCCCTATCTCCAGCAGCCAATGTCTGTACTAGCACGATCCTTCCTACCTTGCCCATCCCAGGCTCACATGTATCCATCACCCTTCTAGGTAAACCCCTGTCTCCTGGGTCTGCTAGACAAACCCTTCCTCTTGGGTTCAAATCCCTTTCTCGCCCTTATTCCAGGGAGAGTACCTGCAGCCCCTTTTCTGCTACTAGTGCCTTGATTTTATAGAAACGCTGCCTGTTCCTTCACAGATGAGTGTCCCTTAATTAAGGCTCTCCTCTCAGCCTAAATATCCCCCAGCTTGCAACCTAATAGGTTAATTGGCCCATTTGGCCTACATTAACCCCTTCAGGGTGTGTGTGTGTGTATCACACACTATCAAGGGACAGGTATTCTGGGCCCTTCCCTCTTCCAGCTAGCCCAGAAATAGATTTGGTATTTCAGGGATACCTGTAATCATATGTGGGTACCCAGTTTACTCTGTCTTGAAGTTATAGGGATCTCGGCAAGCACTATGAAGTGATGCATTCTAAGTGAAACTATGCACTATTAAAAACAACCTGGCAGCACTGTGCAGGTTCGTGCTCATTACGCTCTAACAGTGGCAGGTAAGAGCACCAGCTGCCTGATTTAAAAGCTTCCAGGCTTCTAAATGTGAAACCTCCCCAGATGTGGGGTAATCAGCATAAGCTTCCCAAGACGAGCAGTAATCTAGGAAGCAAAATATTGTGACAAACCTGTGACCATCTAGGTATTTCATGGTTGCCCACTGTGGTCATTCAGGTCACACAGTGAAGACAGAACTCACATTGCCCTCTCCAAAAGCACACTTAAGCTAAAGGTCACTCTCCTCTAGCTGCTAGAACTATAGGGCCCAGGAGCCACGGTGAAGTAGTTCTGATTCCAACAAGTAGAGAACATGTTGGACATTCACATTATGAAGTCCATCACAATCTAGATTGCTCCCCAAGTAAACTTGGTGGTTTTTACAGACCTAGAACATTCTAGATGTGACCTCAAGTATTGACATGATAACTCACCTTCTTGTATATTCCTGGGTGTAGACAGAGGGAACTGATAGGTTCCCACTGACAGAGTTCTGCTGGAGAGTGGATGTCATCAGGTTAGGTTCCATCACCATACCAATCACTATGGTATCTGGGTTTCCTGTTGCCACTGGCTTGGATAGGGTTTGAATAGTTATCTCAGAGATGCCCTAACCTGCACCAATGTCCAAATTGGCCCCCTAGCAGCTCCCAGATTAGGGAAGGAGCATTACCTCCCCCTGTGGTCTCTGAGCCAATGACTCTGGGGCTAGAATGAGCATTTACATCCTTCTGTGAGTAAAGGAGACTCAGTTTTGGTGGCTCTAGGGAGAGGAAGAGAAGAATGCCACCCTCTCACTATCTCCCTCTCCCAGGTTCAATACATTCCAGTGAGAGGATGAAGGGACTACAAGCTGCTAGATAAAGTCATTCAAAAATGCCAAGAACACTGAGATCCATGCAAGAACACTGAAAAGGAAATAAATATTTTCTTTACCGGAAGGAAGCCAGCTGCCAGGCTGAGAGGATTGAGCATAATGTTATACACCTACCTAATAGGGCTAAGCCATGTGATTTTGGAAAAGTGTAACAAACTAATTAGAGGCCAAATTATCTGTGTTATAACTGACTCAGGGTAGGGGATTGAAGCCTAGTAACAAAGGCCAGTTGTCCTTTACGAGCACTCCTGTGACATCATTCAATCCCCTCTGATGCGCTCTGGGGGGTTGGGGCTCTGTGAGAATTTGGGGTTGAGGGCAGTGCCAGCAGTGGTCTCTCTCTCTCTGCTGCACTTTCCTCCACTGGGCCCTTGGACTTTCATATCGAACGTCTTCTGGAGTTAATTCTACTTAAAGCAACATCAGTTCCTGCTGGCCCCTCTGCATTTGCTACTGTGCAGACATGGGAGGGCTAGTCCAAGGTGCTGCCATTACGGGAGGCTCCAATTGTCCAAGCAGATACATTTGCCAGTGTGGGACTGAGGCTTCCCTTCCTCAATTATTGCCAACACGTGTTGGGAGGCCACCCCAAGTCCTTCCTCACCCTCCGTGGCCTCTCCCTCCCTGAGGGGACAATCCCTTGAAAACAAACTCCAATAGGGCTACCTGTAATAATGTAGAAAGTGAGCGTGTCTGTGTGCGTGCATTAACACCCTCTAGCAATGGGACATACGGGGGGCTAATAATACCAACTAAATGAATTTTCCTGCGATAGCAGTCTGTGTTTTGGAAACGGAAGGGTCAGAGTTCTAATCCAGGCTCCCCAAATCTGAGTGATTTACTAATTATCTCTACTGTAGGACCACGTGACGTCTTCCTCAATCTCACGGTTTTCTGGCCTCATGCCATGTGTGCGTTTGGGACAATCAAGCCTTTTGCTGTCTCCCGATCAAAGTGACTTTCAAAAGCAGCCATTCTTGCTCCTGTGCGGTAACAGCATCACCTGATGTTAAGGCCACACGTGACTTTCTGAAAAATCTTTGACAAGCTGAACCTGCACCAGTTTCATTATCAGGCTCCCGGGCTTAGAAAAGGGAATGTCAATAAAGTGCTGTAATTAGAGAGCTGGATAATTACAGGCAGTTTAGGGGCTGGAAGTTAGAACTCAGGAGCTTAGGAAAAATCTAGTGCCTGGGGGAAGGTCATATAAACCTAATAACATTTTTTAAAAATCCCCACGACCCAAGAAGAATGACCGGAGAGAGAAAAACCAAGGTCCAAGGGCAGAAATAGAGGGATACGTGAACCATCAAAGCTGCAGGTCAAGGAGGCTAGCTACTCAATGGAAAGGCCATGTGACACATTCACCTCCATTCTGGTGCTGGTTCCAATTTGTTGACTCCATGTGGCTTGAAGAAGCATTATCCAGAAGAGAGTCGGATCTTGACAGCAATGGGAGCGGAAGGCACTCAGTGCCTTGCAAGATCAAGCCCCTAAATCCTGCCCTGTGCTGGCCCAGGTGTGCTAAGAGATGGAGAAGGAGTCACAAAAATCTCTGTTCCTTTCCCACATCCTAACAGAGATACGGCAGGATGCACCTTTCCTAAACATTCTTCGGAGCTCTAAAAGTGGCACCAGCCATAGCCTCTCCCCACAGCATGCTCTGTATATCTGATCCCTTCCTACAGCCTTAGTCCTAATTTCCACCAGCCACTAACGTCCTTTGTTTTCCATTTAGTTTTATCTAGTGATCCCACAAAATGGAGCTGACAGCAGGATATTCATTTCTGTCAACGGCCTACAATTACCGAGACACCTACACCCGCCAGATTATCATCTTTATTCTTCTCTTCTTCTGAGACCCATAAAAATATCTGTCAGGGATAGGAAAGTTTCTATGCCATAGATACATGCCAATGGACATATACTGGTCTGGCTTGGAATAGCCTCTGTAGTTATGTAAGCTAGGATAAAATAGTGCTAGCAAGCTTCATACTTCAGGAGGAGTAAATCTACTCCCTCCTTAGTACAGTGTTGCACAATTAGGTGTGTTCTGAGGGTCTTACAAGGCAGCATTCTCCAGTGGCGAGAAGCCAGGGTTTGGAATTCCTGAGTTATAATCACAAGCCTGTTACTTATTCTCTGTGTGACCTTTGGCACGTCACTGCACTTCTCTGTTTCAATCTGCCCTTGTGTAAAATGTGAGTAAGAACATTACAAGGGTGAAATAATGTTTCATACAGGGCTCTGTAGAGGTGAAGCAACATAATTTTGTAAACCCTGAGTAGTCCCACTAAAGCAACTGGACCTCCTCACGTGAGTAAGGACTACTTGTAGGAGTTAGACTCTTAGGCCTTGTCTGCACCTACAGTGCTGCAGGAGCACAGCTGCATCGGTGCGGCTGCAGCGCATCTAGTGAAGACGCGCTAAGCCAACGGGAGACAGCTCTCCCATCCGCATCATAAAACCGCCTCCGCATGCGGCAGTAGCGATTACTCCTGAGGGCATTCTGCACCAAAAAATTTAAAATTCTGCGCACAATGTTTTAAAATTCTGCAAATGTTATTTGTCAAATAAATGTGGAGGCTCCAGCCTGGCATTGGGGAGCACAGACCACTGGCTGCACAGAGGTGGGAGATCAGTGTCCAGCTTCCCCCCGTCCCCCAGGACACAGACTCAGCGGTTTGGCTGCACCCAACCCTGACATAACGCAAGGACCGGGCCGTCCCCAGAAACGCCGCAGGGCCCTGCCCCTCTGTGCCAGGTGCCCCAGGAGTGGGCAGGCAGGCTCAGCAAGAGAGGATCCAAGTGTGGAGGGGGTTAGTGTGGGGGGATCCAGGTGTGGGTTGAGAGGGTTCTGTGTGAGGCAATCTGGGTGCAGGCGGCTCAGTGGGGGATCCGGATGTGAGGGGGATCTGATTGCACAGGGGCTTGTTGGGGGGTTCTGGGTGCAATGGTAATGGGACTCTGCAGGGGGTCCAGGTGGAGGTGGTTGGAGCTCAGCGGGGAGGGTCGGGGTGTGACTCAGTGGGGGGGTCCAGCTGCTAGGGGAGTGGGGCTCAGTGAGGTGGGGATCCAGGTGCAGGTGGCTCGTCGGGCTGGTCTAGGTGCAGAGGGAATGGGGCTCATCGGGGGGGGGGGTGAGGCACAGTGGGAGGGTCTGGGTATGCGGGAGTCTGGATGCAGGGGGGTTGGGCAGATGGGGGAGCAACTCCCTATACAGGGATCCCTCCCCCTGCAGATGAGGAGCAATGGGTGCAGGAAGTGGCGGGAAGGGAATATGCAGAGCTTCCTGCAGCCGGGGGAGAAATCTGAGGGTGCGTCTGACCTGGCCCCATATGCCAAGCAGGGGAAGAGGAAGTCCTGTCCTCCCTAGCAGCTGAGCCTGGCGCAGGGTAGGAGCCACCAGCTGGGGTCTTTCCCAGTCCTGCCCCCTGCCCCATAGTGATTTACCTCTCTGCCGGCTGCCCGGGGCACCCAAAACATACTGCTGGGGAGGGTCGCATGACCACTCTTGTGGCTTCCCTTTGCTTCCCTGTCAGAAAGTCATTTTCTGTGGGGAAGCAAAGAAATCTATGGGGACATAAATTCTGTGCAGGCGCAGTGGCACAGAATTCCCCCAGGAGTATAGCTATGTTGGCGGGAGAAGCTCTCCCGCCAACATAGCGCTGTCCACACCGGCACTTATGTCGGTGTAACTTATGTCACTCACGAGGGTGGTTTATTCACCCCCCTAAGCAACATAAGTTCTGCCGACATAAGCTGTAGTGTAGACATAGCCTAAATATCAACCTTAAACTCTTCAGGGCAGGGAACATCTTTAACACTTTTTGTATGTACAGCCCCTAGCACACTGGGGCTCCGATACTGATTGGTGCCTCCGGATGCTGCTGCAATATAAATAATAATCATCTGGAATTAGACACTGTTGGAATCAGGATACTGAACTACCAGGATGATTAGTATGTCCCAATAAGACTCAGTGGCTGGAGGAACAAATTTATGATGAGGTACAGGAATGCTACTTAGTATTTATAGAGTGCTATTGATCTGTAGATCTCAAAGCTCTCCACAAAGGTGGCTTAGCATTAGAAGCCTCATTTTACAGATGGGAACGCTGAGGCATAGTATGATAAAGTGACTTGCCCATGGTCACTCAGGGAGCCTATGGCAGAGGTGGGAATAAAACCCAGGTCCCTTGATTCATAGTCCAGTGCCCTAACTACTGGCCAAGGCTGTCCCACAAAAAGGATTTAATGCCATCTTGGATCTAGGCACTAAACAGTAGCTCTAACCAACAGGATGCACAGCCTGCAAATGAGAGGAGGAAGAGTTCAATATGTCTAGCCTGGCTAAGCAACTAAGAAGGGGACGTGATAACTGTCTACAGATATTTGAAAAGTGCAAACAGCAAGGGTGGCGCCCAATGAGGTGATGACTAGGAATAAGGGCATGAAATTAAGAGAAAACTGAATATGAATATCAGACAAAACTTCCAGGCAATGAGATGTGTTAGACTATAGAATAAATGCCTCCAAGAAGTAGTGGAGGCCCATCTTTTGGCACATTTCACGCTAATCTGGCCCTAGTACTAATAAACATACATTAGGCACAAGAATGGATCGGCTGTCTAAGAGATCTGTTCCATCTGCGGAATCTATGAGAGTAGATACAGCTAGAGTTTCTCCTCTCGGCTTTCTTTCAAACAGCCACACACACCTGGTTTGGTAGTTAACAGGAACCATATGAGAGACTAGCAGAGAATGACTCTCATGGACAGTAATAGCTTCTTGTTGTCTTTCTGGCCGTGTCAAGTGCAAATTGTCACCAGATGAACATAATCCTTTATCCTCCTTTAGGGAAGCACAATATATTATCTCCTATAAGTCCTTGGAGTATGGACCGTTCCTGGGTTACAAGTGGAAAGCATGCTGGAATGCTGTAGTTGAGCCCACTTCTAGCTTTCCACCACCCCACGCCCAAAGGAAAATGGTCCTCCTATCACTCTCTGTGGTTTTAGGATCTCAACATCCAAGGCATGGTGATCTGGTCAGGTCCTGGATGCCCTCATCTTCCACTGACTTCAAAGGAAGTGCTCAGTTCACATCATTATCCACAGGAAAAGGAAGGGGAAAAAGAAAAGTGGCTCAAGCATAGAGGTAGGAGCACATTTTAGGATCTATGGCTGATCTAATACAATTCCTTGAGCTTCTAAAGCATCTTCCACCTGATGCTCTCAAACACTTTGATAAACATAAATGAATTACGCCACATAACATCCCCATGCAGAAGGCATTATTATCCCTATTTTACAGATGGCGGAAGCAGACCAAGCAGACCACAGAGAGATGAAGTGACTTGCTCAATGTCACTCAGCCAGTCAGTGGCAGAGATGGGAACAGAATACAAGTTTTCTGACTCCAGGCCTGTGCTTTAACCACTAGATCACATCTCCCACATCGAAAGCTTCTATGAACATGCCTACTCACTGCTGCCAACTATTTTAGGAGTGACATCATCAGTGCAGAAGGGGGCACTAGTTTACATGGAAGAGGAGGGAGTTTAATTGAAGTCCAAGTTGAGAATAAACTAAAATGAACTGTCTGGTCTCAGTTTATGGTTTATAAATTGTAAGCTCTTTGCGGTGGGGACCATCATGTTTTTGCATGTGTGTTCATTCAGTGCCTGATATAATGGGGCTCTGAGCTGGCTGAGGTCTCTAGGCAATACTGTGATAGAAATGTTAATCAATAATAATAAAATATACTCCTGGTGTGATGCACAATCCTGGCATCCATCCTTCCGAAGCAGAGGCACTTGCAGACTGGTTTCCATAGAATAACAATCAGCTCATACAGGGCGTCAGGGAGGGAGAAGGACAGGTGCAATTTTAAAGTGTGGTTCTGCTCTGAAAGGTGACCCGACTGCAGACGCAGTCTGACAAACACACCACCTCAAATGCACTCAGTTTACAAGCAAAAGGATGATTATTCTAGCTGCCCTGGACTGTAAATTAAACCTGACATCTGAGACTCAAGCTGAGTTTTTTCCTCATAGTGCACCATCACCAGTAGCAAAGGTTCTGCAGGCCAAATCAGGCCTCAGGGACACCAGCGCAGCCCTCAAGGACGGCTCTAGAACCTCACGGTCTTCAATAGGTTTGCTCAGGACAAACTGTCTGGAAACTTAGCAAACAATTCCATGGGTGATCCACAAAAAGTAATAGAATCTGGCTCATTCTCTCGTAGCCGTGTTTGGTTTGGAGGGCTAATAGGAGTCAACAGTCGTCAAAACTGACTTTTGTCTCTCAAGTCAGTAGATCTGACTCTGAGCACATGCAGAGAGCAGATCTGTTGAGTATGGAGGTGCCATCTTTACAGAGCACAACAGCACTTTTAAGGCCTCAAAACTCTGACTTCAGATCTCTGAACCACCAGGCACAGCTCCATACAGTCATATAGTTGCCCCTGCTTTGGCAAGAGTGAGCCAAACTTTATCACTGGCACCAGGTCAAGGGGAGGTCACCTGCATAAAACAGCACGAGGGTGCTGATTTGGTGGCTGAAGGCTCTCTGTGGTTTCCAAAGCAGCTAGCTCTTTCTGTCCCTCACAAACTCAAATGTTCAGTCCAAGGTGTGGGGGGGGAAGAAGGGTACCTTCAATTAACATACATTTCCCAAAACGTTAAATGGCAGATATGTAACAAAACAGTGTGACATTCATACTTTTTGCTGCTATGCCTCTAAACCATTTTACAGCCACCTGTCAGATCTGATCAGACTTGTTTATTCTGCATGTAAATGTAGAACCTGAGGCCGTCTTGTTTCAGAAAAGACAGAAAAAAGCACATATTGTCCCTGGCAGTTGCTTGGTTTTTACAACGGCAATGTCTTGTTAACTCTTTATTCAAATCAAAGCGATTTTCACTGCTCTGTTACATTACAAAGTGCGAACAATTTTGCTTGCTGCATTGGCATGGATGGCAACTCAATTAAAATGGAAAATAAAACAAACAAAACATGCCGTGAAAGAAATAAATCAAGTGATTTATAAATAGCATCTTGGAAATCTCACATAAGCTAATGATAACGGATTAGAAGGCAGTGTCCCTTCTGGCTACAGTTTACAAATTCTTATCTGCTTAAGGTTGCTCTAGAAAGATTTCCAGCTGACCACATTACTCTTAAAGATAAACCCTTCCTGGCAGTTCACAATTGCATACCAACTACTACAGCATTGTGGGTGCCTTCACGTTTGCTTTGATAGGGGATGATTGGTCATTCTTTAGAGTTCAGTGGCCCCTGCTTGCCAGTCTAATTTTAAATACAGCAATTGTCTGCACTGAATTTCTGATCGATTCATCAGTCCATGATAGGACTGTAAACATTCTTGGACATCTTCTAGCAGACCCATTCAAAAAGCCTTGACAATAGCCCTCAGGTCATGCAACAACTGTTCCAAATTAGCCACTGCGGGGGGGGGGGGGGGGGGAAGGAGGGGAAGAATCTAAGTTCTCACAGAGGTATCAGAAAATCCTCCTATTTAATAAATATAAATATCATCATCATTAATCCATAGCACCTTTCAACTGTGGAGCTCAAACTCAGTAGAAAGGTGGGTGAACACTAGTTTCCCCTAGGGTGACCAGATGTCCCAATTTTATAGGGACAGTCCCGATTTTGGGGTCTTTTTCTTATATAGGCTCCTATTACCCCCCACACCTCTGTCCCGATTTTTCACACTTGCTGTCTGGTCCCCCTAGTTTCCCCATTTTACAGACTGAAAGCAAATTCTTTAGCACATGGCTTGAGGGGAAACAGCAACAAGTTTTAATGATGAAGAGAATGCCTATGGAAATCACTTCCTTCTTCCAGCATCCATTCTGTATGGGGTGGGTCTCTGACATACTCCCTTGACTTCATTCAGTGCCTTGGGATGTGACAATATGGACACTCAGGGGCCAATTCATGATTCTGCCCTGACTTATGCCCTCTCGGGGGGTAGCATGAGGGGAAAGACAGGGAAGAATGAATGCCACTGACTCCCAATCCTGACCACCTTACTCATGCAAGTCATTCCATCGGAGGTGGCCCTGGGAGTGCACAGCTTAGCTCAGAAATGGGATTTTAACATGATGAGTGGGGCTGAGGAAGAAAAATAATCCTGGCTCAAACTGGAATAGAAGCCCCAGATATCCTGTCGTTCTCCAAAATGGGGTGATGGTCCATCCCCCCAAAAATGACATTTCTGGGGTAACCACAAAGACAGCATGTGTCTCAAACATGCTGCCTCTCACTTTTGTTAAACCATCCTTCATGCATTATTCCCACTGTAGAGAATTAAAAGCCATAGACAAGGCCATCCCTGTCTGAATGAAGGGAAGGTGTGGAGAGGCATGGTGATAAAAATGGCAAATTGGGCCTGAATTGTTGGAGTATCAGTCATATGCCTTTAGTCACTGGGGTGAGAAAGCTGATTGCCTTGAGTGTCTAATCTTCTGCAAAGTTCATTGGCACCCATATGGTCTGAGCTACACATGTCCCTTCCCACCCCACTTGGGCTTCCTGGACTGAAGCCCTGGGGGAGAGTTTGTCAAATAGGTGCATACTAAGACAGGCATGTCAGGGGAGGGATCCTACCTCCCGAGCCTCTTTCGGACATAATGTGAGACTCCCTACAGAAAGAGGAAATGGGTTTAAAGACCAGTAGCACAGAAACTAACCATCAATGCAACCTCTTGCTCCACAGCCAGCCCCAACCCACCAGGGATAGCACCCTCCCTAGGCGCAGTCACACAGGATGGGGTACCCCTACCTTTGAGGTGCTGGTGGTGGACCCTGTGGAATCTGCTCTGGTTGCCTCTGGGCAGTGCAGGGATGCTGGAGAAGCTGTTACCCATGGCATCAAAGGCAGAAGAGAGCAAGCCGACAGCTGGAAGGCGCGTGTGTGGTGGGGTCCCCCTTCCTGGGGCCGTGCTGCCGGGTGGGTGCCTTGGAGAACCTGCAGCTCTGCTCTGCCTCCGCTGCGGCTTCTCCTTTCCCTTGCTGTCACTTCAGAGCTGAAATCCCCTTTTGTCTTCTCTTCCTCCTCCTCCTCATCGATGGGGATTACTTGGTTCCCGGGCTGCGGGGAGGGGGTGCCGGAGGAGGGAGCGCCTGCCTGCTTGGCTCCAATGCGGGGGGGGGCTCTGATCTTCCTTAGGAGCCTCTGGCTCTAATCCCCCCCTCCCTACGGCTCAGCCTCCGAGCCCTCCCCTGCTTCTCTCTTTGTGTCTCTGCTTCTCTCCCCCGCCCCCGCTTCGCCCCACAGATCGCACCTGGCCTCTGCAGTCCTGCCTCCCGCTCCCCTCCCACCCCCTGCTCCTCCGCCCCTAGCGAGCCGCTGCCGGGGCATCTTCCCCGAGCCCCTGCATGCTCCCCGCGGCCTGCGGGGGCGGCGGTCTCCCCCCAGCCCGTTGTTATGGTGACAGCTGTCTGTTCATACATGTCGCTAAGGGACCAGGGTCACGTGGGCCGGCCAGATGTGCCACCTCTGGAGCGGCGCGGGCTGGACAGCTGGGCCGCTCCCAGGCTGCTGCCCCCCCCCTCCCGCCCCCGCCCAGCGGCGCTTCCCCGGGGCCGCCCGGCAGGTGTAGCCCCATTGCCAACAGGTGCGGGGGGTGCACGGCGCGGCACGGCCGGGGCGGGGCGGGGCTGCTCCGCGGGAGCGGGCAGGGACTTCAGAGCGAGAGAGAGAGCGGGTGGTGTGTACACACCCCAGCCCGGTAAGTTCAGTGTGTGTGTGTGTGTGTACATCCAAAGACAGATCAGGTCAGAGAGAAAGGGGGGGGGTGTACCTGTGTGTTTACACACACCCAAGGACAGGTGAGTTTAGATAAGGTGTGTGTGTGTGTGCCCGCCCAAGGGCAGGGAGTGCAGAGTGTGTGTTTGTGTGTACACACCAAAGGACAGGTGAATTCAGGGGAGAGTGTGTGTGTGTGTGTGTGTGTGTGTGTGAGAGAGAGAGAGAGAGAGAGAGAATGGGGGTGGGTGGGTGTGTACACCCAAATGCCGGTAGTTCAGAGAGAAAATGCGTGTGTGTACACACCCAAAGGACAGGTGAATTCAGGGAGAGTGTGTGTGTGTGAACATGCAAAGGCAGGGAGTTCAAAGAGAGAATGTGTGTGTGTGTGTGTACACTCAACAGCAGGAAGTTCAGAGAGAGAAGGGGGTAGAGGATGGGGTGTACACCCAAGGGCAGAGAGTTCAGGGTGTCTGTGTATGTATCCACACAGGAGCAGGTGAGGTGTACGTGTACACACACAAGGGCAGGGAATTCAGAGAGCAGACAAGTGTGTGTGTATGGGAGTTCAGAGAGCAAGTATGTGTAGGCACAAGGATAGGAATTGTGTATGTACCTTCATACAACTAGGTGAGTTCAGAGTGTGTGTGTGTGTGTACACTACAGCAGTTGAATTCAGAGGGGGGGTGCAGTTGCCCATCGCAAGAGGCAAGTTCAGAAGGTTTGTGTACAGTATATACATTGTACACACACAATGTTTGTACATTCAGAGAATGTGTGGGGTCTATGTTTAGTGCCATGCACGCCTATGACACTTTATAAATAATAAAAATAACTAATGTACGTATGTGTATGTATATTTGTGCTTCTGTAAATACATGGGGGGGAACGTGTGAAAGTTGGGCCACTGGTGTATCTGTACAGTAATTAGGTGTCTCTCTGTGTGAGCACGCATGTTCTCAGGGCTAGTGCTCACACTTTCCAGTTGGTGCCCTACAGTCTGTGTCCCATTCAATTTATCATCATCTTTAAACCTTTTGAGAACAAAGCAGAATACACGGTATGTAAAAGAATATGATGGAAACAGAGCTGCGCTGTGCAGAGATATGGATAATTTTTCTCTGTTATTTTGAATAGCCATCATCACATTTTGACTTTTTCTATAAATAATAAATCTCCTACCAGGAGGAAAGCAGCTGAAGTTTCAGGTGGCTGCACTGGTTTTTAGAGTAGTGCTGAGTATTTTATACAGCAACTGATGTCTTTGAAACAGGATTTTAGGAAAGGAAGGATGGTCTTATTAAGGCACTGCACTGGAACACAGGGGATTTGAACTCTAACCCTAATTTTGCCACAGAATTTCTATGTGACTTGTCCCATCTATAAAATGGGGATAATAATGTTACCCTACTTCACAGAAATGCTGTAGGATAGATCAGCAGTGTCTGTGATGTTACAGTGAGGAGCACAGTGGGCAGGCCTATGAATATGCATTATACAAATTTCAGAGTAGCAGCCGTGTTAGTCTGTATCCGCAAAAAGAACAGGAGTACGAAAGCTTATGCTCTAATAAATCTGTTAGTCTCTAAAGTGCCACAAGTACTCCTGTTCATTATACAAATGTTAATCCATCTTCACAAATGGGGAAACGAGTGATTTGCCAAGGCCACCAACAAGTTGATGACAGAGCTAGAAATAAAACCTATGAGTTGCTGGCTTCTAACCCCTTGTTCAAGCCACAAGACCAGACTGTGTTTGATATAGGGATGTAAATATCATTTAAAAAGTTAACCGTTTAAATTATTAAAATTATATCATTTAAACGGTTAACCAATTAAAGGGAGAGGGGCTGGGGTTGCTCTGGCCGGCAAGGCAGAGACTGGGGTCAGCCGGCAATGGGGCTGGGGTCGGCTGGCTGGCTGGCTGGCCGGCCAGCGGAATGGGGCTAGGGCTGGGGCCCGGCTGGCATGGCTGGGGCCAGTGCGGTGGGGCTGGGGGCTGTCCGGTAGGGCTGAGGCTGGTACTGCGGGACCGGAGTCCGGCCGGTGTGGCAGGGCCGGGCTCCGGCTGCCAGGGCCAGGGCCGGGTGGTGTGGCCGGGGCCAGGGTCTGTCCGGCGCGGCAGGGCTGGGGTCCAGCCAGCACAGCGCGGATGGGGGTTAACGGTTAAGGTCAGTTAACTGCTAAGTCTAATGCTTACCAGTTAGCTGGTTAACATTTTACATCCCTAGTTTGAAAAGGCTAGAGGTACTCCTGATATGCTTTCTGAAGTGTGTACTTATTTTTTCCACTGGAGTTATAAGAATGTCAGGTCAAGGAACACCAAAGGCAGGTACATTACAAGACCATAACCCAAGGTAAGTCAAACTCATAGACTTCACTACTGGTGTATGGCAAACCTGTCATGATGGTGCATTGTCTACATCAGGTCCAAATTGGATGTGGAATGTATGTAACCAGTGCATTAAAACATGCTGGGCCAAATTCATGCCTGAATAATTAATGAAATAGATAGCTGTTTCAGATCCCTTCCCTTCTATTATCTCAAATGGGAAACATTTAGTTTGACTAATGAAGAAAGGATTGAAGTTTGGGTCACAGACAGATTTTCCCTTGAGTCTAAGATCTGCTCAGTGCAGAAGGGGTGTCATCAGGGAGTCAGCTACGGTTCCCAGGCTCAGTGGGCCATTCTGTACCAGCCCCTGCCTTGATACGAATTAGAGCAGCCATGGGGATGCTCTAACTCATACTAATATCATATGAGCTCCAAGGAATCATATGCTACCTGAGGACAAATCTACACTATGGCGCTACATTGGCGCAGCTGCACTGATGCAGCTGTGCCGCTGTAGCACATCTGGTGAAGACACTATGCTGATGGGAGAGTGCTCTCCCGTTGGCATAATTACTCTACCTCTGTGAGTGGAAGCTATGTCAGCAGGAGAGCATCACCCACCGACAGACATAGTGCCGGTGTGGACAGCACTTAGGGCAATGTAACTTACGTCACTTGGGGAGTGGCTTTTTCACACCCCTGAGCAACGTAAGTTACATTGACTTAAGCAGTAACGTAGACCAGCCCTCAGAGCAGACCTCCACCACATCCACTCCTTCCCCCAGCATATCCCCTTCACTGGGGTGTGGGGTGGTTGGCATTGGACCAGCCTCACTGGGTATAGGCCACCTGAGAGCTTCCCCACTGGGGAACTTCTCAGCTGGCCCATTATGGCCAGAATCCAAACAGCACAAAGGAGTTGGCTCAAAGTGTATTTAACTGCAAACCAAAACTTGCTCTACAGTCCTCACGGTTTATCTATCAATGTATATACATATTCATATGTATGTATGTATGTAACCCCTTTGGGGTTTACAGAGCATGACCCCTTTAAAACCTTGTCCTCAGGCAGAGGAAGTCCTGGCTGCTCCAGGGGGTGGAGAGAGAGGAAGAGCTACAGGGTAGATGTGTCTGTAGCTCCAGACAAAAGGGCTACCGAGAACACACCCTCACATATTGAAGCAGCCAAGAACCAGCCCAAAGCCTGGGAGGGACAGAGCTGCCGACCAGGGATACCCCAGGTCAGGAGCCAGGAGGAACACGGTGCTGGGGAGGAATCATCCGAGAAGGACAAACCAGAGCTGGATCTAGTATCGCTTTCACCCAGAGCTGTATGGGGCCCTGAGTACCAGGACTTGTGACCTTGCGTTGGGAATAAGGAGGGAGGCTGCAGGTAGCTAAGTTGGGAGGTTGTCACTCTGTGTGGATTTGCAGAGAGAAGAAAAGAAAGCACTGGAGGGGTTTCTTGGGGAAAGTTGACTGGCGCCAAAGATGACCAGGAGCACCTAAGACCAACTGCTGGGCTGGAACTTTGCCCAGAACTCCTGAACTCTGAGTGAAGATGCATTGCTCAGTGTCTGCCCTTTCATACTGTGGTACCACTGGGCCTGTGGGGCCTCGTGTTGGATGTAACCCTGTTTTACCACTTTCCTCCACACCCCCTACTGTCCCCATGTTGTTTTTCTTCATTCATCCCTCTGTAAATAAATATTTCCCTGTCTGATATTCATTGTACTATTTCAGCGTGTGTGTGTTCACTCCAGGGGGATTGGAACAAGTTCAGTTTAGAAGGCAGTTTCTCTGCTGTGTTCCTGTATGTGCCTTTTCTTGGCCGGAGCCACCTGCGGAGTGGATTCCATCTTGGCCGTGATAATTATATATGTATACACACATACACATTCATCACCTTCAGACTGGATTACTGTAACTCACTCTCTAGAGAGCTGAAAGTGATGTATTGCACAGACTCTGTCTCCGGCTGAAGTCGAATGTAACTGTCTGCCGAATGCATGTGAGCACGTCACCCATGTGCTTGGATCCGTTCACTAGTTCCCTCTTGGGTTTCCTTGTCAATTCAGTACTTTGGTCCTGCTCTTCGAAGCTCTATGGGTCACCACCCAGCTACATCAGATACAATGTATCCATCCATTACTTCCCAAGTCAGAGGTGCTTCTACACACACTCTCCCCTCCCCTCCTGGGGGCGGGGGGGAGGAGGAGAGAGAATCTCTTTAACCAGGGAAGGGGAAGAGCAGAAAACTCCATGAAATCCACTAGGGACCTCAGTATGCAGATTTAAGTTACCTGTGAAGTGCTTAGAAGCTATGGTGAGTGATGTTATAGAAAACCTATATGATATGACCATATTTTTGTTTTGTGTTTGTACAGCGCCTAGCACAATGGGGCACTGGGCCATGAATAGGGTGTCTAGGTGCTCCTGCACAAATAAACAGTATGTTAAAAAAATATACAAAAAACACAACTATCTTGAATACCCATAATTGGTTTAGATGCTTCCTTACTTCTACATACAGGCTCGCATGGAGCGCCTCAATAACCTCTCTACTATGTATTTACAGATGTCCCCACTGCCTATATAAACCCATGTGCAGTATCACATGGTGTAGCACAAGCTAAGACAAAAGAGGTCAGATTCGACAGCAAAGGTGTGCAACCAGGCCCAGGCATCCTCCCCAGCTTGATCCATTGCTGTGAAACCTCCCACCTCAGCTCCAAGCCAGTAGGCAGGAGTTACCACTGTGACAGGCATTCCTTAACACCACCTTGTCGCCAAGGGAAAACCTGGATGACTGTGCTCCAACCGCAGAAGTGGTTCAATGTCACGTCACTATATCAGTATAAAACGGTACAACAGATGCAAGTCTGCTGTCATTTAATATGTCATTTAAAAAAAAAAAGAGTTGTAGGTACTGAAGTTGCCTCCTCCTTTCTCCTCTCTTGATCTTTACTCACTTTTCTTCCTTTCCACTTTTTCTCTCTCTTATGAGCATTACAGCACGATCAGAAACTGGAGTAATGCACCAGCCTGAGGTGTGGCACACAATCAAGGAGCAGGCTATCGTTATTATTACGGCACCAGAACTGTAGCAAACACGTTTGTTAAGGCTGCAGAATAGTTTTGTTTACAACCTCCCCTCCCCAATTTTCACATACTTGTAAGTGTCTGAAACCTTCCCCTTTTTGGGTGAACTTTATCCTTGGCTTCCATCCAAAAGATTCATTTGTTTTTCCCCTCTTGGGAAAGTGTGAATAAAAGCCATTCACAATCCTTCTTGATTTATGGTGCATAAAACACATACATGAAATATCCCACTGTAAAGTTTATTGCCACACTTTATCCACCGGGTCATTCAAAAACCTGCTGCACCCTGAAACATGTCAGGTTAATAGTCCTCAGTGAGGAGAAGGTCTTTGACCTAGGTTAATAAAATGTGAAGTTAAACAAAATGTCTTTTTAAAAGAGATGCTCTAGCTCAAGCAGAAGTTATGGGCTTGATGCAGGAATCACCTGTGTTATGACCATTCAGACTATATTATCAGAAATGGTCCCTTCTAGCCTTGAAATATATGAAAATTATTAACTTTGCAGTCAGTGGAGTTACACTGAGGATGAATTTGAACCATTGGCTGTATAATTCCACACCAGCCCAGTTCACAGAAATTGCATTATGAATAAAGTATACATCCTATTTATTGACTTCCCTTTTTATTTTCTCTCTAGCAAACAAAGAAGTGGCTATAAGGATCAGAGAGCTTGTCTAGATGAACACTTAGTTCACGGCAAGTGGGGGTGTAAATCAAAGTTCCCACTAATTTTTCACATCCATGTGCAGAATGAATTTTGTTATGTGCACCAATATAGAGGTGATGTGAGGCAGGGTGGGGCTGAGGGGTTCGGAGTGTGGGAGGGGGCTCTGGGCTGGGGCAGAGGATTAAGGTGTGTGGGGAGGTGTGGGCTCGGTCTGGGGGTGTGGGCTCTAGGGTGGGGCCAGGGATGCGGGGTTTGGGATGCAGGCTGCTGGGGGTTGGGGCTGTGGGGGAGGCACCTCTCATTGCCAGCAGCAGCTCCGGAACCCCTATCCCTCAGAATTCACTACCCCTGGACCACTAGGGTATCAAATTCTGCTGGGTAAGCAAAGAAGGCCATTCTTACATGGAGGTAACTGCTACTGGTGGGAAAATGTGCTAGTTGCAGTTTGTGCCACAACACCAGCAGCAGCTCCAGAGAAGAGGTGCCTTTCCCCACCGGGAGGAGCTCCGGGGCCGGGGGAGAGGTGCCTCCCCCCGTCGGCAGGAGCTCCGGGGCTGGGGGAGAGAGACGCCTCTCCCCCAGAAGCCCTGCACCCCCCAACTTGCTCCCCGCCCCCCACCCTACCTCTCTCCTCTTCAGGCCCCTGTGGCTGCACGCTTGCCCGGCCCTTTATAGCCTGCTGCATGGCCATGCAGCTTAGAGGGTACTTAGGTGTAAATCTACAATGCACTAATATGCTGTGCACTAACTGTCCATGTGCCCCCCACTAACATGCACTAAAATTTCCCTAGTGCACTTCAATCTACTCTGCTTCACACCAGGAGTAGGTCAATGTGAACTGGGGAACTTTTCATGTGAGGTAGCAAGGTCCACAGGACCACACGTACAGTTAATGCACAGCAAATTAGTGCACTGTAGATTTACACCCCAGTTTGCCCTGCACTAACTGTTCATCTAGACAAGCCCAAAGTGTCTCATTCATTTAAAGCCTCCCAAATTTGGGGTGAAATTGACCCCATGTAGAGGGCCAACATAAAGCCCCTACCCTGTCTTTATTTAAATCCCTCTTAAAGATCCACTTCTGGTGAACTCCTTACAGGGAATCTAGTTGACTGGTACAACAATTCCATATTTGTTTCTCTCTTCCCCTAACCGCTGTCTGTTGTCCATCTCTGTCCTTAGGCTGAATTGCACAAGGTGTGGGTAGGGACTGTCCTTTCTCTGAATGTCTGGAAAAGCCCTGGCACATTGTGAGTTCTACCATATAAATAAATAATAATGCTGCACTTATCTGAAATGGAAAATTCTCTTTTACTTAGATAGAGAAGATCCTGAGAAACAAAAGCTACCAATTGTTAGACCTGCATGCACTTGCATAATCCATATAATAGCACAGGGAGCAGTTCAATGCAGTCATCCATTAAAGTAAAGGCACTCATGCATAAATCATATCATATATACTGCTTATGATGCACTTTTACCTCCGCTTCTAGGAATTTAGGGTAACTTTACTACACTGTGGTCCCAATACCACAGGATAGTTGACTGCCCTCCACATCCTTTGATTGCACCCCGGGAACCGTGTGACTGAGGTATTATCCCCATTTTACAGATGGAGAAACTGAGGCAGAGAGCTGTTTAAAATAACATGGCATAGGCCATAAGCTAAGTCTGGGGCAGAGCCAAGATTAGAACAGGGGAATTCCTGCCTTCTCTACCAGTGTTCAGTCCACTAGACCCTGCTGAATTCAAAAGCCTATACATTTAATTCCTTCCCCGATGAACCTGATCAAGATTGGCAATAGAAGTCAGGGGTTTGCTTTGTGTGTACCGGTTAAATCCCTGGAAGCAGAATTGAATAGAAGGGAGAATACACACAGAGTATAGATTTGCAACCTGGGAAGCGGGAGAGAGAGGACACTAGCCCCAGTGCTAGACATTCATTGGATCCAGGGCCAGCGCTTCCATTTAGGTGACCTAGACGGTCGCGTAGGGTGTCAGGATTTGGGGGGCGGCATTTTGCTGCTCTTGGCGGCAATTCTGCGGCGGGGGGTCCTTCCGCGCTCCGGGTCTTCAGCGGCAATTCTGCAGTGGGTCCTTCACTCGCTCCGGGACCCACCGCCGAAGTGCCCCGAAGACCGGGAGCACGGAAGGACCCCCGCCTAGGGCAGCAAAAACCCTGGTGCCGCTCCTGATTGGATCTAGTGGCTAGGCTGAGCATTAAGTGCTCCTAAGTCCTAAACCAAATGCCCGAATGATAAACGTCCCATTTAATGGGTACCAAAACCGTCACCTGAACAGCTTACGTTTGATGTAACAAAGCTTAGGGATCCCCCAGAATTTATGTTAAACCCTTTCCCCTATCTCCTCCCAAAATGCCAAAAATGATGTCAAGAACAACCAGGTTTAAGAATAAAGCTTTTGTCTATGGTTAACTGAACATGGAAGAAAATAACAGTTGTGACGTTCTTGCTTGGAGCCATAACAATGTAGACACAGGGTTAACTGGCTTCTTGCTTCACACAGCAAAAAGTGCTTCGATGCAGCCCATAGCTTAGAAGCCGCATTAGATTGCAAATTTTCCTGCAGTGACATCAGGACTTTTAGCTGCATGAAACTTGCATTGCAGCATCACAGCATGCACACATGCAACCTAGACATCAGAAGAGTGTGCTGCCGCCAGATGTCACACTGCTGAAATGTATGCAGGCCTTGATGTCAAAGTGAAATGGGGGAAATCCAAGCTCCAGTATCACAAATCTGGATCGGAGAATGATAGGGCAGTGCCCCTGGTCAACAGTGAACTCCTCTCTTTGCAGCTCTCTGTGCGTAGCCAGGAAGCGGATATAGATCAGAATGCTAGGTTGTCTCACCTCAGGCATCCAGAATTAGAGGACTCTTCTGAAAGTGTCAGACAAGCTCTGTGCCTCAGTTTCCCCCTCTCTGCCCTGACAGACTCATTAATATTTGTAAAGCACTTTGAGGACCTCAGCGAGAAGGTACCAGTGAATAGCAAGGTGTTATCTGTAAGGGATGGTGGCAAGGAACTTGCTTTTAGGTTTCTTCGTGGTGAAAAGTGAGTGCTTGGTCACTTCTGTTGCAATACACACGCGTATCAGTTTTGCGTGAGGGAGGTGGGAGAACGTTCCATCTTCCATAAGATGCCAACAGGACTGTGTGGAGACTTGGAAAACAGGCTCCCCACAGAGCATCTATGACCAACTTGATGTTTTGGCTCAATAACCTCAGCAGTTCTCTCATCCATCATCATAGGGTCTCCCCCTGGGTTGAAGCTGCTACCTAGGAATTTACCCCATCTAAGGGTAGAATAAATAATACAATAATGATAGTAATAAAGCTAAGCACTTACTGGGCACTTTATATGGTCAAAACTCTTTAAGAACATTTATCAATCCCCATAAAACCCCTGTGTGGTAGGTAAGCACCCTCCCCCCCCCAATTTTACAAATGGGGAAACAAGACACAGAGAAGTTAAGGGGCTTAACCAAAGCCACCCAGGTAGACAGTGTTGGCATCAGAGCTCAGGAGCCCCTGCTAGATACACTGCTCCCTTAGACCATGCGGCTGCTCTATTTTTCCCACCTGGTAGCGCCTTCATTACACCACCTTTCAGGCGATCACAATCCACATTTGAGATAGTGCTTTTTAACTTGCGCTCTTTGTGGGAAGCCTCACCGCATGCTGACCAAGATGGAGGTGGTGCACGGGCTGTGGCAATCCGTAGCTGAAGCCTGGACAAATCCGGACAAGCCATATTTCAGCACTGCCAAGGAGATGCCATTTCTGCTGTATAGCTCGGCTCAGCCCCATGGAGCCAATGGCTGGTTTCACTCTAAAGGACAGCTCTTATGGCAGCAAGCCTCCTGTGGATTTGAACAGGAATGTTGCCAGTCAGTCTACTGCAGAGGTGAAAGTAAGCCAGTACGCCCCGGTACGGTGTACCGGCAAGAGCTGGTATGGAGCCCCAGACCCTTTAAATTACCACCAGAGCCCCACTGCTGGAGCCCTGGGGTAGGGCTGCAGGGCTCTGGAGGCTATTTAAAAAGTCCAGGGCTCCCGCTGCTTCTACCGCCCCGGCCCTTTAAATAGCCACCGGAGCCCCACCGCCAATACTCCAGGGCTCCTGCGGCTATTTAAAGGGCCGGGGCGGTAGAAGCAGGGGAGCCCCGGGCCCTTTAAATAGTCCCCGGAACCCTGGGATAGTGGGGGGCTCCAGGAGCTATTTAAAGGGCCCGGGGCTCCAGCTGCCTCTGCCGCCCTGGTCCTTTAAATAGCCACGGGTGTTAAAGTTGCAAATGAATTTTAGTTCTGCTATTTCTCTTTGAAGTCTATTTCTGAAGTTTTTTTGTTCAAGTATAGCTACTTTTAAATTGGTTATAGAATGTCCAGGAAGATTGAAGTGTTCTCCTACTGGCTTTTGTATGTTACCATTCCTGATGTCCGATTTCTGTCCATTTATTCTTTTACGTAGGGACTGTCTGGTTTGGCCAATGTACATGGCAGATTTAAAAGTAGCTATACTTGAACAAAAAAACTTCAGAAACAGACTTTCTGGAAATTCTCCTAGAACTGACACCTCCTCATCTATTATTGGGAGTGGATTACATCCACCCTGATTGAATTGGCCCTGTCAACACTGGTTCTCCACTTGTGAGGTAACTCCCTTCTCTTCATGTGTCAGTATAATGATGGGTATATCTGTAATTTTCACTCCATGCATCTGAAGAAGTGGGTTTTTTACCCACGAAAGCTTATGCCCAAATAAATCTGTTAGCCTTTAAGGTGCCACCGGACTCCTCGTTGTTTTTGTGGATACAGACTAACACGGCTACCCCCTGATACTTAACACATTTAATAGATTCACAGATATTTATGATAGAAGGGACCATCATGATCATCTAACCTGCCTTCCTGCGTAACACATAGGCCAGAAAATTCCACCCAGTGATTCCTGCATCATGCATACCTGGGGGCTGATCTAGAGCCTCTCTCAGAAAGATATCCAAGGTTGATTTACAGACGTCAAGTGATGTAGAATCCACATCTCTAGATAGCAATTGCTCTAATAGCAATCACCCTCCCGGTTAAAAATGTCCATCTTACTTCCCATCGTAATTTGTCTAAACTTCAACTTCCAGGAATTGGATCTTGTTATGCCTTCCTCTGTTAGATTAAAGAGACCTCTGCTCAGAAACCTACTCCCCATGTAGGTATTTATACACCAAGATTGAGGCAGCTGAAAATATTCTGTTTAGCATGCTTGATTTCACTTGGTCACTGGATATTCTCTCAAGCAGAGTGTACAAAAGATACCGTATGAAGCAAAAGTAATTGTGCAGGATAATAGGGCAGACTGGAGAGCAGAAATAAGGAGACAAGAGAGAAGTGCATAGGGAGACAGAGCAGCTGGAGTTGTGTGTAAATTCCCGTGCATTACATAAAGGACTCAGGCTACCCGTTAGCTACCTCCGTTAATACAGGTATCTCCTTTATATGTACTGGAGAGCTGCCGTGGAGACAGATGCAATACTGCTGTGCGTTTTACTTTATCATGTTGGGTAGGGTTACCATACGTCCTCTTTTTCCCGGACATGTCCGGCTTTTCGGCAGTCAAACCCCCGTCCGGGGGGAATTGCCAAAAAGCCGAACATGTCCGGGAAAATGGCAGCTCTGCTCCTCCCCGACTCTTCGGCTCTGTTTAAGAGCCGGGCTGCCCGAGCGCTACCGGCTTTGGGCAGCCCCGTGCCTCCAGACCCTGCGCCGCCAGAGCCCGGGAGGGGAAGTGCCCAGCCTCCAGACCCTGCGCCCCCGGCTGGGCGCTTCCCCTCCCAGGCTCCAGCTGTGCTGGGGAAGCGCCGGCTGGGGGCGCAGGGTCTGGGGGCTGCCCGGCAAACCCTGAAGCCGGTAGCACTGGGGCAGCCCTTTCTCCCTGGCTGGGAGTGGAAGGGAGGAGGGGGCGGAGTTAGGGTGGGGAAGGGGCGGAGTTGGTGCGGGGCTAGGGGTGGGGAAATGGGCGGGGCCAGGGCCCGTGGAGGGTCCTCTTTTTTTATTTATGAGATATGGTAACCCTAATGTTGGGTATGTGCGACATTGGGGTCCACCCAGACCAGTAAGGGGTTCTGTCACTGCCTGCACTGTAACCTTGGGGGCCTTTGTGCTGTACAGCTGTGGTTCAGAGCCCTGACACCAGTAGCCAGGTCATACGCAGAAAGTCTCAACCTGGCTCTTACCAGCCCAGTTACTCTTTGCAGGGAGACACCAACAGCTCTTCCAGTCCTGAGTCCCCCCCACCCCCCAAATGCATACTCCCTGGGTTCTTAACAACCAGACACTCTGACCATTCCCCTCTGGTTCGTCCCTGTCCCACCACCCCCAAGGCACGAAACCAGCTCCCCAGATACCAGTTTACTTTGGAACAACACTTCACACAGTTTGCACACCAGAGACCTACATGGGGTAAAAAAAAAAAAAAAGCTTACTAGAAAAAACACAGATCCAAAAAAGAAATCGTATGGGGGGGGGGAACAAACATCTACAAGTTACACTGAACATGAACGTATAGACACAACCTCAGGCTTTACCTGTCCATGTTAGATAAGATTCCTCTTCTAATAATATTGCCTTAAAACAGTTCCACAGCATAGCCCCTAGCTATGGGTGGGGGGGAGGGCAGAGAAATTCAGCATTCACTGACAGCTTCTTGCTTGGAGACTGTCCCTCAGGTTCTGGATAAAATATGTCAGCCCCAGGCCTGCCTTCAAAAGGTTCCCCTACACACCACCCCCAGGCCACATGACTCCTGATTAGTCAGAGTGAAGAAATTCCCTCATGACTTGATGTTTAAGATATTATTTTCAATTTCAAGTTGTCTCAATGTCTTTTCATTAACTCTAATGGTCCATCATTGTCCTTTCCTGGGCTGGACATGGATGGCTACCTGAAGCTGGTTTTGTGTAAGAAACTGGTTTGGAATGTGCCCTTCCCTGCTTGACTGCTGATTGCTCACTGCCCTGTTGTGAGGTGGTGCTGAAAGTTGCATCACAGATGAGGCACACAGATTTCTATAAACCCGAATACATGAATTCATAACCAGCCTGTATATACACCTCAGAATGACCATCAAATTCAGAATATTGCAAGTTTTCATAAAAGACCTCACTCAATATGTTTTCATAGTACAAGAACAGAGCAAATAGCTTATTTTTGAGGTGAAAACTTTTTTCTTTCTCTTGGGGTGTCTGGACCATGATTGTCAGAGTGTCCTTTTAAAGCAGCTGCTTATCCATTGCTTCATGGGGTTTAAGATCTCAGTTTAACTCTCAGTCCCTGGAGGAAAAACAGTGACACACACATCCAGCACAAGTTCTCAGCCACAGTGTCCCAACCCACCTCATGAACAACCCTTCATCATGCCAGACAATGTGACTGCGGCTTCCCCAGGGTCCTCTCCAGTCAGTTTTCTGGGGTCTATCAATTGTAGTTGCTGTTTCTATAGAAGCCATTCAAGAGATTTCTCAGCTAATCACTTCCTTTGGGCAAGATAATTTCCATTTTAATGAATGCTGTCATTTCATTCATAGGACAGAATAAGAAGTAGGGCTCTGGCTGCCATGCTCAACATTGCAGGCTGGGAATTTGGGGGGGGGGCGACAGCTGTTTTAAAAAGCTTTACTTATATCTTTGCTCTGCATGTGCTTGAATAAGTTAATAATGAGGATGAAAGTGATATTTTACATTGGGAAATGAACAGTGTCAAAATGAAGTGTTGCATTGCTCCAAATTAAATGTTTCATTTCCTTCAGACTTTTGGGGGGTGACGCTCAGTGACTCTGTTCTGCCGGTTGAAGTGAGAAGGTAATTTTAAGCCATCTTCGTATTGTGCTCCCTGTATTTCGGGGCTATGAAGGGGTCTGTTCAGCCCCTAAAGTCAGTCGGAGCAGCCCCAACACTGCTCTAATTTATCTTCTGCTTCCCAAGGGCCTGGGAAGCAGAGAACAACTGTAGTGCACCACACTGCAGCCACACCTTAGCACCCTCAGATCATACCATTATGTTGGGAGCTGCTGAGAGGAGGGCTGGCCTTGGTCACTTATGCCAATATCCCAGAGACAGGCCCTCTGCACAAGGGATCATTTCTGCCCCCTTTAAGGGCCCTGTATGTTGTTAGAGTGTCCAATAGGGCCTTAGCATAACTGAGAATCAAGCCATTTGTCATCTTCATTAGGCCGCACTGTCTACCACCCAGACTGAACCCATTCTATCTGAGTCTGGAATTCTTCCATGAACATCCTTATCAGCTCTGCATGTGTTTGCTCAAGTACATTTTACTCTCAGTTAATTTCCTCCTATGCAAGCATTTAACTGTACACTGCCCCTCTTCTCGAGGTCTCACAGTTTGGCCTGTGTATGTAAAGCTGGTAAATTTTTTAACCAAAATGATAAATATGATTTGTTGCCAAAAATGGAGTTCAAGTAACATTTCCAGTTCCAAAGGGATCCTGCATCCTTTGCAGATCTAAATGGATTTTCATTAAAGCAGGAACAACAAATGCTGCCTCTGGTAACAGAAACCAATGCCTCTCCCTATTTCTTTATGAAAATATTTGCTTTTAGTTACATTAACTGCCCAAATTAACCATCGAAGTGCCCAGGTTTTTAATACAACCCACGTGAGCCAACTCTATTTCATTCTGAGAAATTAGCCTCCCTGTGAAGGGTTGTAGAAAGTAAGGGTGATCTGTAACAAAAGAGTGGGGATGTTTACTAACAATCATTGCTCTGGATCTCAAAATGTAATTTATGCACTGGGCTTCTAAGGTGGAGTGTTATACTAGCAAAAGGGAGCAGAGCAGACAGTTCCAACACACCATCCCATATGTAGATATAGTCACAAAGCCAGTGAGTACAAACCATTAAGGCTAAATGGATCTAACTACCCAACCAATGGAACAACCGTTCTGAGGGTAGTCTCCTAGCTGTCCTGATTGGCTGTCTGAGGGCTTGTCTATAAGGGAAGTTATACTGGTATAAATTCCCCTTGTGAACACTGACTCTGGAATAAGAATGCCTTTTTCCAGGTTACCTTAAACTACTTCCAAAGCAACAAAGCTAAAATGGAAAAAAGTGTCCTTATACTGGATTAAGAGTGTCCACCAGGAGAGATACACCAATATGGACTATAGCAGTTTAAATTCCCACCTTACCTTATACCTAGGGCCCTACCAAACTCCTGTCCATTTTGTCAATTTCACGGTCATAGGATTTTTTAAAAAATCATAAATGTCATGATTTCAGATATTTAAATCTGAAATTTCATGGTGTCGTAATTGTAGGGGTCTGGTCCCAAAAAGGAGATGGGGGACAAGGTTATTGAAGGGGGCTTTTGGTACTGCCACCCGTCTGCACTGCTGCTGGTGGTGGCGCTGCCTTCAGAGGTGGGCGGCCAGAGAGCCGCCAGCAGCAGCGCAGAAGTAAGGATGGCAAGGTACGGTAACTTAGCTTGTGCTGAAGCATAATATTAGATGAGACTAAATGTGTTCAGGTTGTTGGCAGTTTTAAAATCCCTTTTTCCTCCAACGTTTTGTTCCTACTACTAAACAAAAATGCTTTGTTTCAAGAAGGCTGTTGGTGAATATCCCAAAGAGAAGAAATGCAGGTCCCCAAAACCCAGTTGGACCTACTGGGTGATAAGCGGCTGGTACATGGAGACAACAAGGAGTCTGGTGGCACCTTAAAGACTAACAGATTTATTTGGGCATAAGCTTTCGTGAGTAAAAACCTCACTTCTTCGGATGCATAGAGTGAAAGTTACAGATGCAGGCATTATATACAGACACATGGAGAGCAGGGAGTTACTTCACAAGTGGAGAACCAGTGTTGACAGGGCCAATTCAATCAGGGTGGATGTAGTCCACTCCCAATAATAGATGAGGAGGTGTCAATTCCAGGAGAGGAAAAGCTGCTTCTGTAGTGAGCCAGCCACTCCCAGTCCCTATTCAAGCCCAGATTAATGGTGTTGAATTTGCAAATGAATTTTAGTTCTGCTGTTTCTCTTTGAAGTCTGTTTCTGAAGTTTTTTTGTTCAATGATAGTGACTTTTAAATCTGTAATAGAATGACCAGGGAGATTGAAGTGTTCATTTACTGGCTTATGTATGTTACCATTCCTGATGTCCGATTTGTGTCCATTTATTCTTTTGCGGAGGGACTGTCCCGTTTGGCCAATGTACATGGCAGAGGGGCATTGCTGGCACATGATGGCATATATGTTTTTGTTCACTATCATTGAACAAAAAAACTTCAGAAACAGACTTCAAAGAGAAACAGCAGAACTAAAATTCATTTGCAAATTCAACACCATTAATCTGGTCTTGAATAGGGACTGGGAGTGGCTGGCTCACTACAGAAGCAGCTTTTCCTCTCCTGGAATTGACACCTCCTCATCTATTATTGGGAGTGGACTACATCCACCCTGATTGAATTGGCCCTGTCAACACTGGTTCTCCACTTGTGAAGTAACTCCCTGCTCTCCATGTGTCTGTATATAATGCCTGCATCTGTCACTTTCACTCTATGCATCCGAAGAAGTGAGGTTTTTACTCACGAAAGCTTATGCCCAAATAAATCTGTTAGTCTTTAAGGTGCCACCAGACTCCTTGTTGTTTTTGTAGATACAGACTAACACGGCTACCCCCTGATACTTGGTACATGGAGGAATCACGAGATCCTATCCTGAGACAAGTAAGGGAAAAAGGCCCAACACTTGAGCCAGGTGCTCTAGGACAGAGCAGCAGCCAGCCCCACAGCTGTGACACTTTTCTGTCATTTTTAGTGTGCTAGTTTGATTGGTGCTGGTGTGGGTATATGTCTTCGAGCTGGAAATTACGCCAGAGCTCCAGTGTAGACATACCTGCAGGCTATGTGACATGCTTGAAAAAGTCATTCAAATCGACTTTGGTAAGAGCACTGTCCAATAGCCTGGAAACTGACCAGAGGACAACAAACAAGCAATGCATAGAGATGGGGGTGGGGACCAAAAGCAAGGATCATTTTTAGAGAGAAGTTTATACAACAAACACTATGTATGAGCTTGAAGGAGAAAATGGTTCATTCATGAAAGCAACTGATGACCCCAAGGACAAACTCCTGCCCACTGCTCCTTGGGAGCGTCACAGACTATAACATAGGGAGTGTCTTCACCTATACAGCAGCATGACAGGAGTCTCTGATACGCTAAATTAGGATACTAGTTACTACCCCATCTGGTACACCACAGCCCCAGGTCTGCCATCTTTGAGGCCGATAAGACCTCCTCTATACCATTCATTATTTCATATGCCAACTTAGGGGATCTGAACTGGTGACCTAGACATAACAGAATTAATCTCTTTCCCAGTTCCGAGACCCATGCAGTTGCCCAGCAAGTTCTCCCACTAGACCCATTTCCCAAACGTGTCACAAATAATCTTTTTTGCTTTTTGAGTTGGATGGTGGACACCAGTCAGAAACTCAAATGCCAAGTTTAATAAAATAAAAACCCCACTGGATTCTCAGAGACAACATAGCGCTGATTCGTAACGAGAAGCACTTCTCATCAGGCAGATTCCAGGAACTGCTGTGCTAAGCAAAACAGGTGCAACTTCCCCTCAGCCTTCCCTGCCCCCACCAAGAGAGCAGCTCCTGTCCCAGTTCTGAAGATTGACTCTACAGGCAAATGTCAGTTTCCATTCCGGTTTAAACAGCCAAGGACAGCTAGTGTGCATTTCAGAACAAGTACATTGTAATCCTGAGATGCAAAATTAAGCCAGGGAGGAAGAGAGGAGAGAGCGAGTCCCCAACAGGAGCTTATTTGAATAATCTAGCTGACAGATCTGTTCTTTTCGGATGTGCACATCAGATGTCACCACATTCTGAAAGCAGATACTGTCACTGGGTTTGAATAAATATGAACATTTAAGAATAACTGCTACCACTAGTAATAACCGCTCCAGTTCGGACTGCACTGCTCCTCTCTTATAATGTTTATGCTGTCACTAAAATCCTGTAGGTGGCATTATAGCCTTGACATGGACAGTTACCTGTCATCTCTTCATACAAGGGAAGATACAGATTTTCTTTGGTCTGCTAATATTTACTGATCAGTATGTTAATTGACTTGGTACTGCATGGCATTTTGATTAAAAAATTACAGTGATATAAAAATTAACATGGCACACATGAAATAGATTAGAGACTGGCTAACTGAGGTCACAAAATGCAACTGGAAACTGAGAAGTCATCATCGAGCATGTCTGTTTCCAGTGGAGTCCTATAGGGATAGACTCTTAGCCCTATGCTATTTTACGATTTTATCAATGACCTGGAAGAAAACATAAATCATCACTGATAGAGTTTGCAAATGACAAGAATTGGGGAAGTGGTAAATAATGAAAAGGACAGGTCACTGATTCAGAGTGACCCGGATCACTTGGTGAACTGGGCAAAAGCAAGCGTTTCAATCTGGCCAAGTGTAAATATCTAGGAACAAAGAATGCAGGCCATACTTACACAATGGGGGGCTCTGTCCTAGGAAGCAGTGACTCTGAAAAAGATTTGGGGGCTGTGGTGGATCATCAGTTGAACATGAGCTCCCAGTGTGACACTATGACCAAAAGGGCTAATGTGATCCTTGGATGCATGTGTGACGGGTTGGATCACAGAAACCCCCTTGGAAGCTGCCACCTGACGTGCAAAAACTACCCCTGCTTCTGTTTTCCCTGCCAGCTCAGGACTCCAGCACCCTGTCTTGCTGAGCCAGACACTCCCGTGTGCTCCAACACAGACCCAGGGTCTGAATCACTTGTCCCAAAGCTGCAAGTTTACCTGAAAACAGCTCACAGTAGTGTGCTTGTCTTTAGCACTCAGATGCCCAACTCCCAATGGGGTCTAAACCCAAATAAATCTGTTTTACCCTGTATAAAGCTTATGCAGGGCAAACTCATAAATTGTTTGCGCTCTATAACACTGATAGAGAGATATGCACAATTGTTTGCTCCCCCAGGTATTAATACATACTCTGAGTAAATTACTAAATAAAAAGTGATTTTATTAAATACAGAAAGTAGGATTTAAGTGGTTCCAAGTAGTAACAGACAGAACAAAGTCACCAAGCAAAATAAAATAAAATGCGCAAATCTATGCCTAATCAAACTGAATACAGATAATCTCACCCTCAGAAATGCTTCAGTAAGTTTTTTCTCAGATGGACACCTTCCAGGCCTGGGCACAATTCTTTCCCCTGGTACAGCTCTTGTTCCAGTTCAGGTGATAGCTAGGGGATTCTTCATGATGGCTCCTCTCTTGTGGGTGGAGACCCCCCTCCTCCCTCCTATACAAAGTCCAGCTCCAAGATGGAGTTTTGGAGCCACCTGGGCAAGTCACATGTCCCTGCATGACTCAGTCTTTACAGGCCGAAGCCATTGTTCACATGGTATCTTGCATGTCTCCAGGAAGACTTCTTATGTAGATTGGAGCATTCCAAGATGCATTGTTCCCCAAGTGTTTCCTGATCAGATACTTAACCTGGCAAATTCTATATGCATCCGAAGAAGTGGGCTGTAGTCCATGAAAGCTTATGCTCTAATAAATTTGTTAGTCTCTAAGGTGCCACAAGTACTCCTGTTCTTTTTGCGGATACAGACTAACACGGCTGCTACTCTGATTCCTAAAGAAGCTGACCAAATGCCTCACAAAGCTTACTTAGAAACCAAGCCAGCATACAGCCCATATTCTTAACCTCAAGTAGAAAATGGTATATATGTACAAATCGGATGAATAGATATAGTAGACCATAACCTTTACGGAGATATGTTACATGGCACAGGCAGCACAAAACATATTCCAGTTATGTCATACATACATTTATAAGCACTCCCTCCCCATAAAGCCTTATGGGGTACGCTGTCACAGCATGAACGGGGAATCACAAGCAGGAGCAGACAAGTTACCTTACCTCTGTGCTTAGCCCTGATGTGACGGAACACTGTGAATAGTTCTGGTGCCCACAGTTCAGGAAGGATGTTAATAAACTGAAGAGGGTTCAGAAAAGAGCCACGAGAATGGGTAAAGGATTAGAAAACATGTCTTATAGTGATAAACTAAAGAGACTGAGCTCCTTGGAGTCTAACAAAGAGAAGGTTAAGGGGTGACTTGATTATTGTTTATAAGTATCTACAGGGGAACAAAGATTAGCTAATGGGCTCTTCAAACAAGCAGAGAAAGGCATAACATGATCCGATGTCGAAGTGAAAGCTAGACAAATTCAGACTGGAAATATTTTTTTAATGTGAGTAATTAACCGTTGGAACAACTTACAGGGTCAGGGTGGATTCTCCATCCCTGACAATTTTTAAATCAAGATTGAATGTTTTTCTAAAAGATCTGCTCTAGGAATTATTTTTGGAATGTTCTATGGCCTGTTTTTTATAGGTCAGACCAGACGATCACAATGGTCCACTCTAGCCTTAGAATCTATGAATATGTCATATACCTAATACCACGTTTGCTGAAAGATTGTGCCTCAGATATGTATTTAGCACCTCCTGAATTCAGTGAACTGTGTTCCTGATCCTAAGAATTTTAGGGCTCAGATTTTCAAAATGCCTAAGGGATATGGGCACCAAATTCCCATTAAAAATCTTTATTTAAAGGTTTCATGTGCGGGAGCATCCACCACATCCTTTGGTGAATTGTCCCAATAGTTAATTACCCTCACTGTTAAAAATGTGTCTCGTGCTTTGAGTTTGAATTTGTCAAGCTTAAAATTCCAGTAACTGGATCTTGTTATGCCTCTGTTTAATCTAACAGCCTATGTAGGTACTTAGAGACTGATCAAATCACTCAACCTTCTTTTCAATAAGCTGAGTGGATCAAGCACCTTGGTGTTTTCCAGTATAATTCTTGTGGCTCTTCTCTGTTGAATGTTGAAAACCTGGAGATGGTTCACTTACAACAAAACCTAGTCTGAGGCCGTGGCTACACTCGAAACTCCAAAGCGCTGCTGCGGGAGCGCTCCCGCGACAGCACTTTGAAGTGCGAGTGCGGTCGCGCGCCAGCGCTGGGAGAGAGCTCTCCCAGCGCTGCAGGTACTCCACCTCCACGAGGGGATTAGCTTACAGCGCTGGGGCACTGTCTACACTGGCGCTTTACAGCGCTGTAACTTGCTGCTCTCCGGTGGCTTTGGATGGTTCCTAGTGCACATTTTTGCATGGGTCAAGAGATGATAAGCTTTGATTGTGTCCTTTGCTAACTATCAAACAATGATGACAGCAGCCACCTGTTCCAGAAGCCTGATAATTTGAAATAATCCAAACCACCACCACATTGCACTTGTATGATTAAATGTCCCACTAAGCCAGACAGGCTGTAAGCAAAGGCTGAAAGCCAGCAAAGATCATAGGGAACTCAGCTCAACACTATGATCGCAATGAACAGTAGTGGAGCCAATTCGTGGGCGTTTTGTGGCCACTGTCTGTTGTTTGGTTCTCTCAAAAATTAACTTCAATCACCAAGCAATAATTTACATTTAAGTTTATAAATGAGCAAGGGTAGTTCTTGGCGATGAACGCTGGAAGCACATTATGGGAGACAGAGGAAGAACAAGCTATAAAAGCAGGGTTGAGCGAGCCAGAAAACCATGCTTAGAAGAACTGACTTGGAAGCTGAAGATGCTACCTCACCATCAGCTGTAAATAACAAGCCTGCCCAAGAATCGCTAAAGGAACCCATCAGCAATGGTATGCTGTGGGAAGGTTTGACCACTGTAGAAAGGTCAATAGAGACCCAGACCTAGCCCACCTGTCAACCACAACAATGTTCTTTTGATCAAAACCCTTCAGCCCCATGTGCACACTATACTTCTCTGCAGAGGGGCCAACACAAAGAGTGAAATCTCGGACCCATTGAAGTCCGTAGGAGTTCTGCCATGGGCTTCAATGAGACCAGGCTCTCACCCAAGGTTTGTGCCGCATAGGGCTTAAATCGGATTTAAGTGTTGCATAGGCTTTGTGCTGGCCTTCTGCACAGGAGTGAGTCTCACAAAACAAGAGGTAGGGACCGCACAGGATGGTCCATGACATTCACTGTTCTGTCTCACGGCAGTAGGTACAGGACAAGAGGCTGCCAGCTGCCTTTGAGGCTGATGTGACAGCAGTTAGCATGAAGCACGAGTGTAATGGGGGAAACTCACCACCCCTCAGAGTGCCCCTCAAGCCAGGATGCAGCATGGTAGGGGTTCTTCTACTCCAGCCGTCCCTAGTGTCTGCCATTGTGGTACTGGAACAACCTGAAGCTTCTGTGCCTCTGGCATAGTCATCTTTCTTGTTTAGTCTCCTCCCAGGCTAACAAACAAAAGGTTTTTCCGCCCTTCTGGGGCTACACTTCAACCTGCCTTCTGGGCTACCATTAAGTTCTCCGCTCTTTTAGCAGAGCCCCACCTCCCAGGGCTTTCTCCCTGGAGGCTCTTTTACCAACCAGGCTCCCACTGCCTCCCCTCCCCTTCCTGCAGACAGTATCTCAGGGCCTCCCGCAGAAGCCCAACCTACCATTCCAAGTGTTCTCTCAACTCTTTTTTATGAGGGCCAGGTGTTTATCTGCTTTACACTTGGCCCCATAGTTCTGCCCCCTCAGGCTGAGAGACCGCTAATCATGGCACAGATGGGGCTGGCCCCATTTCATGTTAATAACACTCGTGTTGACACTTTGTTCTTATACAACATACTCAGTCCAAAGATCTCATCGTGCTATATAATGCATGTTGTGTTGCCAGCATACATGGCCCTACAGACCCGGAAGGTTGTGCATACGGCACAGGTTCGCTGCGCCAAAGGGCAAGAAATCTTACTCAATTAAGCCTCCTCTGTAAATTAATTCCATTTTAGGCTGTGGATTAGGCAGTCACACCACCTTGTGAAGCTGCTGGGTGTGATAGCCACCTACCATTCAGGTTAAATGAGGGAAGAGTTAAATGCCCTTTTGTTTAGTGATAGCTGAAACAACGGAAAAACTTCCACCTGCAGATTAAACTGCATGCAAACCTGGGCAGGTCTGGGCATGCAGTCCAAGGGGTTTTCCAGGCACCTGATAAATGCTGGGGATTGATATGATTGCAGGTGTGTGGGCATGTGAGAGAGAGATGCAGGGGGAAAACACTACATAAGCAGCCAGAGAAGGCAACAAGAAAGCTAGGGAAGAATTTGGAGTATGACTCTGAGAAAAAGCACTAAGGGGGAGTGCTTTTGGGCAAAGTGCTGTCACAAGAGGCTTGGAACTATTAAGCAAAGAAATTCTCATGTTGTTAAATTCCCGTTTCCCTGAAAACAATAGGAATCAATGGACCGTCATTGTAATGAAGAAGAATTGCATCCACGAACTGGATTCCTGACTCCATCATCATCAATTTTTAGCTTCTGATGGAAACAACCCACTAAACCCCAAGATTTCTCTAACCACTCAGGCCAAGAGGTGTAGCAGTGTTATCACTATTATACAAAGGAGGCACAGAAAGCTTAAAAGATCCGTACACAGTGAAACAGTGAAAGATCTACAACTAGAACCCAGGTGTCTTGACTCCCAGATTCCCTGCTCTGATCATTAAATCACGCTTCCTCCCTGAAACTTTTCACATCAGCCTCTGTTTCTGAATCTGTTACGTGGTTCCATAAGGGGAGGGAGCTGCCTTGTGTTTGGTTTAAGAGACTCAGAAAATGCATTTGCGATTCAAAAACTCCTACAGCAAGACACAACCCAAGTATTATAGGATAATAGCGAGCCCCTGCAGACAGTTTGACTATCTGATATGCTGCTCAATCTAGATTGAAATTCTAATCTCAGAAACCCACCCATGCATACCCAGCAAGGAATTTTTCATGATACCCAATGAAGTGCTCGTCCTTATCTACATTGGAATCTAGCCCTTAGGCTTCTAAATGATTGTTTTTATTTTTGACTCCACAAAACAATTTTCTACAGAGCCCTTAATACTCAGCATTGCACCACCCCTTGTAGAGAGAGGCTGTTATAAACAAAGGAGAAAGCCAGTTTTAATTGGGATACTTACTTGAAGAGGGGAAGTGTCTCAAGGGAAGGGGCTTCCTGATAAGAGAAGGGGCTCCAGTTGTGAAAGGTTTTGAAGAAGGGACAGGTGCTGTTCATTGTTTAGAGGGCAGCATCATGCTCAGTGCTGTACAAGACCCAGAAGCCACTGCTTGCCGTAAGGAGCGTACAGTCTAAACAGACAAAACAATTCAGATGCATTGAGGAACCTGGAGAAAGGTTCGTTCCCAGAATGCTTCTACAAATGACTGAAGGAGCAGAGTATCGGGTAGTCTGTATCCACAAGAACAACGAGGAGTCTGGTGGCACCTTAAAGACTAACAGATTTATTTGGACATAAGCTTTCGTGGGTAAAAAACCCCACTTCTTCAGATGCATGGAGTCAGAAGGAGCAGAGAAAGCAGATGGTTATAAAGTCATAGAGGGAGGGAAGTGAGGGGGTCTGACTGCCCATGAGGCTCTAGAGATAGACAGGAGATACAAAGTCGAGAAGGTGACAGAGGATGGAGTGAGGAGGAGAGAGGGCACTGGTCCTGTAAGTGCAGGCATAGCCCAGCACACCTGTTATGGGGCTTCACCGCTTTATGGATGGCAATTCTGGAGTGTGTAGCCTGGGAGGACTGATGAGGGATGTAGTTATGGTCTAATTGACCAGGTGTGCAAGGCAGGAAACAAACAGCAGTGCAGCCTGTTGCTTGTTCATCTGCTTTAATTGTAGACTAAGCAAGTTCTTGCTAACTTTCAGCTGGTTATTTGACTTCTGTTCTCAGACACACAAGTCTCCTCCAGCAGCAACATTGCCGGCTTATAAATGCCACTGGTGGTCTTCATTACTATGGCATATCGTTCCGCACAACAAAATCTCTACACATGGATGTCACTACTGTTGTCAGTAAACTGCAGGACAGTTCACTTTTGTACTGTTGTGGCTGCATCTTGTAGGTGGGGAGAGGACAGAGAAAGAAGACAAGGGAGACAATAACAAAAGACTAAGCTCAAAATTCATGCTGCCTGCTATTCCAGGCACGCTATTCAGTTGACTCCAAAGTCCGGAGAACTACCTCACCGTCCCTGGCAGTAAATTTGACACTAAACTTTGGAGAAGGACAATCCACCAGCCAGATTCAACCATGGTGATAAAACTGAACGAGTTAATTGACCAATTGCTTGGTGGTCCCACTGGACCCTACCAGCCATGACAGACACGAAGCTACTATGTAACAGTGTTATGAATACAGAGAAGTAACCATTTTATTAACAGTGTTAGAGACCTGGTCAGCAAGAGAAAATTAGGGTCATCTGGGGGTTATTAGATCAAAAGAACACCGAAGAGTTAAAAAGACTTTATTGGGAGGTAAAAGGGTGTCATCTGTGAGCAGCAGTCTGGGGAGACTGGCTTAGAGAGAGAGAGAGAGACAGAATCTCTCTGCAAAGTCAAAGTAGCAAGGCCTTTCCAGATCAGAGAATGGCAAACCTTAGGGGAAAAGCTCGACACATATATAGTCTGTCTTATTGGTTTAAGCTATAAGTTTTCTCCTAAATGCTTTTGTTCTAAACAAATTATACTTTGCTTTAAGGAGGCTGTTTGGATGCTGTCATTGCCCCAGAGGGAACAGAACTGCAGTGTCTGGACAGAAATCAGAGCAGCTGAGGTGATCACAGTTAGTACACAGGGGGACTGCAACCCAGGGCCCATCTGAGAGTGGGAGAGTCACATGATTTCACCCCAAGAGATAGTCCAGGCTGAGACAGAGAGGAGGTGCACTCAGATGGATGGGGAGGTGTCAGAGGTGCAGTTAGCCCAGTAACTGTCACATCAGTCATATGTGATAGCGATTTGCTTTGGAAGGACAGGCGTGTTTAGACTGCGATGGTTCTGGCCTGGGATGAAGGCTTGAATGCAATGTTACATAGGGTTTGCCTACACATTAAGATTGACTATTTTATACCAGTTTAAGCATTACAACCCCACTAGTGTGGATGCAGGTATACCGGTATAAAGGTGTTTATAAAAGCTTACTCCTGTAAGGGAAAGATAATAAGCTATAGACGTAAAAGCACCTTTATACCAATATCACTGCATCTACCCTGGAGCTGTACATTGGTAGCCTGGTACACCACACCCCTAACAAACAGATTTAAAAAAGGGGAGGATAAAAACCTGTGTGCTCCCAAAGCCTTAAATCTTGGGATGAAAGGTGCTAGAGAATTGCAGCATGCTTCTTCCCTGCCACCTTCATTCCATGAAAATGTTGGATTTCAAAGTTTCAGGTTCAGAGACAGACTTCTAGACTGGGACCCGGGGGGTGAGAAGGAGGTGAGAGACACAGAAGACTGTCGTTTTTAAACATCTTGACCTTTTCAGAATTTGCTTGTTTATCTTGGCCATGCATAGATGAACAGCAAAGCTGGTCAAAATGATCCTTCACAAGTCACCATTCACAGTTATAAGTCATCAAGAAGAATAATTGCTACCCATGAAAAGACAAGACTCCCCTTGTAGAGATTTTGGGAAGGATATTATTATTTATCTGGGAGGACAGATATACAGTAATCAGATAACTTTAATATGTGCACAGAACTTTGAAGATGTGCAGCACCACATTAATAAATACAGAGGGAGGCTAATGATGTGGGAGCGTGGGTTATACTCAGAGATAAAACCAGGAACTAGATGGCAGGACAACACTGTGGACAAGACCCTACTTCTTCTAGAAGATGAATTGCTGCTACTGTGAAGAAGCCATTTTTAATGGTTCAAAGGTATGTTTTCAGGTCAGTTGAGGGGCCATGGTTTGGGGAGTGTGCAAAGAGGTGCTCATGTATTGAACACACGCATGTACTGTCCATGCTCTAGTTGAATCTACGCAACCATCACTAAGAAAAATGGAATCTCTATGTAATTGGGAAAGCAACTGAGAGAAAATTTTGCAAGGGACAGAAGTGAAAACAGATAACAGAAGCATTTTTCTTACATACAGTGACAAATACGAGGGAAGAAGTCCACCGGATGGGTGTCACAAGACCTGGGTTCTACTCTGGGCTGACAAACAAACTGGCCCTAGGACACATTGGCCTTGTCCCTCTGTGCCACAGTTTGTCAATCTGTCTGATGGGGATAAATTCTTACCCCTCATTTGTACAGCACTATGAGCACAAAGTAGTTGTACTAATCAATACAAAGATAAAATAGTGATGGAGCAGCTTCACTGCTATTGCTACTCAAGCTAGATCAAAGCTAGTTTGAGTGTGTCTACACATGCTGCAGTCACACCTCCCAACTGCAGTGCTGACATACCTTAAAGGGCTCTGAGATGCTACACCACCCCCAGACAAAGCAGACTCAGCCATGAACAGAGCTACAGAGAGTACAGGATAACAGTGATTCTTCTCTCAGTGCTTTTGCATCAGTGTCCACTGCATGGAAAGAAACTGGTATTTTCTGCGACAAGGAGACATTTCCAGAGTTTAAGGCAGGATGGCTTAATATATGCCTAGCTGTGTTTGGAGAAACAGCTTTCGGGTTCGGTGGCTTACTCCTCATTAGGAGTGGACAAATACACTTAGGGTACGTCCAGACTACCCGCCAGATCGGCGGGTAGCGATCGATCTATCGGGGATCGATATATAGCATCTCGTCTAGACGCGATATATCGATCCCCGAACGTGCTCCTGTCGACTCTGGAACTCCACCAGGGCGAGCGGCGGTAGCGGAGTTGACTGGGGAGCCGCGGCCGTTGATCCCGCGCCATGAGGATGGGAGGTAAATCGAAATAAGATACGTCGACTTCAGCTACGCTATTCCTGTAGCTGAAGTTGCGTATCTTACATCGACCACACCCCGCCCCAATGTAGACCAGGCCTATATCATGTGTTATTGCTTTGCTCAGTAACCAATGCAATCTCCAGGTTTTTTTTAGTGCATAATCAACCATCAGCTTTTAACTACAGCAACCTTGGGCCAGAGAGTTCCCAAAGTACTTTATAAATTAGCTTAGAACCCTGTTGTTAGGTGTTTTTTCCCTTGGTGTAGACTATTATAAATCAATAAATATAGACCCAAAAATATATGTTAGATGAGCCCTTCCGCAGCTGAACAGTTCACCTTCAGAACTAAAGTTCCCTCAAAAGTCAGGTACGTTTCATCAGACCAGGGGTCGGCAACCTTTCAGAAGTGGTGTGCCGAGTCTTCATTTATTTACTCTAATTTAAGGTTTCGCGTGCCAGTCATACATTTTAACATTTTTAAAAGGTCTCTTTCTATAAGTCTATAATATATAACTAAACTATTGTTGTATGTAGAGTAAATAAGGTTTTTAAAATGTTTAAGAAGCTTCATTTAAAATTAAATTAAAATGCAGAGCCCCCAGACCAGTGGCCAGGACCCAGGCAGTGTGAGTGCCACTGAAAATCAGCTCGCATGCCGCCTTCAGCACACATGCCATAGGTTGCCTACACCTGCATCAGACCCATGGTTTTCATTTCAGCCTATAATCATATTATATTAGTAGAGGAGAATTTTAGGTAGATTGGATGCATTTGTCCAAACTAGAATATGCTCAGTAATCCAGACTAGCACCTCACCGGAAGTTACTAAGGGTCTGATTTTCAAAGGTGCTGAGCACCCACAGTTCCTAATGACTTCAACTGCAGTGGCGGGTGGGTACTCAGCACATCTGACAAATCAGGCCCTCTCTGCCAAACTTTTCTGAGAGGCAAAATAGCCAAACACACACATTTCAGTTCTTAACTGAAACGGACAAGAAACTTTATATCCGGCCTTCTGCTATTGCAGGGACAGCAGCACCACTCAGTGCTGAAGGGTTTAATAACATGTGAAGCAAGGAATGTTGTGGGGATTTTAAATCCAAGTTTAAAATAGGATTTGCAGTGAATAGTGACTGTGATTGGCATGACTAAATCTGCATCAACTCTGGCACTTGTTAGCATCCTAAAACTTCTAGTTATATCAAAACACAGAGAAGAGGAGTCTGGCTGGCTGAGGAAGGGACGGTCTATTGCTCAAGACTGCCACTCATATCAGTAGCAATCAAGAATTATTGCCATCTGAAGGCTGTCTGCATCACAAACGTGCTGGTTCAAAAAGGTGGGAGGCTACTTTTGATACTTATTTCAGTAAAAGAAAAATGCTTTTGTTGTGTTTAGTGAAACTCCCAGTCAAGTTTCTCCACCCTGACGAAACTCCTCCCTCCTCTCCATGTGAGGCATAGGAATCCAGATCACCCCCCACAAAAGGCCTATTATCCAGTCCATCTCTATTGGGGCCAATACAGGATTGTTCCCACCAGGGCCGGCTCCAGGCACCAGCTTAACAAGCGGGTGCTTGCGGCGGCCAAGGGAGAGGGGCGGCACCTGCGGCAATTCGGGGGCGGCAGGTCCCTCACTCCCTCTAGGAGCGAAGGACCTGCCGCTGAAATGCCGCTGCCAATCCCGGCTTTTTTTTTTTTTTTCCCTTCAATTGCCGCCGCTAATCGCGAGGTTTTTTTTTTTTTGTTGCTTGGGGCGGCAGAAATGCTAGAGCTGGCCCTGGTTCCCACCAACCTAGAAGCTTTAAGGTCAACCATGACCCTAATCAAAATATGTAGACAGATGCCCATGTTCCCAGTGGGATACTAACCAAAAGACATTTTTAAGAAATTCATGCTATGGTTTGAAGTGCAAAGACATCAGTCAATAAACAATTACTGATTGTTTAATTCAGGGGTATGCAACCTATGGCACATGTGCCAAAGGCAGCACGCGAGCTGATTTTCAGTGGCACTCACACTGCCTGGGTCCTGGCCACCAGTCCGGGGGGGCTCTGCATTTTAATTTAATTTTAAATGAAGCTTCTTAAACATTTTAAAAACCTTATTTACTTTACATACAACAATAGTTTAGTTATATATTATAGACTTATAGAAAGAGACCGTCTACGAACGTTAAAATGTATGACTGGCACGCAAAACCTTAAATTAGAGTGAATAAATGAAGACTCGGCACACCACTTCTGAAAGGTTGCCGACCCCTGTATTGAAAGCAGTTCACAGATTGTGTCCTATTGCCATAGTTGTCCAGAGATGGAACTCCTTGTAATGGAGCATGGGACCATATTTGGTACCCAAGGGGTCATCTTGTAGGAGATCATTTTCACTTTCTAAGCACATCTCCAACCCTATTCCCATTTAAAACTACCCTTTTCATACCAAGCAGAGTGAGCACTATACCTCTTGAACGGATGGGTACAAATGCAAGAATGCCAGAGAATCCGCCAATGCATTGTGTTGGAGTACTAGTAGCCAAGCTTTATATGAAAATTTCTACAAGAAGTAGAAAAATGCAAAAATAGAGTCTTTACCACTGAGAGCAGCTTTCACTTGTGACATATCTGAGGATCTTCACTAAAGTAATTCCATGACACAAGCTGAGTTTTCAACTGAAAATCCTGGCTACATGAAGAAGCCCAGAAGGTGACCTAGCGCAAAAGCGTATAGAATCTGGGGCAAGAGGAACTCCAGCTCTGTGAGTTCTCCTTCCTATTCAGTAACCAATGACACTGGGTTAGAGTTCAGCTGGCCCTGATCCTGCAATGGGGTCTGCAGACCTAACACTCATGGTCACATTGGGGCCCAGGTTTGTTCTGAGACACATTTAGTCACCAGAGGCATAAATTCTTCATAGAATTTGAATAGTTTGTGACACATGTGCAAGGCAGTAGAAGAGAGATTATCATCAGTTAGAATATTAACAGATCAACCCTGATGCCTCCTGCTAAGTACCACTCGTTTCTAGGATGGGAACAGAGACAATACGAAAAATCTTACTGTGGCATCAGCTCCAAGCCAACCAGGTCAACAACATCACAAAAAGCTTTCTCAGCCAGGAACTGGTTGAAAATTGGCTGAGGATAAATGTGGAGATCAGGAAACAGAGCTTTCCTACAGGCCAAGGAACTAAGATCTAACTGCCTAGGGAGCACTACATATAAACAGCTCTTTCTATAATAAATAAAAACTATCCAAGCCATGTATTCCCTTGCCTGTAGCCAGCTACACGTGCTTGCTTTCACAAAGTTACAAGACAGAATATAGCAAGGCCATATAAAAAACTCCAGAGAGCCTTATTCATGAAGACAAACTCCATCTTACAATGCCGGTATTTTGTTTTGCTAGCATTGTATTAGTTATTCAATGGCCATTACTCATTATTTGCTTAGCACAGACAACCTGCTCAGCACTGTAGTCTACTTCAGCTGCCAATGACTACCAGGGACTATTATAGCACCCAAAGATTAGCCAAGGGAGGAAAGACCAAATCATGTTCCTTTTTGCCGGTTATGCCCCCTACTCTGGGAGCTGCGGTGAAGGCAGAAGCCACAATGACAGCTCTATGCGATTGAAAGATGTCCTGCTCTTGGGGGCTACTTCTCCCCATTGGACAATCAGGACCATGATACCTGCTGCTACTCCCACTAGATCAGTGGTCCCCAAACTGTGGGGTGAGACCCCCTAGGGGGGCAGATAGGAATGTCCTTGGGGGCATGATGGGCCCGGGCCAGCCCCGCAGGAGGGACGGGGAAGGAGTGCCACCCAGCCCCACTCTGCCCCCGGTTTTGTTACAGTCCCAGTGCCAGGCGCTCACACACCACAAGCCTGGTCACCTGCAGTAACCAGCCTCCTCCACTGGGGGGTGGGAAGAGCAGCAGCTGTTGCTGGAACCTGGAGGAGCACAGGGACTGCTCCCCGCTCCTACCCCAAGCGTGGCTGCCCCTCCCCTGCCCGACACCCCCTCATTCCCAGAGCACGGCTCCCCCTCCCCCATCCTGCCCCACTCACCCCTCCACCGCCTGAGCGTGGTTCCCCCTCCCCCATCCTGACCCCCTCACCCCAGCTCCCAGGGGGGCACAGACCAGGTAAGTGGGGGGCATGCAATTGAAAAAAGTTTGGGGATCACTGCACTAGAAAGTTAATGGTATAAAACAGCCTTTGACATCACTGGGAGATTGGTCCCCAAATGATGCGCAATCTTCCAACCTGGCTAGCTCACAGCTTTCAAAGAGATTAAACCATTTGGCCCAAGGGCAGTAGCCACCCCATTTGAGCTAAAGGGAAATCCTTTCATCCCAGAGCATCTTTGTAGACACGGGGAGCAGTACAGCATCGCCATTCATTCCTGACCATGGTTCATTCCTCCATTAAGCCCAGCTTGGTCATGTCCCTGCATTATGGTGTCCTGCCATCTAGTCATGATTGCCCTCTAGGTTGGGCTGACCTTGGTTGTGTTTGCATTATTTTCTTTGGCATCCTATCATCTGTTTGTCTTCTGAAGTGTCCCCACCAATGTAATCTTTTACGACTGTCACCAATCCCATACCCTGCTTTCACATCCTACTCTCCTAACTTCATCTGTCTTAAAATCATTTCATTTTACACCTGCCATCTTTTGAAGAACTCATCTCTACTTCCTCCGGCCTTCTGATCTCTATTTCATTGAATCCAGCTTCTTCCAGACCATGGAGTAATACTGTTAGTACACTGGTTTGATAAATTTTCACTTTGGTACCAACCATAATGTTTTCATCAGTCCGTAATTTTGCCAGCTTCCATACAGCACTGGTGGCTAAGGCCCATCTCCTTTAAACCACATCCTTAATGGAAGCGTTGGAACTATCAAGCGTCCTCGGTACACATAAGATTCTACTTGTTCTACAACTTCACTGCTGTTACATTTCAAAACACTTTATATATTGTCCCTTTTCCAAGATGCAACCACTTCATCTTTTTGGAGTTTATTGTAAATCCAAGTTGATTATACCAATTTTCCAAGGCAGTGAAGAGTATCATAATTACTTCTAACATGTCTGCCAGTTGTACAGTATCATCTGCATAAACTAAGGAGCTTAACTCTAGAGGGAAATAAAGACATTCTTCAAGAAGCAATGTTTCCAATCAGGATAATATTTTCTTTCTCATGACCTGTAACTGAAACACGGCATGATGAATTTTCCTTAAACTTTGCAGAAACATCCTCTGAGTAAACGTGGCAATATTCAGGCCAAAAGAATTTTCCAAACCAGTAGCAGTGAGATGCCAAGAGAGCTTTATATTGGCAGCGGGCTGCACTGTTGAGAAACCACAAGCTCCTTATATCAAGTACACAAGCACAAATGCACAATGACAATATTTTCCCTTCCTATGCAGTTATCCATCCTCAAAGCATTTTACAAATGTTACTTAGCTCAGCCTCCCAACATTGTGATATTGGGAAGTATCATTACACACATCCGCACCTACATATCACAGGTTTCAGAGTAGAAGCCGTGTTAGTCTGTATCCGCAAAAAGAACAGGAGTACTTGTGGCACCTTAGAGACTAACAAATTTATTAGAGCATAAGCTTTCGTGGGCTACAACCCACTTCTTCGGATGCATATAGAATGGAACATATATTGAGGAGATATATATACACACATACAGAGAGCATGAACAGGTGGGAGTTGTCTTACCAACTCTGAGAGGCCAATTAAGTAAGAGAAAAAAAACTTTTGAAGTGATAATCAAGCTAGCCCAGTACAGACAGTGTGATAACAAGTGTGAGAATACTTACAAGGGGAGATCGAGTCAATGTTTGTAATGGCTCAGCCATTCCCAGTCCTTATTCAATCCTTTGTTGATTGTGTCTAGTTTGCATATCAATTCTAGCTCTGAGCTAGTTTTTTTTCTCAAGTACTCCTGTTCTTTTTACATATCACAGTGACTGGCATGCTATCAATATGAACATAGACAGGTTTTATAGGTAGGGAGAGGCACCTAGAGGTTGTTTCTTGCCCAAGATCACACAGGACGCTTATGGCAAAGCAACTGTGCAGCTAGCCCTGTGGGTGCTAACCAATTAATTGCAGTAGAAAGCAGTTCAGCTCTCCGGGCACTCAGGGTATGTCTACATTGCAGTCACAGGGTGTGTTTGCAGCTCATCTAGACATACCTGAGCTAAATTAGATCTAGCTAGCTTGAGCACCGGAACAGAGAAGCTGTGGCAGCATGGGCTTTGGTATGGGTTGCACATACCCACACACAACCCTCTGTTGCCACAACTTCACTGCTCCCAATACCTGAACTGGGTAGATTCAAGCTAACTTGAATATATCTACATATTCATAGGTTTCAGAGTAGCAGCCGTGTTAGTCTGTATCCGAAGAAGTGGGCTGTAGTCCACGAAAGCTTATGCTCTAATAAATTTGTTAGTCTCTAAGGTGCCACAAGTACTCCTGTTCTTCTTTTTACATATTCATAGTGTAAACACATAGTGTAAACACAGCCTCAATCTTGTGCCTTAACCACAAAGCCATGCTTCCCCAGCCATCGTCCCTACCATGGCCCAGTATATATGCCTGTGGTGTTCCCAGTGACACCAGTACACATGTGGAGTAATTCCACTGGCATCTGGATTTACAGCAGTGTAAACAAAAGCAAATTAGCCTCATTGAGCTCTCCCTGCTCCCCTCACAGCCGGTTCCTGTGTTGCAGCTGCCTAGGACAGGAAAGGACATGGGCAGATCAGGAAGTGTTCTCCCTGTGGCAGGGTTTGAAACTGAGAGGACAATCTGTTATTCTGCATGCTAGTGAGGGAAACTAGTCTGTGTCCATTCATTAATATAGCAGGCGGCACAAGCTTCCAGGAGGCTGAGCCTCATGCAGACTGCCACACACATTAATATAGGGCCTACTCTCTCAGTACTCAATGTCTAAAGCAATGATAAGGAGATCAGATAACATCTATTTCTCTCCGTGCCTCTGAATCTGGGTGCACATGCATCTCTGCCTGGGTTGGCTTTTCTCTCACTCCAGAATCGAGCAGCTCCTTCTCCAGACAGCTCACACTTCATTAGAGACTTTCTGCTAATGGGGGGAGCGATAATCTGATACACTTTTTGTGGTCCATTTGATGGCTACTCTTCCGTGTTATATGACACTCATTTAAATTTAATGTAGCACTGAAGCTGCATTCCCATTGTTAGAGTTAATGAGCCGAGTTATTAGAAAGAAGATGCAATAAATTTAGCTCTAATGTAGCAATCTGAAAGATATACTGGGTCCGGTTCTGGTTCCACTTTCTCACCTGATTTACCCTAACGTAACTCCACTGAAGTTGGGGTTAAAACAGTGATAAGAACCAGACCCGCGGAGCATATTGTCAAATAGCAGCAGGGTATATTGATGGCGGAAACATCCCTTCCCACCCCTAATACCTTTTTACTCCTTAATGGTTCATTTTGTGCTAGTTTCACCCTCTAGCGGCTGGAGGCTTGAATGAATAATTGCAACCATGAGAAAGAAACATATCCTGCGACCAACATGGCTACAACACCACTGCAAACAACATAAATGCTACATGGCTGCCATGCACATGGTCCATTTGCAGTATATAGGTTTACCACAAGAAATTCTGGAACTAAGGCACATGTAAACGCCTTCTCTTTATGCGGTTATGTCACCCTTCCCACAAGCTCAGTGGTTTGAGCATTAGCCTGCTAAACCCAGAGTTGTGAGCTCAATCCTTGAGAGAGCCATTTGGGGATTTAGTTGGGGATTGGTCCTGCTTTGAGCAGGGGTTTGGACTAGATGACCTCCTGAGGTCCGTTCCAACCCTGATAGTCTATGAAGACAAGTGACTAGATGTTAGAGAGAGGGTATCAGAAGGGGATAATTCAGGGGGAAGTGAGTGTTCAGAGTGGTTTCCCATCTTGAGTGATGGGAGAACTTCAGGAAATTACCATTTAAAAATCTTCTGGAATGTGTTTGTCCTGGCTCATACATGTATATATGTTACAGGCCGAGCTGGCAGAACTTCCCATTATTAAAGTTGCCCAACACTTGCTATTCTGAGACCATGTAAATGCAATACCACCTCTGGAGTGCCCCCCTGTGGCCTGGACTGTCTCTGCAGTGCCCTGCCTCAGTTTCCTCTCTCTGATGGTGTTCCTTAAAAACTCCACCCAGTCCATATCATTTTAAAGTATTTCCTGTCTGGGGACCGGAGGGGGTTTCAATTTGTTTAGTCCTACACACATTAGTCCTCCAGGCCCCAAACTTCCCCCTAATCAAGGGATCCCACAGCCCTCCTTGCTGGAGCAGATAGTACTTCATACCAGATTCAGCCAGGTGTCCCCTTCCGCCACCAGTTCCATAGTTCAGTTAGTTCTCTCACCTTGAATCAAGACTTCCCAGCCCTCCTTCCCAGAGCTAGCTTCACTCCTTCCAGGAACCAGTCTTGCTCTCTGCAATACGCACCTGCAGCTGCTTCCTCAGGCCAGCTACATCCTCCCAAGCGTCTGACCTACCTGGCTGGAATATTACTAGCTTTCCCTTAAGCACCTTGTTGTCCCTCAAGAACGTAGGCCTGGCCTGAGTTAGTCACATGACCTTCCTGTCACGTGACCAAAATCATTTTCCCACCTGGAGAGGTGAGCTGATCTTATCACAGGTGGGGCTGAGGCCTATCTCCCCTTAAGGGGCCCGCCACCCCATGACAAACCCTATTTTCAGTTGCTTATACCTTTAGCAAACTTTAACCACTTTAAGCTGAACTTTTCTGCGATGGATGTCTGCCTGAAGATTTTTGGGAAATTTCAGCCAAAACTGGTCAGCCATTTCTGAGAATGAGGCTAGAGAAAACCACGTTGTTTGCCCCATATTAAAAATTCTGGTGTCTGTTCTTTGAGAAGTTCTAGTGCCCCCATGCTACAGAGCCGGGACTTGATATTCGGCCGGAGGGTGGCCTTTTGGTCAAGGATGGGCCTTTTGCCATCCCCGTGAAAATCTGCCCAAAGTTGGCCAAGATATAAGCCTTTCTGGAAAAAAAAAACCCCAAACAGTTTGCACGTGCTCGTGTAAGAGGGAGGATGATCCTGCTCTTGTGGGGAACTTTCCTGGCTTATTCACTATCCCGGTGAAATGGGCTAGCGGCAGGATCTGAGTCCTCGCGCCCACTCCCTTTACCCAGAGGCTTACCTGCCCTCGAGGGCTCCCCTTCCACTCTCCTGTGGGGCGGAGTCCTTGTAACCCCAACAAGGCTGGGCCGGGATTCCTGGGGGGCTCAGCCCCCCACCTTGTCGTGGTCACTTGGGACAGGGGCGAGGGCATCCCCACGCCGAGGTGTTCTCTCCACTCTGGACGCTTGGCTGGGGGCGCTGCCCAGGCTCCCCCTCGCTCTCCGAAGCTGCGCCAGCCCCAACTTCAGCTCCACTCGGCCGCCAGCGCATTCCCCTCTGGCCGGCACAGCTCCGCTTCCCAGCCCAGCTCAGCTCAGCCTCCTGCTCTCACCTTAGCTGGGCCCCACTCTGGCCCAGGCCGCAGCTCCCGCTCACACGGAGGACGGGACCCGTGGGCTCCTGATTCCCTCATTGGCCTGCCTGCCCTGTCAATCAGGCTGACCTGGAGCGCTGGCCTCTCCCCGTTGGCCCTGGGGACTGTCAGTCACAGCGTCCTGATTTCTTTTCTTCCCCTTTCTTTTGGTACTGGGAGATGGCCAGCCAAAAAAATCCACTAAATTTCAGTAAGGGGCCAACATTTTCATCATTTTGCTCCCCTCCAAGTCTCACTTTATGAGATCAGCCTTGCTCCCAAAGGCAAGAGAGATTGCTGCTTGTGTGTTACGGACACGGTTCTCTCAAGCACCTCTCTCTCTCTTTCTCACACACAAACACACACCCCTCTTTTTAGGTCTGACATTTTAATCACATAAATAATTAAAGAATTGTTTCCCTCCTCCCTGTTCTGATGCTTTGATTCTGTTTAGTATTGAATCAAAGCGTGTGTGATTACCCCAACAGGATACACACACACACACACAGGTGTGGTAAGGAATAATAGCTTTGGGTGCTCATTGGTAGCTAACAATGACCTCCATCACATCCTGCTCTGCCACATCAAATAGCTCCCCTCACATGAGTCACAGGCAACATTTCTGTAGAGTTACAAAGTCTGAATGATAGAAACAATGGTGAGGAACACAGAGCAGATTCCTGTTGGGGGACTGTAACCAGGTCCAGACTTGGTGGATCCAGTACAGTTCCCCATAAATCTAAACAGATATTCTGACAGGTAGGTTTCCGCCCCTCACTTTTACTGTACATAAGAGTGAGTTGGATGAATTAATTTTGCCTAATTTTGAAAATTACTTTAAATTTTTAATCGTGTTTAATAGATATGTTACACATCCTGAGATGTTCTCTCCTTCTCTCCCTCTCTCATGACAAACTGTGAAATGTTCAGTTTTTGCCACAAAGCACCAATACCGTCTCCCAGTTCTAAGTACCACTAAGATGTCAAACAGAGGTGCTGAGCAGATGTAGACAGATCAGATGGCACCTTTTCCAAGAACCCTAGCCCCCTGGCCAAACCTCCAGTCTGAGTAACTGTATTCTGCCTACCTAAAATTCCTTTTGCAGTTTGGATTGGATACAGGATTCTTGCCACTCAGTCTCCTAATTTATTTTTTTTCTTCATGTTGGTGAGCACTAGTCAACAGTTGCTGTGTTCTTCCCCAGAAGTGACTGCATTTTACGGCAGGATGAAGTGATTTGTCTGAAGAAGTAACTGCTCTACATACAGTTCACAAAGCACTTTTGAATCCAAGACATTATAGAAATGCACATTATGAAATAATAATCCCAGCCACTATTGAAGTGGTTTGAAAATGGGAAAGGCCCACACAATCTGCAGAGTTCAGTAAGGGCGGGGCTAAGGTTGCCCCTTCATGTCCTTATAACGGCAGCATGGAGGAGGATGTTGCTGATCAGCTACAAGTTTTTATTGCTGGTGACTGCAATTAACAAGCAATTTCCTTTCAGCAGCAAAGGAAAATATAAATATTATGGTTGTGTGCATATGTCTTTGATTAACGTAATTGTGTATGTTGATGCAAATAGGGAATAGCACTCAGTGTCCTGGTGGGAGGGGGACAGCATTGCAATCTTTGGTGTCACCAAACTGCACACGACTTATCTACACATAGGGGGGCAATCTCACCCTTCCCCCTTTTTTAAAACTGATTATATCGAACAGATTAGTCCAGTAAAAGAGCTTCCTACATACTTCCTGGAACAGGCGACTCATGCCTGCTGACTCAGCATTTGAAATTGGCTGATCTTATGGGGTGAGAAGAAATTGTTGGTACCTCTGTTGAATGCCGCTTGATTTGCTTTGCTAGCGAGGCAGAGCTTTGCTTTCCCATTTTGCAAAACAGGCAAACGTTCTAGTGTGGTGTTTGGAACGCCTGCAGAAGCATGAGCTGTAACTAAGAAGGGTGAACACTCAGCTGTCTGGAATGAAAGTCAGGAAGGAAAAATTTAGGCTGAATAGCAGGAAGAAAAACCTACTTGCTACCAAGACCTACTGGGCTGTAAAACAGCCTCAAGGGAACAGATGGAATCTTCATCACTTGAAATATTTAAAATGAGATGGGCAAAACAATGGAAAATGTACAATAATCATGCAATGGCCCCAGGGAGAGTTTAATTGACTAAGACCTGCTAGTGGTTTTTCATTTCTAAGGGCTGGGATTCTGGTACTGTATCACACAATGAATTTTTCAAATTAAGGACAACCTTTCACTCCATGATTCATGCTGTCCAGCTGTTGCTAGAAGTGTTAGGATTTTCAATACACAGAGACCATCCAGATACTTTCAGTATAAATGATGTGTTTTAGGTTAAAGGAAAGACAGCAAAACAAGAAAGAACAGAAGTAAAGCCTCCAGGTGAGAACAGTGTGCATCTTCCCTCTGTAACATGCTGCATCTACTCTCCTACACAAAATGGCAACTGCCACTACAGACACCCTAGAAATGTAAAAGATGCAATACAGAGAAAATAAGGCTATAACAGCTGCACCACATTTGGCTCTACAACTGTGCCCTAGCAAGTCTGGATTTGTTGCGCATGAAGCATTCCCATTGACATTAATGGAAGCTTAAGGCTGGTTTCAAGAGCAGAAAATAGCTTGAAGACCCACGCTGCAGACTGAACATCCACAGTATTACTTCAAGAGCAGCATTGTATAAAGCATCCAATAGAGAGAGCTTCAGGCTTAATATTAACAAAACAAAACATATTAAAAGGGTACTGGGCTATCTCAGAATTAAAGGGGATGGCCGCCCAATTACTGTTCAGTTCCTTATTTCTAATTGAAGATGAGGGCCTGGAAATAATTAAATCCAGTGTTAAAATAGAAATCAGACCTTCCAGAATACTCTATTTACTTTCCAGAGAGCAGGGGCAGGTTGTATTAAAATTCCAAGCATCAACACTTGTAGCTTTGATCGTTGCAACTGTTTAAATGCTGGCCCAGCACAGTGAAGTCATGTTGCACTAGACTAGTGCATGTGACCATAATTCCCTGTGAGAAAGTAGCATACCCGAGAAAGAAAGTCTCATTCATTCCAAGAGGTAGAGGCCTGTCTCTTCGGTCTCAAAAGGTTCCTAGGTTTGATTCCTGATGAAGACCATGTGTGGGCTGTATATATATGGCCATGGTTTGTTATCTGAACATTTGCTTGGTAAGCTTATGTGCACATATTGCAATAGTATTAGGCAATGGTTTTACCATAGCATCAAGGAGTCCTAGTCATGGAGTGGGACCCCATTGTGCTAGGTGCTGTACAAACACGGAACAAAAAGAGCTTACACTCAGAATAGAAGACAAGAGACAACAGGTGGAGACAAACAGGGGAGTACAAGGAACAATGTTGCTCAGCGTGTATCAGAGCGCCAGTAGCAATACACTATGGTGCTGCAGACAGAGCAAGGAAAACTATGGGGCCCCCCATTGTTGCTATGTGATCAAGCCACTGGTTGATATTACAGGCCTGGAATCAAAGTTCCACCCAAGGATCTGAAAACAATGAATCCACACAACTTCCCTGTCGGGAAGGTTAATACCATTATGCTTAGCTATGGGGAGTCTGAAGCAGAGATTAAGTGACTTGCCCAAGGTCACAAAGCAAGTCCCATGCAGCACTGGGAATTGAACCTGTCTCCTCCACCCCTGCTCTCTAGCATCTGGGTCACAGCTTAAGAGCTAATGCACAGAAGCCAACCATGCTAACGCAGAGAAACAGGGAGGAGGCATGTAGACAAATAAGTTCATTTGAATAGCTAGCTTGATCACCAGCGATGACTCATTTGACAACACATCATCGATGAGGGAGAGAATAGCTCCTAGGCATCCGGAGACAACTCTTTCTACAGGGGAGAGCTAGTGTTCCATGTCCTGGGAACGTGTATCTTATCCTACCTCCAGGCTGCTGCTGTGTGGCATATATTAAAGTGCTGTGGATGAAAGAGGGGGAGAAAAATAACACACAGAGGCTGTATCCATCTACTTAGAAAGTAGAACGACCAGCCACTGCATCCTGCCATGAAAGGGAAGTATCTGGCTAAAGGCTGAATTGGAAAGATTGTGTCCAGGAGCCGTCACACAGGATTCTACCCTGGAGGTGAAAGAGGCACAAGAGAGGCAGCTGCATTGATCTGGTCCCATTTAGATGGACACAGGAATCCTCAACAGGTGCTTTTGTGTGTCACCGTAAGCAGCGTTGCTTTCCTGTTTCTATCTCTTTGCCCATCCAAGTGCACTAAGCTGCCTTTCTAACCCTAACTGAAACAAGACGGATTAGAACGCACGTAGCCAGAAAACCCAAGAAAAGGGTCGCAGAGCCGTGCCCATCTGCCCCCAGCAAGCACCTCATCAGTCTGAAGTTAACCAGGGATTTCTCCTTGGGAAGCAGCCCCCAGCCAATACAGCACCATGGATCGGTTCCGGATGATCTTCCAATACTTTCAGTCCAATTCTGAGTCGGTGATGAATGGGATCTGTGGGCTGCTAGCCCTGGCTAGCGTGAAGATGTATACTTCCTTTGACTTTAACTGCCCCTGCCTGCCCAAGTACAACATGGCTTACGGTTTGGGGATCATGTTTCTGCCCCCCACAGCCCTCTTTCTCTGTGGTCTTATTCTCAACAGACAGTCTCTGGTGATGCTGGAGGAGTGGAAAAGACCTACTGGGGGCAGAAAGAAGGATCTGGCCGTCATCAGGTGAGGGATTCACCACTGTGAGTCGTTTTGCCCCCTTTGCCTCTCCTCCAGCCCTCTTGTTTGTCACATCTTTATCTCCCTGATATTAGCTTTGTCCTAAACGGAGCTCCTTAGAAGTTCCCTCTAAAACACCATGAACGCCGGCTGCTCATTAGTGAGCTCGGCACCGATGATTTACAACAGATTGTGTGAGTCCGGGAGCACAGTGATTCTATGAATACCTTCAAGGTAACCACAATATAAATGAAGGCAGAGAATAGTTCTGAGACCCAGAAAAAGATAACAATCCTAATATCTAGCGCTTATACAGCGCCTTTCAACGATAGAGCTCAAAGTGCTTCACCATCTTTAATATTTATACCACAAGCAGGAGTGGCCTGAAGCTAAGGAAGGCAACATTTAGGCTCCACAATAGAGAAAGTTCTCTGCTGGCTGCCCCTAGCACCCCCCGCCTTTACTGCCCTGGCTTAAAGGGAAAAAAAACGACACACAGGCTCAGATTCTGACCTCAGTTACTCCATATGCACACCGATGTAATTCTACTGACTGCAGTGGAGTTACTCCTGATTTACACCGGTGTAAGAGAGAGGAGAATCAGGCTCGTGAAGCTTAATAAAAGAGTGCACAAGGGATAAATGATTAAAGGATGTCCTATGGCATTAAACACTCAATTGCAGCTCAGTGTTGGTAACTCCATGGATATATAATACAGACACAGAACAAAAAGAAGAACAGGAGTACTTGTGGCACCTTAGAGACTAACAAATTTATTAGAGCATAAGCTTTCGTGGACTACAGCCCACTTCTTCGGATGCATGGGCTGTAGTCCACGAAAGCTTATGCTCTAATAAATTTGTTAGTCTCTAAGGTGCCACAAGTACTCCTGTTCTTCTTTTTGCGGATACAGACTAACACGGCTGTTACTCTGAAACTTGTCATTAGACACAGAACAGCAGTTTTTGGCACAACTGGGGTTTGAGTATGATTTTTCTTCCCCTCACCGCAATAGAAAATGGCAATGTTACATTCCTGAAGTCTTTACGGAGGGTTTACTACCAGGGGAAGTTTCCCCACCTTCTGTACCTCAGAGATTCTCACAAACTATTGTCTTGCACCAGAAGCATTTTTCCTCATCCTGTTTTCAGCAAGTCCAGTTTTTGCCATCCAAAAATGAGGATAATGTCTAGGCCCAGACTGTGGTACCTTGACTCAAGCTGCGCAGTGTAGTACCTTACTCCACGAAATCAATGGGACGACTCATGGAGCACGGTGCTGCCCAGCGTGAGCAAAGGTGGCAAACCCTGGCTCCCTACTCAGCCACAGAAATATGCACGGTGTTTTAAAGAGATATAGAAGAAATTAACATGGAAGACCTTATACCATAAGGCGGAGGTGGGCAAACTACAGCCCGTGGGCCACATCTGGCCCGCGGAACCGTCCTGCCCGGCCCTTGAGCTCCCGGCCAGGGAGGCTAGCCCCTAGCCCCTCCCCCACAGCCTCAGCTTGCCGTGCCACCAGCGCTCTGGGCAGCGTGGAGGCGTGGCTGGCTCCAGCCAAGTGGCGCGTCTGCTAGTCCTGCTGCTCTGAGCAGCATGGTAAGGGGGCGCGAGCAGGGGGGCGGTTGGATGGGGCGGAGGTTCTAGGGGGCAGTCAGGGGATGGGGAACAAGGGGGGGTTGGATAGGTGTGGGAGTCCTGGGGGGGCTTGTCAGGGGGCGGAGGTGTGGATAGGGGTCGGGGCAATCAGGGGACAGGGAGCAGGGGGTTTGGATAGGGGGTGGGGGTCCCAGGAAGGGACGGTCAGGGGACAAGGAGCAGGGGGGGTTAGATGGGTTGGGGGTTCTGAGGGGGGCAGTCAGGGGGTGGGAAGTGGGATGGGGCAGGGGCCAGGCTGTTTGGGGAGGCACAGCCTTCCCTACCCGGTCCTCCATACAGTTTCAGAACCCCGATGTGGCCCTCAGGCCAAAAAGTTTGCCCACCCCGCCATAAGGGCTCAAGACTGCAAATACTCCCTATCAGGCATAGTACTTCCCCCGGTGAGCAACGTTCCCACTGACTTCTGTGGGACTAATCACAGCAGTAAGCATTTGCAGGATCAAGCAAAGACAATATTTTCTGTAGTCTTTACAGAAAGTAAAGACAAAAGGAAATGGGTGTGGGGGGGTGCTCTTGGGGGAAGTTACAGCAAGACAATTGTGTGGGCATTTCAATTCATTGTGCATGCTTTTTTATTGTTGGTTTTTTTAAACTTTTAGGGGGTGTTTATAAACTAAAGCAAGAATGATTGTAGTAATTTTTTGCGGGGGGCGGGTAGACGTGATGGAGGCAAGAAAGGGGTGAAAGAGCAGAGGTGATATTTTGCGGAGGGGCTGAAGGGGGGGGAGAGAAAGAGGGAAGAGAGGAAAGGGAGTTGACAGAGAATCATGCACGGAATATGCAAGAGTATTCTTAATCAGGCACAATCCTTGTTTGTTTCTTGAGGAAACCTTAAATAACAGATCCTCGCAGCACCCATGCATAATCTTAATACTTTGGTCAGTGCAAAGAGCAGTTAGGCAATGGAATAGATTCCGAAAGAAAGGGTCAAGACAACATCATTGCAAAGATTCAAGAACAGAGAAGACATTAGCTGGAAAAATGCTGGCAAAAGCCAAGCTGGGCTAAATGGTATTCTTTGGCCAATACTATTGCTACCTGTGCCAATTCAGTTCTGTGGATAAGTAGAAGTCTTCATCTCCAGGGGCATCAGGCTGACACCAGTTCATATTTCCCTCTCCTGCACACAGGTACATGTGCTCCTCCATCATGCAGCGAGCCATGATTGCTCCCGTCATCTGGATCATCGTCACCCTCCTTGATGGGAAATGCTTCATCTGTGCTTTCAGCGCCTCCGTCGACCCTGAAAAGTTTGTGGGGTTTGCCAATGTCACCCCTACCCAGACGCAGCTCTTGCTCTCCAAAGTGCCCTGCAAAGATGATGAGCTCATGAAGAACAACCCTGCCAGGAAGGCGATCTCCAGGTACCTGAAATGCTGGTCACAAGTAAGTCAGAGGTTTTTCTGGGAGCCTTTCAAAGGGTCTGTAGAACAGTTCAAAGAACCACGAGCCTGCACCTACTCCTCTGGAGTCAGGGAGAGTTTTGGCACTAACTAAAGTGGGAGCCAGACTGAGCTCCATTTCTTTGACATTCATAAATATCATCTTCATGATCATTTCCGCAGGAGTCCCCCCATGTTGGGTAGTAGAAAAAAGCACTGGCACCTAGATTCTGGGGGGCATTGGTAATTTAGAAATGTGAATAAAAATGAGGATGCTCATACCAAAAATAGTGATACGCTCTTCTTCTAAAGCCCTTTTCAGAATCAAGGAGGTTACAACTCTTTTACAAACTTTAAATCTCACAACTCCCTTAGGAGGAAAGAGACCCAGAGAGGAGAAGTGACTTACCCAAGGTCCATACAATGAGTCTATGGCAGAGCTAAGAACAGACCCAAGGAATCCTGTATGTTAGTCCACCGCTCTATACAAAGATCATACATCAGGCTGGGGATCTGATGGAGTAATGCTAGTGAAAAGCCAAGGGTTAATCAATTTCTCTCAAAGGAAGTTACAGCTGGTTTAACTTTGAGCCTTTTCAGGAGCGTGTGTCATAGCTCCTTGCAAACTCCGGAGAATTCACTGATGACCGAGTTGACTTCTCCTAATTTCTATGAACTCTTGGGGTTCAACTACCCCTTCATATTTGTGCAAGAAACTCTCACTGAAGCTAATGTGGGTGGTCAATGTACATCAAGGGGGGTAATCAGGTGCCTTAATTTCCCCCCCTGACATTCCATCCCATTATATACACACACACACACCCCTGAGATTATACGTGCACTGAAAATCGTCTATGCTTTAGGAGATTCTAGTGGTCAGACCAGGTACCTGGTAACTAGGGCCGTCCCTAGCTATTCTGGGGCCCTATGCAGCCCCCGGCCTCTGCGGCAAGGGAACGGGGGGGAAGAACCAGAGTAGGGGCTGGAGTAGCACGTAGCTGCGCAGGGCACCAGGTGCCCCAAATTTCCTGCTCATACGCAGCTGCGTACTTTGCGTATGGGTAAGGACGGCCCTGCTGGCAACCCTGTAAAAGGCAGGCCCAGCACCAGGCCTGCAGGGACTAACCTTGACAAAGGTCTGTCAGACCTGGCCTATGCCCACTCCCACCCCTTTCCAGCCCTCGCCTGATTAGGTACTCCAGTTGTGCTCAACTGTAGATTAGCAATGGGTGGATAAAATGCCCTATGCCCATTAGGCCATTCACGGGGCTCTAGAAGGCCTCAGCCTTCCCATGGCGTATAAACTCTTCGAGGTGTAGTTGGCTGGATTTTGTGGCTAGAATTGGGTTGCTAATTTTGGCTGGACATATTCCTGGCGATTTCATCACATGACATAATCTTGAATTAAAGATTAATCTTTAATTCCTGGAGACACCAGGACAATCCTGGAAGGTTGGCAACCCCAGGCTAGAACTTGAACCAGAACCCAGACATCTTCCCACTTCCCCACTCGTGCTTAAAATCTCGGTTTGAGCTAAGGGTTATACAGGCAAACAGCAAGTATATTACACTGATGTCAGTGTCACTCCCGGTGCCTTTCATCCCGCCTCAATGCTTCTTTCCTTATCGCCCAGGCCCTTGGCTGGAGTGTTCTGCTGATCCTTATCGTGGTAGCCTGCCTTGCCCGGTCGCTCAGACCCTGCTTTAATCAGGCTGCCTTCCTGCAGACACGCTACTGGAGCAACTACATCGACATCGAGCAAAAGATCTTCGACGAAACCTGCTGCGAGCACGCCCGGGACTTCGCCCACAAGTGCATCCTCCACTTCTTCGAAAGCATGCAGCAGGAAATCAAACTGCGGCGTTTCAATGCGCCCAGGGAGGAGGCCGACGGGGGAGAAGGGGAAGAAGATCACCTGCGGGGAATCACAGACCAGGAGCAGATGAACGAGCTCCTGAAATCATGGTACTACAGCAAGCCCCCCCTGGATGTCAGCCAGGCAACCCAGCGGCAGCAGTCTGTGGGCAGGGAGAGACTGTCCATGCCCTGGGCAGATAGCTTGAGTAACAGGGGGAATGCACCACAAAAGCCCAAAACCTCCAGACAAACCGATGTTTAAAAGGGTCCCTGTCACACCAAGAAGGCACCAAAATGCGTCTTCCTTAAAAGCAAAGTCAGTCCCACGTAGCAACAGTGGAGGATGAGGTGACCGATAGACTAGACAGACCTGCATACACAAGTGTGCAAACTGGCCCAAGCTTGGAACCTTGCAGCCCCAAAGGCAAATGTTTCAGTACATTATGAGCAAGAGAAGACAAGGTTAAAATGTAAACACTTTTGTAGCCCTTAGGGCAATGGCCTGTGTAGTCCATGATTCCTCATGGAATCGGCTGGGGAACCACCCCTTGCTGTCAAGCTGTACTCTACAAAGCTTTTATAACCCATGCACACTCAGCGTGGTGCTCTGCCCTGTCTCATGGTGGCTGGACCACATACAGAGTTTGAGCCTGCTACATCACTGACTATTAGAGCTGAATCTTTTACCTCAGGCAGTACAGGCCCTTGCTTTAAGATCCAGAGGTTCCAGGGTTGAACCCCTCTGCTGACCCACCCAGCGTCACTGTTGTACACTTTCATTGTAATAAAAAATTTTTGAAGACCTTATGGTTGTGAGAAAAAAAGCTTCCAGGTAAAAGTTTAATCAGTGTAGTAACATCTGCCTGAGTCTGCAGACAGCCTCAAACAATAGCTTTGAGAGGTGTGAGTTGCTCCCACATATGTCACTGGAGAGTGTTAACTTTTAAAACCTAATTAGGAAAGTTAACAGTGCTGACACAAAATTATGTCACTGCTCGGTTTTTAACAGACAATTAACACGGTTACCCCAAAACCCCTAATATCCTCCCATATTCTGAAAGCTCTAACTGCCCCAAAGCCAGCTGTTAAACCCTCCAGTTTCCCCACTAACAAACCCACAGGTCTGCATTTTCAATACAAACATATAGCAGCACTTTGAAAGTTAACAGTTACGGGTCAGCACAAAGATAATTGACCATGATGTCAGACCAACATCACAGGTGTTACTGTACTGCCTGGGTTTATTCGTTTTCGGAACAAACTCAAGAAAACCCTTCATCGCCATTTTTTAAATGTATCCAAAGTTGCTACAGAAACCAATGGCTCTTTGCCACAGAATTTAGATGCAGAATGCTGCTGGGAATACAGTGATTTGCCTGCTGCAGAGTCCAGCAGGCGCCACTCAACCTGGACTCTAGCTGCAGAATTTGGATCCAGATTTCAAACACCACAAGATTTTGGGGGTCATTGTAGGTGGGGTTTTGATTCAGGCCTATCTAACAGGAGCGCCACTAACAGGGACAGAGTTAAGGTCATCCGAGTGCCTCAGTTGTGCATTTCCCTACCTACTTTCAACTATTCAGGATTCTTTAAAATTTAACCTTAATGCTGATTTCCCTGGATTTCTGATGTTAATAGCATTGTCAGGTTGTTTTAAGCCTTAAATTACTGATATTGACTTTCAACCTTAATGCCAGTTTAACCAAGGTTTGTTTCCAGCACCGCTGTCTCTATCCCTTAAAGCATGAAACTGGAGAGTGACATCCAACAGGGACTCCAGGGGGAAACAGGCCGGTCAGGGAGAAATCAGAACCTGCCAACATCTTGCGACTAACTTAAACATTAGAATTTAAAATGTACATCAACACAGCTAATATACTCAAAGCACTGGCTGATGGTTTGGGGGCTTTGTCTGCTTGGGAGTCTTAAAACATACACAGGCCAAATAATTCTGCCTCCCTCCCACATGTGAGTTACTTCTGCCCCTTAGTGACCACTCCCCAGCACATGAAAACATTCTGTCCCTAGACGTCTCCTCCCACACACGGCTCTCAAGAGCCCAGTTCTGCTCGGGTAGCTGCTACTAGCTCTACTTCTACTCTCCCCTGGGTCCTTTACCCCACTCCCATGCATTAGAGGGGGTGTGGGGACATTTCTGGGGGGCAGCCTCTTCTCCCTCATCCCTCACTTCCTTCCAGGCCTAACGTTCTTCAGCTTCCCCTCAAAGGCCAGGGGCTGTGAGGAGGGACAGAGGCTGAATGGGAGCCCCATCTCCTCAGTCTATTCCCCCCTGGGAGCCCCTGGCCCAGTGGTTCTCAAACTTTTGTATTGGGGACCCTTTTCACACAGCAAGCCTCTGAGTGTGGCCCCCCCCTTTTAAATATAAAAAAATGTGTTTTTAATTTATCTCTATTTCAAATGCTGGAGGGGAGGCGGGGTTTAGGGGTGGAGACTGACAGATCGCGACCCTCCACATAATAACCTTGCGAGCCCCTGAGGGGTCACAACTCCTAGTTTGAGAACCCCTGCCCTAGCCTGTTCCCCCTTGGGAGCCCCCATCTCCCTTAGTCTGTTCCCCCATGGCAGCCCCTTGTATTCTGCCCCCCACCCCCTGCCCAGGCTCAAAAGTAGTCAGCAGCTCCCCCCTCCTTTTCCCCACAGGTTCCAAGTTTGGCAGGCTCCCCCAGGGGGCAATAGAGGGCGGAGAGTGAATCGTCTCCTTACCCTCAGCGTAGGCCCCACAGCAGCCCTTGATGGTGGTAAGGGGTCATCGCAAGGGAATCTCTGCAGTTCTGCTGGGTATGTGGAGCTGGAATGAGGACACCTGGGAATCTCAGACAGGAGATTCCTTCATAAACCCTGCCCCTTTGCCAACATACCACGCTTGGGAATGGTGGGACAGAACTCTCCGTTTGCTAGAGCAGCTAATGGTACATAATAACCCAAGTGCTTACAAACACTTGTTAAAGTGCCTAGAGCCATGTACCAGCAAGTCTGCATATAAAGCGCAAAGGAATACAACCAGTTAAACTCACGTATTGCCAAGGAAGCTATTGCCAAACCGCCAAATCTATGGCCTGATCCCACTGAATGCAGCCAAAACGGCCTTTGACTTCAGTGCATACAAAAGACGGCTCAAGAGAGTAAGGGGGGCAGAATCAGGTCTGACAATAATACGTCTGCCCCTTCTGTAGCGCAGTGTGTTTCTAGCATCTCTTTGTAATTTCTCTGGTTGTTTGTAATAAAAAAAAAAGTGCCTCTAATTTTGGTCTTTTCTTCTTTCACAAATCCCGCTTTCCTACAGCCCCAGCCACCCCGATCTTAGAATCCCTTCTCAATGCCCCACTCCTTCCAAGCTGGTCCAACTGTTTTGCTTTACTTCCTTGTTTGTGCAGCAGCATCATTGCCAATACCAGTGAATTTCTGGGGAAGCATGCATGTCAATTACCTGCTGCTTCAGAGCAGAAGGTAGGGAATAGAAAGGACTCCATGTAAAGTTTTATTTTGGTGCCTACAATCACTCAGCACTATACTACGTGGAAGGGAAGGATGCATTCCTCAGTTTCCTACTCATCAAGGAGGGGATCTGGATGGAAGAACAGCAAACTCGTGCCTGCAGTGTATATGATCACAATACAGCCTGTGGCACGTTACACTGTACAGTTCATTCTGGTCAGACAGTAGTAAATGAGATCTGTCCTAACCAGCCAGACTCTCTTCAGATGATCATACTTGGGATGGCAGAAGAGCTGAAGATAACAATGGTCCCAAACAGGACAAAATACAAGACCTACTTTGGACCTCATCTTCCTGTAGCACACTCCCTTCAAGTTCTGCCTGCTCTCAGAGGAGAACAAGGAAGAAGAAACGAAAAGAAGAGAGAAAGATTAAGAACCCACTGACTTTACCAGCCCTTGGATGGGAGGAGAAACGAAAGAACTGGCTCCATAGGACCCTGCAGTCTTCAGAGGTAGAATTCCTCTTGGAAATGGCTGAGGTATCACATCCTAAGTGATTAGTCGCAGGGAAGCTCCTTATAGAACATCTTTGAATAGGCTCTTATAGCTTTGGAACATCTGCATTACACCTCAGGGAACATCAGAGCACGTAGCATCACAACATTCCCCTCCTCCTCCCCGCCCCCAGCATGGTCTTTTTCTTATTTTAATAACAAAGCCAGCTGAATTGCTGACCATTCACTGAACCAACTACCCCTGACTGCAGAGCTGGCTGGAGAACATCACCGAGGCCTCATTATTAATATCCGCATTTGTAGGTGCAGTGGAGTCAGCAGTCCCTTCCATAACTGTATGGTCCAGGCCAGAATTTAGGGAGATCCTGCGTGGTAACACAAGGCAACACTAGCTGCAGTCAGTCAGTCTGGAAGCTAGAGAGAACCACAGGGTGGATCCGTGTCCAGCAGCCCCATTAAAGAATCTCCTTTCTATTCATCACCTGCCAAGTCCTGCCTCTTCTCTACCATTTGGGACACTGCAATAGAGGCGCCCATCCCTGTAGCTTTCCCCACCTTTAAAATGGGGATAGTAATTATGTAGCTCACAGGTGTGTTGGGAGGAGTAATTCAGTAATCCCTGTAGACGAGCAATGCAAGACCCTCAGAGCAAGGTCCTATGGAAAGACAGAATAACCATTATCATTGAAAACCAAACATTTCCCCACTCCCTGACCTTTTGAAATACACATTTCAACACTTCAGTTTGTTTGTTCTCTCACATCAACCTTTTAAAGGCCAAATATTCTTGGAATATATTTTTTAAACAATGCAATTATTTATAAACAGGGCTGTCTCTACTAATCCACTCCCCTGGCTCCCAGCTGTGCTTAGGATCAGTTAATAATAAACTTGGGATATAGATTTCCCATCTTAATGAGACATCTCGCTGGGCCCCTTTTGTAAATAACTGATGTATACATTTTCATTTCAACACAGAGAGGTATATTGAACAGACCAAATTTCCCTCCTGTTGCAGTGGGGGTAGGGGGAGTTTCTAATTTTCTTTTAATAGAGAAAGAGCAAGAAATCAGAGACTGAGGATCTGACCTGTCATGTTCACGACTCTCTAGTCAAATTGGTTATTTCCCTACTTGGGCTCAGACCAGTAGATTGGCTCACTTTACCAGGCTACTTTGCATGTTGATTTTCATGTTTTCATGTTTTAAACTATTCTAGAATGACAGAAAGATAAAATTGCAAAAGAGAGGAAAGGATTTTATGGTGGTTTATAGAGAGGGCTGAGTCAATCACTGATTTTTCAGCTCAGTGACCAACCTGAAAAATCTGGAAAAAAATTATCATTTTGGGTCAACGTGAAAAAAAAAGTTATTCATTTTGTTTCATTTTCGGGTGTCTTTTACCCCTTTTAAAAATAAATTGAGCTGAATTTCAAAACAAAAATGGTCTGAAACAAAACATTACATTTTGAAAATGTCAAAACAAAATGTTTAATCATTTGTGTGTGGGGGGGGGGGGGGAGAGGATATCCATTTTTTTGGCTGAAAATACAGTACTCACTGCATTCAACCTGAGTTTGCAAATTGTTTTGGTTAACTTGAAACTGTATTTTTTGGTGAATAAATTGTCTGAAAAATTTTGCCCAGCTCTATTTATACACAAGACTGGGAGTCAGGAGACCTGGATTGTCATCTCCCCTCTACAGCTTCTTCACCTGTAAAGGGGGAATTGGGATTAAAGTCTCACTGCCCCCTAAGTGTGTTGTGATGTGAGCAAAGTGCTCTGGGATCCTCAGATGACAAGAGCTGGAAAAATGCAATGTTGTTACAAAGGGAATTTCCTCCAGTTCTTGACCTTTGGGCTTCTGTTCATATTGGAACGATTTGAAGGTTTTCATGTCCACCCTTTCTAGATCCAGTAACGATCATGACACTTTGAGAAGTATACTTGACGTAGCTTTAAAAACAGACAGTCTATGACCTTGTGTCATAATAAGGATACTTAGCAGGTGCTAAAGGGATCTTCCTTCATAGCTGATGGCCACTGGCTCTCTTTCAAGCACCAGACCAAGTTCAAATGTCTCATCCTCACCTTCAAAGCCATGCATGACTCCCATTCCACCTCAGAACTTGCCTCCTTTGCTCCAACAATAATAGCTTCACTGCTCCCTTACTTTCCTTCTCGCCCTCCTGTCAAATCAAGACAGTGAACTTGCTGCGTGGTTGGTGTCTCCTTCTATTTGTTCTCCTTGGACATTCCAACAAGCACGTTTTTTTGTTCACAGAAAGTGTCGCAAACGCTCATGTGACTATTTATTCCTGCAGCCATCTTGAAAGCTCTTTGCGAGTCAAGGAATCATCCAATCAGAGAACAGAAACAACATCATGTGAGCTAGGGGACCACCAACCACAATAGGTAAAATTCACCCCTGTGAAGAGGGTGAACATGAGGGCTCAGCATTACTGAAGTCCCACTGAAGCCTGAAGCCCTGGCCTAGGGACTGCGAGTTGTGCATCATTCGGGATTTATGCTGGTCCTCTGCAGTGCCCAGGGATGAATTGCTTCCTCCACGCACTACATGACGCAACGGTCATGGGAAATGTTTCACGAGCCATCTATAGACTGAACATACAGCTGCATAAAACATCTACCCTGTGACTGTAAATAAGAGACAAACTGATTAAAAACAAACCAGTGTTTGGGGTGTGGATAATTTGCAGGTGTGGAATAAGTTCTTCCCTGTGAACGGTTTACCCAGCTCTAGGAAGTTGTCGCGCCAAACTCATTAGCAAACTGGGGTCCTGGAAGGATGATGTCTTAAACTCCAAAGCATTTTATGTTAGCAGTCAGCTGGCAGGATCTCTGAACAAAAGCCCTAGGCTATAGCACAAAGCCACAAGAGAAGAAAGATCAAGACACTGGCTCATAGAGGGCTTTATTCTGAATCCTGCTGAGCAGCCATTGACTTCAAAGTGTCACAGTAGTCAGGTCCTCCGCCCACTTTTAATGTAAGGCAAAGCTTTCAAAGTGATCAAACAGCCCTCTGCAAATATTGGGAGGTTTTGACTAGTTGTTCATTCAGGCTTTGATGTGAACGGTCCTTGATGTCACCAGAAAAGTCCCACACCAGGTGAGCAGAGGAGCTCTTAACCAGCACGGGAATTTGCTTTGCAAAGTTTCTTTATCACAAGCTGCCTCACCTATATTCATGCAGCCAAATCTCCATTCCTGTTGGATGAGACCATGCAATTAGCTACGGAGCAGGAGTCAGAGACAGAATTAAGGCTTCCTGGTGAATACCAAAGTGCATTGTACTCAGCGTCCATTGAATAGATCCACAGTGCACAGCATCTCAGGAGGGACATAGTGTTATCACCAGTCTGTTGGAGGCTAAATGATGAGAGCCAGTAGTACTGTCTAATCCTCATGACTCTGGGTTGTGTTCCTGACTCGGCCACAATCCTGCTGCAAGATCTTGGGCAAACCACTTATTCTCTCTGTGCCTATTTACGTACCCATATGGCCCCCCTCTTACTACAGTAGCTGTGCACCTCACAATCTTTAATGTATCCATCCTCACAATGCCCCTGTAAGGTAGGGAGGTGCTATTATCTTCTCCTGCAGACGAGGCACAGAGATTTACCTAAGATCACACAGAAAGTCTGTGGTGGAAGAGGAAACTGAACCCAGGTCTCCCAAGTCTCAAGCTAGCACCCTAACCACTGGACTATACTTTCGTCTCTTAAACTGCCTCAGTTTTCCCATCTGTAAAATGGGGACAGTACCACACAATTATCTCCTAGGTGGCAAGGAAGCTTAACTAATGTCTGTGCATTGCTTTGAGAACCTTGGATAACATGTCCAGGAGAAGGGCAACTATTTAACAAGAAAACCCAGATCATTTTGATTCATACTGCAGGAAATAAACAGGCCTGGACCAGCTGCAGCTGTCATGCTTCACTAACATCTGTCTGCAGTTCTGAACAGCTTGGAGGGATCTGTCTTATTCATTCTGCGCTGTCTGTCAAATACATGCAGAGCCTCAGCGTCCGGTTTCACTCTTCCCATAGGAAAGCCCCAGTGCTTTGAAGGTTCAGAGTGACCTGATACATTGATTTGTGCATTGGTGTAGGGGAGAGGATGCAAGTATACTGGCGAAGTTAAGGTGGGTTGGGGAAGTCCCCCACACATCTCAAAGGCCAATACAGAAAAGGCTTGGAAACCTTGTCTACAATTGTGACGGTGTGTAGGGTACGTGTCGCTGCACACCGCAGTGAAAGGCAGGCTGCGTCCACACGGCGTGGTGTGTTGTACACATGGCAGTGAAAGGCTCTGGCAAAGGCAAGGAGCTGCTGGAGCCTCTCCCAGTTGCCAGAGCCTCTCCCTGCTGTAAATGGAGACTTTCACTGCGGCTGGGAAAGGTTCCGGAAGGCAGCAGTATAGATATGGGAGGCACTGCACGAGCATGTAGACCCCCATATAGATATATAGCCTAGAGGTTCTGGCATGTCTATATTCTATTCACCTATGCAATGCCTCAGTGTCTACATTGCTAGTTACACCCATGCTATTGGGGTGTGCCATGTCCGTACTCTGCACACCGCTGCAAGCGTAGGCCTACGTGAAGACACAAGGGTGGAAGTCCTGAGATACTCGGGTGGATGGCACTGGTTAAACATGACTGGATAAAATAGTGAGAAGAGAACATGTCAGAGCACAAATTCCCTAGCCAATGCTATCCCCTGGGAATGGGTTGTTAGCAGGAGGAACTGGGGAAAAACCTCATGTGATAAAGCAAATCATTCACTTTCTTGGCAGGAGTTAGGGGACCCAAGGACAGCACAAGCTGCTGGATGAATCCCTGGATGGATGCTTTTACATATTTCTGCCTGGCTGGGTACTTATAGGTCAATCCTCCCCACAGCATTGCAACCATGGGTGGTTTTGAATCATCAGAATACCCCTGAGAAGCAGGGGAATATCATGCCCTTTTTGTAGATGGGAAACTGAGGCAGAGGGTAGATTAAGTAACTTGACCAAGGTCACACAGGGAATCTGTGGCAGGAACTAAAACCAGTTCTCCCAGGTTCCTGACCTGGGCCTTTGCCAATAGACCACCCTCCCTCACCCACACTGATTCTTTTCCTAGCACCCCATTCCTATATCTTCAGAAGCTGCAACGGTTCACATTCTGAGGGCAGGTTGGAATTTAATTCAAACAGTTATTTTGCTGGCTTATGAGACCCTAGAATTAATACACTGAATTCTTTAGCCTTTGTTTCCTTCATCCCCAGTATCAGGTCTTGAGCATATCCACTCTGCCTAGACATTTACAATACATTGAACTGGGTCCAGCTCCCATTTGAGCTTAATGCACCCTTTCAGAATGGACAGAATAAGAAAGGAAGAGAGGGATGGTGAGGTGAGGTGCTTGCAGATTGGTCAAGACAGATCCATTTACTAGCTCTTCAGTCAGGGACAGTTGAGGAGATTGAGCGGTCCCTATACTTGAGCTGGTGCCAAAGTGACAGTCTACATGTGACACGATTTATCACTCATTGTCAAAAGAGATCAGCTGGTAAAATGTTTTTAGGTCAGTAACCGCCTGTCCTTTAATAGGGCATTAGACTAGGTCACCTCAGATCCCATCCCCCCACAACTACAAGAAACAGTATGACAGCTTGCTTCTCTCCCATCTCAACTCCCTCCCGCTTTCCTCCCTAGGGATGGGGAAAGTGTAAATAGGGCCCAGATGGACCAAACCTTGGAGTCTGTTAGACGGACTCTTCTGAAAGACCCTTCCTCCCAGTACACAGCAGGGTGGCCTCTGGGCCATCTTCCAAATGAGGTTGGAGTGAGGGATGGATTCTATATTTCCAAGCAGCTTGCCCCTCCCTAGACAAAACCCCCATAGCTGAGATTGGCAGAGCCTGAGCTGTAGGATGCACAGAAGCTGGTGCCTGCCAGCGTCTAATGCTGGGAAGGGGGCATCTTCATGCATCCTCTCCTGTGGGGTGAACCTATTTCTGAGTCGAGAGAGATCCAAGCTGTGAGTTCCAGAACCCCAGTTTGATCATCCACAGAGCTCAAAGGGGTTTGAATCCCACACTCTGGTTCTGAGCCATGCATTCTGAGTCCAGCTCCAGAGCTGAACCTGCCCAATGCAAGAAGAGGTTCAAGTTTTACCCCTCTTTGGGGGTGCTGACCAGTATGTCAGAAGCAGGGATAAGTCCATCAATGGCTATTAGCCAGGCTGGGCAGGGATGGTGTCCCTAGCTTCTGTTTGCCAGAAGCTGGGAATGAGCGACAGGGGATGGATCACTTGATGATGACCTGTTCTGTTCATTCCCTCTGGGGCACCTGGCATTGGCCACTGTCGGAAGACAGGATACTGGGCTAGATGGACCATTGGTCTGACCCAGTATGGCCATTCTTATGTTCTATGGGACCCTGCTTTATAAAGAGGATCTGTAAACACAGAAAAGAAGACAACATATGAAAATGAATGGATCCCATGTTAATAGCAAAGTCCTTGAGAGCTGGGGAGCAGGGCTGTGTGCAATAATCCAATCTCAGAACCTTTGACCCGAGCAATGCAACTTCCCTGCTTAACTACACACAGGCAGCATAACGGGCCCCCTCAGAGAGAGCCTGGTTTCTACCTCACTCATAAAACCAATTTACATAGGGTGGCTTGTTAACATATTATTAACAGATTTCTTTTCCCCAAGGCTCTCGGGAGCCAGCACGAGACAAGTTCATGCCAGGTGTTACTCCACTAAAGGAATGGAGGAATGGGCCCCGTGTGGCTTGCGGCTAGAGCACAGGATAGACAGGACACCTGGGCTCTGTCGGTGACTCATTTCAAAAAAACCATTTAACCTCTATCATAATAATACTTTGCATCTTCCCCTCCAGCATCTCAAAAGTGCTTAATAAACCGTGAATGAAAATGACAGGGCTCATGCTAAAAAATGAGTCTCCACAATACCAGTGTGAGGCTGGTAAGGATGGTCCCCATTTTGTACGTGGGGAAATGAAGGTACAGAGAGATGAAGTGTCTTATGGGAGGTCACACTGCAAATCTGGGGCTGCAGGGGACCTCCAGGAACAGAACCCAGCACTCCTGACTCTGACCACTGGATTTTAACCAACATCTCGCTCTAGTCTGTAACTCAGAGTCTCCATCCCTAAAAGCCAGGGAGACTACTACTTACTTACTGTACAAACTCTCATCCACCCATGGCTGTGGTGGCCTTTGTGGATTAGTGTTTGTAAAGTGCTTAATGATCCTTAGGTGCACAGCCCTGTAAGAGTCCAAAATATGACAAGTGTCCCATTGTAAGTCTGGCTGAAAGCGAGAGTGCTCTTCTGTGGAGCAGAGGGGAGAATAGGACAACAGCTCTATACTGTACCGATGTATCACACTCTAGAGCATGGGCAACTTTACCCCGCCTCACTCTAGAATTGCCTTTACCTTCCAACCCCACTCAGAACACAACAGAGTGCGGCAGCATCACTAGTTCCCAAAGAAGTGAAAGGGGGGAAGGGAAGCTGATAAATCTAGGAACCACTCCAATTGTTTTGCTAGCCTCAATACAATTCACCTAGCAGAAAGAGAGAGAGATGTTCCAGACATCCTGATTTTTGCATTAGTGCGCTCTCATCCTTGTGGGAGACAATCCTACGGAAGTGGATCATGTGTTTTCACCTGCTTACCAATTATCTGTGGGAGGAGCATTCAGCTACCCTGTAGCATTTGCAAACAAGTTCACAGAGTCCAGCCAACTCCCTTTCCTGCTGAGAACCTAGATTGCTGTCTGGACTATAGAAATATAACAACAGCTCCCCCAACAAATAAAAGGTCTCAATGACCAAAGAACTGGAGAAATGAGGGCACTGAGAAGAACAGAGAAGGCAGATTTACCAAGCCACGAACTAGCCGAGATTCATGGACAATACTCTCTTAGAAGCGGGGAAAATAAACGAGGGATTGTTGCAAACAACGTTTCTTTAATAAGCTAAAGAAAGGGGTGAGTTTGTTTGCTTTAAATATTGTGAAGGGGGAAGTGGGGCATTTTTCCAGGTAATTGAATAATTCAACATGAAGGAAGTAAGAGATCATTGCAAATGAGCCATGGGTCTTGGAGGAAGGGAGTAAAGACTCCCAAGGAGAAAGAATAAAGCAAAGAGGAACAAGACATTGGTCTTGGTTCAGGAAAGGAGGGAGGTAAAGGCTGTCCGTGAAGATGGATAAGTTCCGAATGATCTTCCAGTTCCTCCAGTCCAATCAGGAATCTTTCATGAATGGCATCTGTGGGATCATGGCCCTGGCCAGCGCCCAGATGTACTCCGCCTTTGATTTCAACTGCCCCTGCTTGCCGAGTTACAACCTGGTGTATGGCATGGGCATCCTGTTTGTGCCCCCCTTGGTCTTGTTCCTCCTGGGCTTTGTGATGAACAACAATGTGTCCGTGCTGGCAGAGGAGTGGAAGAGGCCCACGGGCATGAGGCAAAAGGACCCAGCTGTCCTGCGCTACATGTTCTGCTCCATGGCCCAGCGGGCCATGATCGCACCCGCTGTCTGGATCTCCGTGACACTACTGGATGGGAAATGCTTCATGTGTGCGTTCAGCACCTCGGTGCCAGTGGAGAAGCTGGGGAACGGGAGCTTCACGGGCCTGTCGGAGAAGGAGATGAGGAGGATACTGGCCCGCATCCCCTGCAAAGAGATCTACAGCGGGCAGGAGCTTGTGGCCAGGGAGGTGGCGGTGAGATACCTGCGCTGCATCTCACAGGTAAGGGGGGCTTATGCTATATGGGCTTGGTCCTACCTGGATGGGAGACTTTCAAGAAGAAACCCACGGTTGCTGCAGGAAGTAGTGTTGGTACCTAAAACAGAGGGTGCTCTTTCTTTGGGGTCCACAGTGTGTGTCTGAGCATGGTTCCAGGGGGTGCTGTCTTTTGGATGGCATGTAAATCTGATGCCTTGGCTCGCCATGACCATTAACTATCCCAGGTCAGGTTTTTTGGAAGACTAGGGTTGTCAGCCTCAGTGTCTCCTCCTAGCCTAATTCCAATGTGGGTAGTTAGATTGTGCCTTCCTAAATCCCCCCCTGACGTTTCAGTTGGATTCAGCTTTCACAGTCACTTCCTGTCCTAAATTCTTGGGGAGTGTTGCTGTGCACCATTAAATGGATAGCCATGTTCCACTCCAGAAGTGGCTGCATTTCGGCAGGCAAGTGATCCATTCAAACCCAGGGCTAAATTCAGCCCATGGCATACTTGGGGCAATTCCCCCTAAAGTCAATAAGAGTTATACCTGCCTACACGAGAGCTGAATTTGGCCAACTGCCTATTCTGACCAAAGGACCCTACCTCTGCAAGATATTCTTTTATCAGAGGAGTCTGGGACCACATGGCATGGTTGTTAGAGAGCAGAAATGCAGGACATTGGCCTTCAAGGAGAACAAGAGTTGCTCAGTGAACTGTGAACCAGGGAAAGGAAGATTTTTTTCGAAAGGTAGCAATTTCCGGTGGAGAAATTTCTCCCACACAAGCTGGCCTCGGGAGTGAGGACCCAAGTGCTGGGTTCTGATCTCAGGTCCCCCCATATGGAAGCATTCGAGATAGCCACTGGGCTGCTGGAATCATGATAATTTGGTCACACTTTATATAGCGGTTCCATTTATAAAGGGTTAATAACTAATTAGTAGCTGTTTTAATAAATGGCTAATCAGATTGCTAGAGTCAAACAAGTCACAGGTTGCTTATTAGCATGGCTTATCTGACCATTTATAACGATCTATATTCCTTTATGTCGCTAATCTGCATATAAACAGCTATCAATTGTTTCAATTCTTTATAAATGGAACCTTGATATTAAGTGACTGATCATTCCTAGCACAGCTATTGCACCTTCCACCTAAGGATCTCTTTACCTGCTGTGGGGCTGAGACTCAGATGGGCAAGTACCATTATCCCCATTTTAAATACAGAAATTGAGGCACATAGAGGGGAAGTGACTTGGCCAACACTACAAGGCAGAATCAGTGGCAGAGACAAGAACAGAACCCGGCCTCCAGACTGATTGGCAAACACTCTCCACCAGCTGGTGCGTGATTGCAAAAGAGACAGTACCTGAATATAGAACCGATGCACAAGCCCTCCTTGGGAAGGCTGTGTTAGGCAAGTCCAGTTTGCCCTTCCTGGCGCTGACAACTGGGGTCCAGCAGGTTGGCAGGGCACAAGAAAGCCTGGTCCTAATGCAGGCCAGAGGCCAGACCTCTCTATTGCCATCCCTGGAATTTATGAATTAGACTGAAGACAGCCTAGCTGCATCTGCTCATTGAGGCTGGATATTACTGTGGCTAACAGCTTAGCAAAAAGAGACAGTTGTCTGAATAAGGGCAGCATCTGCAGTTACACAGGTTGGATAACCAATTATAAGGTTATTGATCCTCACGCTTCAGGACACGCCATTAAATGGCACCGTATGAGCAGGTGGATGAAGGACTCATATGGCGATTACCAGAGACAGGGCATTGGACTAGAAGCACCATTTGGGCTGGTACAATTGATGGTAATTGTCATGCAATGCAGCTGGAGAAGTAAAGGCACGTGCATGTCTGTGTGGAAATAACTAATCTAAACCCAGGTACAGGGACAACGCACAAATGGTCTCCTCATTTGCAATGTAAACATCCCCCAATGCCAAGTGACCCAGTGCTAAGCCAGCCGCAGCAACAAAGCACTTCCCTGCTGCTGCTCTCAGCTTATTTGTTCCTCGTGGTTTAGAAAGGATGCAAATACCCTTGAGCTTTTCAGCGGGAAGTGTAAAATCCACCCCGCAGTCTAAGCAAGACGATTTGCCTTGTTACTGGGGTTTAAGTTCTGGCTGCGCCACTTGATTTTATGGCTTAACTCTTTAGAGCAGCGATTTGCAGACTTTAGCAACCCGAGGATCCCCATTTAGATTTAAAAATTTCCACGGACTCCCAAGCCCCCTGCTCAGCTCCAGGCCCCGCCCCCACTCCACCCTTTCCCCAAGGCCCCACCCTTGCCCCTCCTCTTCCCCGCTTCTTTCCGCCCCTTCCCCCAAACGCACCCCATCCCCTGTCCTCCCCCTCCCGCCCAGCGCCTCCTACACGCTGCTGAACAGCTGTTCCGCGGCATGCAGGAGGCGCTGGGAGGGAGGGGGAGGAGTTGGTCAGCAGGGCTGGCAGCCCTCCTGGAGTAGGGTCCGCAGAACCAAGTTTGAGAAACCCTGCCTTAGAGCCTTTATTATTCCTCTGCTAGGAGACCAGCCCCTGGCAGATGATCCATTTTCAGGTAATGCTGTAATAAATTCATGTCAACCTCCAACTTAACAGTTGTTACTATATTGCTATGCCACACGCTGGGGGTAGAACTCCTGCTATCAAAAGAACAGGCTCCTACCACTAGTGCAGAAGGAGAATCTCCATTAGCTGCTAGCAGTATAGAGCCTATGACACACACATGTCTTTCTGATTTCACTAGTAGCAGGCAGTGGTACACATGCTTCCATACTGCTGTAATATAATGTATCTATCTGCTCTGCTATGGTTCGGTTCCTGTCTATAGTGTCAGTATAAATGCTGAGTGGTAGTACATTTCATAAAAGGGTATTTCCTGGTACTTAAAGGACTCCATTAGAAGGTGGGCATGGTGTCAATCTATCCTTGCATTCAGACTGGGCTTAATCTTTAAAGACTATGGCCTTTTAATCCCATCTCTCTGGTACAGGTCCTCCATCACCACAGCATCCAAGCGTGGATTGACTGAGCCAAACAGCAGCATCCTGCATGAGGCACCATCCACATTATCAGGAGGCAAACTGAGGCACAGAGAGATTAAGTATCTTGCACAAGGGGACTCTGTGGCAGAGCCATGAATTGACCCCTGCCCAAGGAACAGAGCAACCAAGCCTGGTCTAGCATCTAAATGACAAGACCATCCCTCCGCCAACACATTTATTGATCTGTAGAGTCTGGAAAATACCAGTATTCGAACACAAGAGAAAAAAGATCGTAGGACTTGAACTATGGGAGACTTTTGCTTAGAAATGCATTGCTGTACCCTATAGTGCTTTGGAGTTAGAGCGGGCGAGGGGCCTGAAGTTACCTACAAAGGTTTTCTCCATCCCAGGCCTAAGAACTGCAGCATTTAACCCTTCATAGCATGAGAAGGAAGTGAGAGCTCCCTGGCCTCCCTCAGTCCCAGCGAGGCCCCTCAGCAGCGTAGCAGTTTCACATCTGTGCTGCTAGCAGATACATTTTCATTGACATCTCTGGCAGAGGCAGAAACGGATCCGCAGCACAGCAGGGAGGGGCAGCTCTCATTCCAACTCACCTGTTACCTTTCCCTTCCTATCACAGGCACCCTAAACAGAGGCAGACAGACACACACACTCAATCCTAAGGGGTACCCTTTTCCCCTCCAGATACTTCCAGTCCCGGAACGTTACCGATTTAGTTATTGAAGACAACTGGGGGAAAGGGTAGAGCCATTATCTAGAGAGAGTTGGCAGAGCTCAGGATCTGGTGAACCTTTCAAACAACATTTCCCCCCCTCATTAAGACCATGCTGGCCATGTCAGCCCCTCGCTTACCTTAAACACTGTCCCACTCACGGTCCGGTTTTCCCTGTGGGCAATTCCTGTTGGTTATGGACTTTGCGGTATGTTTAAAACAAACCAGAGTCTTCATTAGAGAGGGGCCTGAACTGGTGGCATCTGAACAACCCTGCGAGGTCAAAGACTTGGGATCAGGGACATGGTTTTGGTTGAGCCCAGCCCCACCCTTGGTCTTTCTTGTTGTGACTAGTTTGGTTTCCCACCTTTTACCCCTGCAGGCTCTGGGCTGGTCCTTCGTGCTGCTGATGACCATGCTGGCTTTCCTTGTCAGGGCCCTCCGGCCCTGCTTCACTCAAGCTGCCTTCCTGAAGAGCAAGTATTGGTCCCACTACATCGACATTGAGCGCAAGCTGTTCGACGAGACCTGCACAGAGCACGCCAAGACCTTCGCCAAGGTCTGCATCCAGCAGTTCTTTGAGGCCATGAACCAGGACATGGGCCTGGGGCACACCCACTCCCCTGAGGCGGCTCCCTCGGAAGTGGGGGAAGAGAAAGAGAAGCTACTGGGCATCACAGACCAGGGGACTATGAACAAGCTCCTGAAAAGCTGGCACAAATGCAAACCGCCTCTGTGCCTCCATCAGGAGGTGTTACAGAACGGGAACGGCTGGGTGGAGGAAAATCAGCATCGCAGTCACATCAGTCTGCCCAAGAGGGAGATTATCACCTACTATAGTAAAGTGTGAGGATGGGCTACAGGAACAGAGATCAGGTGTGGCCTTAGAGATGGCCACCTAGGGCTCCCTTTCCAAGGGGTACCCCAGTAACATTGGGACCATTAGGGTCACTCCAGAGCGGCCAGTTCAGAGCACCTCTTCCCCACCTACCTGTCCATACTCCACAGAGCTGAGCAGAAACAAAAAGACCATTTGGAGGAGCAGAAGCTGCATGGGGTGGGCTGTTGAGCTGAGTAGGGAGAAGGGAAAATGAGCACCAGATGCCACCTTCAAACAGGCTGGCATGACAATCAGGTTTGCAGGAAGGACCCATGGCAGTGCAGTTTCGCCTCTGGCATGCCTTGTATACTCCAGCCTGCAGTTCATAGGGGGGTTGCCTCTGAGCTGAGCAATACGGAATGCCTGGCCCCAGCATTTAGTTCTGCAGCCAGTAATTTCAATTTAGAGTCTAAATCCACCGTGACAATGATTTCTTCATACAAAGGGCAACTACTGAGTACTTGTCTATACGGGGAGTTTAAACTGGGCTAAATGGAGTTAATGTGGTTTGAAAACGCTTGCATGCGCACAATGCAATTCATTGTCGTGCACCGACTACACATTTATCACAGGACTCTGTAGTCCTCTTTCAAAGCGAACTAACTTTGCAGCGAAGCCAGTTAGTCCAGTCTATTGTTCAAGTACACGCAATGCCGCTGTGCACTACTTTGGCAGTCCTCCAACTGCTATCCCACGCTGCTTTGCTAGCAACCATTACTGACTTGTCAGCTTACCTGCATAGCCCCCCCAGCTCGGGGGTTGAGTTGACCGGACAGCTCCTCCTGTGTACGAGCTGGTGCACAACCAGATTTTGTCCATTTGCTCCTGGATTCCAGTTTATCACAATAGCTGCAGTAACACTCCAGAAACCCAACAGCACACTTCCAGCAGCCACTCGGAGTCGTGTCAAGAGCCTGGATCTCATCACCCTCTGGGGAGGCGAGACATGTCGTGGTCAGCCACCAGGACAAAGATCTTCTAGTGAACATTGCTAGGCAGATGTCTGTGAGGGGCCATGACTGGGACGCCAAACAGTGCCAAAAAAAAGCAAACAGCTCAAGAACACCTACATTAAAATGAGGAACAACAGGGACAAAATATCCAATGAGGGACACGTAACCTGTCCAGTTTTTGAAGAGCTGGATAAGATTTTACATAACCACATGACCCTGGCCACTTTCTTCCCCATCTTCCCTCCCTCCCCCCGAGCATGACCAGCGAGACTCATAGGAGGAGGAGCCCGGGGAAGAGATCTCCCTGAAAATCCAGGATCTCTTCAGGACTCAGGACCCTGATACTGCCCAGGTAGAAGGCGAGCCTGATTCCCGCCCTGCAGCAACCAACCCCAATTCCTAGGCAGCAACCCAGACTGGAACTGATCCTACGCAGGGAACCTCGGCATGTAAGTCTTTTTAGAATAGTTATGTTCTAATTTATTATTATTATGCTACATTGTGTGGCTAGCTTCTGTTCCAGGTGCTCCATGGCCACAGCCACTGTAGGCAGATGTGAGCTAGAAGCCTCTCTGAGGCCAAGGTCCCTGCCTCCCTCCTTTCCCTCCATCTGCCTAGGTTGTCCATTCCCCCCACTCCCATATACCTTTCCAAAATGGCAGCTACTCCAGCAGGGCAGTCGGCCCCCATCTCATGCTAAAGCCCTGACTGCCAACTGTTTTCAGACCAACGCCACGGCAGGCACGTGCCCTCGTACCCATTTTCCTTTTCCCTTACCTCAGCCTGGCAAACACCCTCCCCCGCCAACCCTGTGGCTAACCTCAAAATGGCAGCCGCCAGCATGGCACAGCCTCTCTCCCACCCCAGATTGGAAGAAGGAGAACAGTCTTTTGTGAGAAATGCAGAAGTTTAGTGAGCCGTTGGCTACAAAAAAGGAAGCTTGGTTAGTGTTCTCACATTACATGAGGTCGACACAAACACTGTGTGCCCGTAAAGCTAAAAAGGGCCCAGCTCCCCCGTAAACACCCTGTGACACGCATTCTTACCGACCGGTAACGGCGAATGTTCAGGCAACCACTGCAGAGCGCTGTCACTTTTGACAGCTCTGCAGGGGAGAGAAAGCAAATGATAAGGCTGAGAAATGGCTCCATTTTTGTTGGGAGATTATGAGAAACAGCAACCTGATCGTTCCTTCCCACGGCGCCTGTATAGCTCACAACTCCCTTCTACTCCTGCAACACTTCGGGGGTGGGGGGGGTCATCTTGGTGAATAACTTCACAGCATCTCTCACTGGTCTGCTCTTGGTAGTTTTGAATAAGGCCATTCTCTGCCTCCTCGTCACCTGTCTCAGGGTAACATTTTATAAGCACCTCCAAGGCAACAGCAAAACTGCCTTGATCAGGAAACACAATTCCCACCCCCACACCCCGACTAGAAACATAATTCCCCAACCCCCCTCCCTCCCCGCCTCCATGCATAGGTGCTGGAACTAGGGGTACTGGGGGTGAAGGAGCACCTCCTGGTTTGAAGTGGTTTTCCTTATATTCAGGGTTTACAGTTTGGTTCAATAGCTTTCAGCACCCTCACTATACAAATTGTTCCAGCACCTATAACTCCACGGCATACAGCAAAGACGAACGGCATACACCGCCCAGACCAAAATCCCAAAGCACACACCGCTTACCATCCCCGAGGTTCCCCAAGCATGGGAAGGATCTCAGAGAGGTGAAGCCAGAAATGCATGCAAGAAAATGCTGTCGCAGCCTCTTAAAACATGAACAATAACTGCTGGTCTTTTATTTATTTGTAATGCTCCCCAACAACTGCAGCACCTGCACTGGCCAGCCCCTCCAGAACAGGGCCCTTCTCAACAGCCGAGTGGCTGGCAAAGCTGAGGGGGAGAAAACGGAAACCTGCGATGAAATGTTTGCAGACCTCAGCGTCCCCAGAAAACTGAAACCCACAGGGAGGTGGAGGTTGTATCTAAAGACTGAAGGGGAATCCGACAAGGAGCTTTCTGAGGAAGACTGGTGCAGTAGCGAAGGATGGCGGGACAGTTGCCAGGGCAAGCCTTGCCAGGGCCAGTATGAGAAAAAAGACAGGGAAATGCCAAGATGCCCTGATGTAGCAGCACACGTCACTATCAGGGCAGCAGGCTCTAATACCAACCAACCCTCAGCCACGTTCTGCAGCCCCTGAATAACACAGGGTACCTGGAACAACAACTCCTCCCCGCTGTATCTCCGCAGCACTGCTCCCTGAGCCATTTCCCTCCCAGACCTGAGCTCAGGGCACCTGGAACCCCTGCTCTTTTGAGCTCTCTATCGCCCCTAGTAACGTTGAGCCCAAGTCCCACGAATCAGAAGAGGCAGAGCCAAGACATATACTGGCTCCGTGTATCATGCCCTGCCCTGCCCTATTGTACTTTGCTGTTTTGTTTCACTGCTGGTTTAATGAAAGGCTTCTTTATAGTTAGATTGTTTTGTAATATATAGTTTCAGAATTAAAAGCCGTTGTTTCATTTTCAAGTGAAGGTTCGTTTCTGTTTCTTTTATAAAAGCCTTTAAACTTTCATTCATAAGGAGCCAACATCTGCAACAGAAAATAATTAAGCTTGCACTAATTCATCGGGTTTTACAACCACACCAGGCATCGCCGCGACATTGCACTTCCACGGCCCATAAACAACGCTGAACTGCACAAACAACGGGTCTGAGACTCAAAATCAGAGCAATCCCTGCCCAGATTGCCCCACCTGTTTGCATGTTGCATTGGACGCCTGGCCGGCTGCTCAGACCGCTGAGTGAGTCTCTGTCCATCGGCTTCCCGCCCATCGCTAAGGCTGGCTCCCTTACTCACAAATATTGGGGCAAAATACAACATGCAGCTGCATAATCTTTGGGATTTGGGGGGGGGGGGGGGGCTGGATGCTGCTTCTAACAGAGTCCACAAACAGCGCCACCTTCCTTTCAAACAGCCAAACCTCCATTCTGCAGCTGCAGAGGCAATCCCTTCCTCCTGTCCGAGCAGCCTGTGAATGGCTTCGTTAAACGGGGAAGCAGAGGCTAAGCTGGGTCTCCCATGATAAACAGACCGATCCTCCTCCACACCATGAATATCCAGTGTGATCCTGGGGGCAAACAGTCCTTCCTGCATTCAGGCAACGAGAGCTCAGTTTTGAAAGATTCCTTCCAGACCAGCCTATAAACCCACCACGATGGTAGCCCATGCTTGGAGCACCAGGGAGAAATACCCCGCTTCTGTTTATGAGTTCTGAGCCCTGCTGGGGGCCGGGGGGGGAAACAAATAATAGCCATAAGTCCCATCAGTTGTCCCAATACAGCTCGGGAACCCCGTGCATGCAAAGCCACAAAAACCTCCTGAGCACTAACAAGCTATATAACCTGGTGCACCCGTACCTGGCATCACACACCTGCACGACAATAGCCCCAACGGTCAAGCTCCAAATTGGTTGGCTACGGCCTGGAGGGATTCTGAACGGACAACGGTGACCTCCTTGTCCACAGGTCTCGGGCGCCGCCTGTTGGTACACTGCCGCTGTGGGGCTAGCTCAGCGCATAGCTCCAAAAAGGCCGCCTTCCTCCCCTCCTGCAATTCTCTCGCCACAGCTGGTCATCCCAGGTCTGCAGAACAATTCGTTCCCTCCAGTCAATGCTGGTTTCCCAGACCCAGAAGTGGCACTGCTGCTGTGAAGCTGCTCCAGGAATCAGTCCTCTAGCACGGTGGTTCTCCACCTTTTTTCATTGCAGACGCATAAAAAATCTCAAGAGAAGTGTGGACCCCTTTGGGAATCTTAGACAGTCTGTGGAGTCCCAGGAGTCCACAGACCGCAGGTTGAAAACCACTGCTCTATCAGTTACTTGGTGTCTTCCTCTTCTGGGTCCTGGTTCCACCACCACTGAAGGAGCTGCTACACCATCCCCTGCATGGTGGTGAAGCAGGCAAAGTCCAGTGACAATTCCTCAGGCTTTGAGCGCTGACATACAACCCAAGGGGCATGTGTGTATTTGAGACTGCCAGCAAGTATGGCGGGGTCCCCGCTGACCAGGGGCAGCTCCAGACACCAGTGCTCCAAGCGCGTGCAGGGGATGGCAAGCCGCGAGGGGGGGGTGTGCGGCCTGATGGTTGGTGGATTTGGCGGCATGCCTGTGGGAGGTCCGCCAGTCCCGCAGCTTCGGTGGCGGGTACACCAAAGGCGCAGGACTGGTGGACCTCCCTCAGGCATGCCGCCGAAGGCTGCCTGACTGCCGTGCTTGAGGCGGCAAAATACATAGAGCCACCCCTGCTGCTGACAGACAGCAGCATGGCCAGCCTACCCAGAAAGGAAGTATGGAAGGAGACAGATGAATCATGAGATTTTTAAAATATGTGAACTAGTCTGGCTTCACTATGCATCCCACAGTGCACAGCAAGTCAAATCCCGAAGGCCCACTGCTCGGCAGCGAAGCCTAGGAGCGTGGCAAACCTTCTGAGAATGCTGCAAACGGAGGATGTGACAAATGGCCACCATGTGTACACAACAATACAAGCTGCCATCCTGTGTACACACGGTTACTGCGGCTTGCGTACTGTGAATTACCCGACATGCAACAAAAAGCTGCGGATTAACACCCCCGTGTAGACAAGCCCTTAGGCTATGTCTGCACTACAGACCCTACCGCAGATGAAACTTATGTTCGGTCAGGGGAGTGCGACAAAAATTTTACCAACAGAAGTGTGTAGACATAGCCCCAGGGGTGCTGGAATTTGTATAGTGGGGGAGCTGAGAGCCATTGAACCAAACTGTAAACCTTGAATATCATGGAAACCACGTCAAACCAGGGGGTGCTGCACCCCTAGTTCCAGCACCCTATGCATAGCCTTAATTTCCAAGCAGCAAGTGCACGAAACTGCTGGAGAACCAGTTCCATAGACACTAGAGGGCACCATATGCCAGTGGAAACCCTTGTTTGGGTAGCCAGAAATAGCAAGCAGGGAGTAGTTTTTGTCCCTTGCTAAGGCTCATGCTATAGGACACGGGCAAGACTTCCTTCTATTTTATCATATGCTATTTCAGGGCTAAGAAGAGCGAGAATCAGCTGAAGGATTTTGTGGGGCAGGCTGAAAGAATCTCTCATGCACTAGGTGCTATTGTAAACAACCTGATGGAGATACAAGCTGCTCTGGGAAATCACCTCTCTTGTTTTGAATCACAAGCCAGGGGAAAGTATCTAGTCTTCCCTACTAATCTCTTTAGTTACTATTCAGACTGACTTCATGGGCCACAGGAGGCTTTAAAATAACCCTGACCAAAGCACCTCTAGATAGTGCAGTGCACTCACTAATGTGCACCATTGCCCTCTACTGACGGGAACAAAAAGATTGCTCAATTGTGTGTCATAAGCCCTATATTGCTAAGAGCTTGTGGAGATTCTCCTTTAAGTCTAGTGATCTGGATCTGTTTTTTCAGCAGGAAAACCTCTGCTGTAGCTGTGAAGCTCCGAGTGACCATGGCATGGAACATAGTGACAGCCAGGAAACCCTTGTTGGCCATTCATTATTTTTTATTTTTTTTTACAATCTGATTTACCTTGAGATTTCACCTAGATTCCTCTCCGTCTTAAAAACTTCACACAAACTGGGTGTTCATTCTAGAAGGAGCCACTGTCAAGTCAATCATTTAGGCTCATATTTCAGGCTGTGTGGTTTTTTTTTTAAAAAAAGAGAGATTTACAAACTCCGCTGTGAATAAGAGTTGGGGGTTATTTTTGTTTAACGTCATGAAGACAGATTCATGTAAGCAAACCCCTACAGAGCTGGAACTGCACACACAAGCAGCAGAGTAAAATGTAGACAGCAAACCCTATGACAAATATGCAGCTTTAAAAACTGTAGCCCCGAGGTGCTAAGGGCTTTGTGTTGTGCCTTTATACAACATTAAGAATAGGAGGAAGCCACATGACACAGCTGGATTCCAAATAACCATGTCTACTAACTAGATACAAACATACAAGGCCTAGATACATATATGCAATGCTGCTCTGGCAGAGTGTCAGTGGGTTCTGCAATAGAAGCCAACTAGCTGGTTCCCAAATTATTTAAAGGGATACAACCCAATTCCTATGCACTGCAATCTGGCTACCCAATTCCCAAACAAATTGATTGAAATTAGGCATCCAAATCCTCTAAATGGCTTTGAAAAGCTCAGCCTTGATTGCCAAAATTCACACTCTGATAATTGTGGTTTTCTTAGTAAGGTATGAAAGGAAAGTATTCGGGGAATATTTTTACCTCAGTCATGTCCCTTAAACCACATATCAAATTATCAATAGTTTGTTTCTCTTTCTCCCTCTCTCCCGCACTTGCTCTTTTTAAACAACCCAGTTTTGGCCCAGCAGGAGCCAAGGTGATTGCAGTTAATGTAAAGCTTAATTACGGGTTTGTTGTCCCTCCCTGCCCCCTGAAGTCAGTACCAGTGAAATTCTAAGCTCAAGCCAGAAAGACTATTAACGAAGTGAGTTGTATCCAAGTTCATGATTTGTCAGGCTGACTCTGGGGAGAAAGGAACACGTCACAGATTTATCGTTAATCTTCACACTCAGCTCTTTAATCAAGGCACCTGTCCAGAAGTTAATAGGAACACAGCTTGACTTACAACACAAAGGAGATTAAGATAAACACTGTCTCCAGTTTTATTTTTTTCAGTTTGGCACAGTTATGATCCACCAAAAAGGAGGCTTCTCACTAGTCTCAGAGCTGTTATTACCATGCAAACTCCTGGGCAGATCCATTAAGAGACCAAAGAGCAGGCTTCCATTTGCAGAGAGAAACTCTTTGCCTTTTCCATTTACACTTCGGGATCAGGGCCTGACAGCGAATCCCCTTTGTAACAAGGGGCTGTCCAGCTCCTGTCCAGCAGGCAAAGAGATCAAAGACACAGCAGGGGGAAGTCTGGCCCTACAGCCCAGAAAGCACAGAGAGCAGCATTTGGGTCACCAGGTGGAGCATTTCAAATTCTTGGATCAAGGGATCATTTTTAATTGCTTTTGGGGGAAGGCCCCAACCTCCTCTCACCCCAGACCTCAGACACCCCCTATTGCAGCAACCCTCCCACAAGCTAAAGAGCCAGTTGTCATGAAAGGGTGAGGCCTCAGTGATACCCAGTGAAGACAAAGGCAGATGGATCCCCAGTTACCAGGTTCCTTGGTCACAGCTCCCTAATCATTCTCCTAAGGCTCATGCACACACACCCTAACCAGCTGCAACCGCATCCTCCAGAGGATATCTTGTCCCTCCCAAGGCCTCTGAAGTTGAGACAAGCCTCAGGCTTCACAGATGAGTCACCTGACAAGGATCTGCTCAACTCAACAAACTGCTTCAGCTATTTCTGTGCACTTCCCGTTGATTGAAGAAGCCCAGGGCACGATCCCTCTTAACGGGGCAATGCACAACACCCTGCAACGATTGGCTGCATTGTTAAGATAATTATAACATAAGCATTATTAACAAATAACAACATGAGATTCAACTTGGAAGAGTGCATCTGGGGAAAAGAATCGGATGCCCCAGACACGCAGGGGGAGGGACAAGCCTGGGAAGCAGTGATGGCCAGACGAGGGTGGGAGTGATAGGGGATAGCAAATTAGGCAGGAGTTTGCAATGGGATGTAGTAGCAGCAAGAAATGTGGGGTGGCACATGCAGAGCCATCGTGTAATGCAGCCGGGGCTACATCTGGAAGAGTGAATTAATTGCTGGCCACCGCATCACCAGACCGATACCGACAAACTGTAGGGAGTTCAACAAAATGCAGCTACCATTATAAGGGAGCTGAGGGTACCGGGGCTGGATCAAGGCCCAGGTACCACAGGCTCATGCCAAAGGCCCCAGCTCCTGATGAGATCAGAATCTCAGTTTTCATTTTAAAAGAATTGTGTTTCTAACCCTCATAGACACAAAGAAAGCCTGAAAACAAGGTGTGAGTGTAACCTGAGTTTGCAGAGAGCCTGAAACAATAGCTCCAAGAGGTGTGCACTGCCCTATTCATCTTAACTCTGAAACCTGCTACCACACCAGAAGGGGCAGGGCCACAGCCTGGGGGAGGGCCATATGGGACCTCAGCGTGGGACGGCCCTAGGGTCCTGGATTGCCTTATCTCAGCCCAAGGAGGGACTGATATATAAAATGAGATTAAGGCTCAGATTGTGACTAGGTGCCTGGGGTTGTGGGGGAAGGGCATGAGGAGCCTTCCCCACCCACCGCTGCACTGTGAGTGGAGAGCGTAGGCCAGTGCCAGGCTCACCCCAATGGTGGCACCAGCCACTCCAGCGGGGGAAGGGATGAGGAGAGGGCAGGAGAGCGGCCTCCCCCACGCCTCATTGGCCAGCAGCGCTGAGGAAAGTGCACTCCGCATCTTTTCAGGGGGGAAGGGGCTGCTTAAAATGCCTCTTGAGGGTCTCTTGGGCTCCCATTGGGCTGTGCTTTGAAGGCCCAACCCAGCTCTGGAAGTGCGACATCTCTGTCACTTGGCTGGGGCGGGGGGTTGGGGCACATCTGAAGGGTGGAAACAGCCAGGAGAGGGGTTAGGGTGGCACAAGAGAGTGTGATTGGGAGCAATGGGGTGGGGTTAAGGAGGCGGAATAGCAGCAAAGCCTTCCTGCCAGAGAGATCTACCAGTCGGCCCCGGGGCATGGCAGAAGCTCTGTTACATGGGACTGTGAAACGTACATTGGGCAAAGCCCTCGCAGGTGTCCTGGAGGGGACAATCCTGGCCCTGCCCCCGGGCGAGGGGCTGGGTGTTCTAACAGGCCTCTCCCGTCCCCAATTTCTGTGAGGAGCGAGGCCCCAATGCAGAAGGGAGGGGCCGCTTCCTGTGGGAGTCGGACCCGTCAACTGCTGACCCTGTCAAGCCCACTATCGTTGTCATTGGTAGTGCGGTGGCAGCTAAGATCGGGTCCTGAGGGCGCCAGGCACTGAGCAGAGAGACATGGTTCTGCCAACCTTGAGAGATCAGAAATCATGAGACAGGCCCCCCAAAATCACAAGATCGGCTCCAAATATCATGAGATTGGCTGACAAGATCATGAGGGTTTTTTCCCCCCAAGAGACTAGATGGTGTTTTTTAGTTTGTCTGTTTATTGCTGCACTCCGCTGCCCGGCCCCAGCATGTGCGGGTCACACTCAGTGTCGCCCTCTCTCCCGAATGTATCTGCTGAGTGATTTGGGTCCCATCTGCCTGTCCCCTGCCCAGCAATGTATTCTGCTCCTGCCCAGCCTCTCTCATCACTGCAGCCCCCCCAACCTCCTCTCTGCTCCTGGAGCTCTTCACTCCCTTCTCCCAGGCCTGGAGAGGGCTGCAGCAGGGTCCCCTCTCTCCCTTCCAGCCTGGGGGGGGGAGCTCCAGGAGCTCTTCACCCCTTCTGCCCCCTCCCAGGCCAGGTGCTGCAGGGAGCAGGTGCAGAAGAACCATCTCCCATTGCTCACAGGAGGGGAGGAGGGAGCAGAACTGCCCTGAGCAGGTGGGTTCTTTATCTCTCCCCTCCCAGCCTAGGAGAATGGCTTTGGGGCGCTCAGGGGAAAGAGAGCTCTTCCTACAGCAGCTCCGATTGGTTGCTCAGCCCCAGGAGATGGAGCAAGTGGGGGGCACAGCCAATCAGAAGCAGATTTCCGCCAGGCAGGGCTACATTGGCCAGAGGGTTGGATCATCTCTGGTCATTGCAAAACGGGCGCTGGCCTTGGCTGAAATCCCATCCCTGAGAGAGCTGGCCGCATGGGAGATGGGCTCTGCCCCAAAGAGCTTAAGTCCTAAGTAAACAAAGCGTGGGAGGGGAAACAGAGGCATGGGGAAGGGGCGTGATTGGCCTAAGAGGACACAGCAAGCATGGCAGAGCCAGGATTAAACCAGTAATAAGCAGAGACAGGCCCACACCAGAAGTCCAGATCCGAACTCTCCTGAACTCTGGGGAGGGGCAGAGTCAAACCCAAACCCAGCTCCAGGTTTCCCACGGGGTGGTTTCTGTAGCAGGAACCCCACATCCATTCCAGATGCCCTGAAATGGAGGCTGCCCTTGCAGGCCTCTCTCCGGCAATAACACGGGGCCGGGGAAGAGTTTCGTTCCATTCCAGGGGCTAGAGGCTGTGCAGAAATCAACACGGGCGTTGCTGTGAGTTTCTCTCTGCTAACCCGTCCTCTGGGGGCCTGGGTTTTGTTCCAGGGGCACAGCATCCATGAAGCATGAAGGGAAAGAGGGCTGCAGCAGGCAAGCAGGAGCAGAGAGCTGGCCAGCTCTGGCAGGAGGGAGGGAGGAGAAGAGGAGGAGGAGGAAGGGAGATGGCCTGGCCTCCTTCTCTGCCTTCATCGCATGGCTCTGAAAAGGAAGTGGAAAGCGGAAAAGCAGAGTCAGGAATGAATGTGCTGCCCCAGCCTCTGGCCACACCCCGCTCTGCTTGGGTAGGAGAGACGGTGCCTGGACTCGCAGCCAAAGAGCCACTATTTCCCCACCCACTGGCTTCCAAAAGAGCTCTCGGCCACAGGCACTTCACTGCCGCTAAGAGAGTTAGTCCCCATTCGTGTCCCCGACTGTCCCTTTGCATTAGAACAGGCCAAGCTGCACGGCTGCATCCAAATGACTGTGTCCAGGTTGCCACGCTGCTGGGGTGTGGAACAGGATCTAGCCATCCCCAATGCTGGGGGAGGATCGGGTCTACTGGCCTCTGCTTCTAATTCAGCCTAAACCAAACACCTCTCCATTTCCAATCCAGTTTGGAGTGGCCAAGCAGCGAGAGCAGAGACAGCCCCCTGCACAAAGAGCCCTCCCCGTGCTCCACCGAAGTCAATGGGGCTTACTCAGGGGGGTTGTAGGAATTCGCTCTTGACCTGCAGCACCCCTGTTATTACACTCCTAGGGGAGACACACCCCCCCCCCAGCCCTGCCAGTGCACATCTCCTGGCTGCAGCACCCCCTGCTATTCCAGTCTGGGGGTGCCCACAGACAGCTCCTCCGATGCATCTCAGTCCTGACCTGCAGCCCCCTTGCATCCACCTTTCAGACTCAGGCAGCCAGCTGTAGTGGACTGTGTGAGGCTATAACTCTTCTCTCCAGAGGTGCCTGGCTCTGGCATTCTCCTTACTATGCCAGGGAACCCCCGTTAGAGCATCCTCGAGCAGATCTTTCCCAGGGCTCCAGGCAAGCAGTCTCCTTGGGGGCAGTGATGAAGAGAGCTCCAGACACGCCCCAGACAGCTGCACGCCACATTTCCCTCCACAGCCTGCCGCTACCCTGCCATCTCACTCTGCTTTGGGGGCGGATTATGCATGTTTTCCACTAACTAGTTTTTGTGCCTTTTTTTTTTTTTTTCTTTTAAAGGCACAATGTTTTCTTTGAAACAGACAGAAAGTAACTGGCCGTTTGCTGCCTGTACAAGCCCCACCCTGATGCAAGGCTGAGACTTTTCCCTCCCATCACAAAACATCTACCAACACAGGACCCCTTGGCACACAGAAAGGAAGTTGCTGAAAATAAACGCTATTTGGAACTGTTTTAACTTCTTGCACCGGCACTTTCTGAGTTGGATTCCCACTCCCCTCCTCCCCCTGCGCTTGGAGTGTAGCCGAGAAGGCTCTGAAAACGGATTTAACAACCCCTTAAGTAAGTGGCTTAGTTTTCTTCTTATCTTTACATTTGTTCCGGGGGTAGCACGGAAATAGAGGCTGCTTACAAATAAGCACATGCCCCATCCTCACTGGGAATGAAACCCATTAGCGATGGGAGACTTCTCCCCTAGGATGGAGCATTCCTGTTTGTTACCCAATCTTTGTTTTGCTTGGCCTGTTGCTAGCTCCAGCCCTTGAAAGGAAGGGTCGCATGGTTTTGGTTTTGTGCAATCGTTCTGTGTTCTCCTGAATAACGGTCCTGGATTTGTATCATCCTATTTCAGGTCTAGAGTCTTTGAGGAACACTGCACAACACAGGGTCCTGTGGCACCTTTTAAGACTAACAGAAGTATTGGGAGCATAAGCTTTCGTGGGTAAGAACCTCACTTCTTCAGATGCAAGTAATGGAAATTCTTAGTTAGTCTTAAAAGGTGCCACACGACCCTCTGTTGCTTTTTATAGATTCAGACTAACACGGCTACCCCTCTGATACTGCACAACACGAACATTATGGCAGTCGAGATCATGAGTCTGATTCTTCACTGTAGTGTAAGTCCGTTGATCAGTGGTGGATTTGACTGGTGTAAAACTGGGGTACTGCAGTAGGGAATTAGGGCCCTAGTTTTTCATGTTTAAACCCATAGTGATTTTACAGAATAACTGTAATAGAATCACAAATGGATAGAAATAATAGAGAGCACTGGACTCACCCCCCGTGCTAACCCATGGACTTGAATAGGGCTACACAGGGTAAGTAGGTTGGTAACTGACGCATTGTGAACTAGTGATCTCAGGCATCAAGTTGGACTAACTCCCTGCTATAATCTCACTAGGATCAGCTCAGTCTTCCGGGGCCCTGTAAACTAAGTACCAGATGTGTGTGGGCCTTTCACAGGAGACCTTAAAAACTGGGTTCCCTTTATCTGATTGGCCTGAACATGAAAGATCCCCTGCTACTTTTTAGAGAAGTTGGGGTTTCCATGGCACCAATTTTATGTTTGCTGTCAACATGCAGGATGCAGGACTGGCCCTTTCACAAAAGTCGTAGCTAGAGATCTATCCAGGTGGCGCTTGATCATGCCCCTTTGGGGTCTGCCATGATTAGGAGGAGGATGGGTTTCCACAGCCAGCCCCCAGAGGGCTATGTGCCATTCAGGAGACGCAGAAGGCTCTGGTGTAGGCATTGATACAAACTCCAGAGCAGGTTCACCAGCCTCTCAGATGGGCCTTTGTCAAATCTCTAGCCTCAGTGAGGTGAATCGTCTCCCACCTGACACCTTGGTGCTCGATGGGTTTGGCTGAGGTTCATGTCAGTTAAACCTGGAGGGCGAAGTGAAGTCCAAGGGATTGAGGAACTCAGCCTGATGAACCAGAACTGCTGCCTTTTCACACAGCTCCCCGCCCATTTCCCCCTGCAGAGGTGGCTGCACTTTAGTGCTCCCAGGCTATATGAGCAGCAGTGTTGCCTAGTGGATAAAGCACTGGACCAGGGACTCAGGAGACTTGGGTTCTATTCCTGGCTCTGCCACTGATTGCGGGGTGACCTTAGGCAAGTCACTTTGCCTCCCTATGCGTCAGTGTCACCATTTGTAAAATGGGGGTAATGATACTGACCTCCTTTGTAAAGCACTTTGCAATCTACTGATAAGAGCTAGGTGATTAAATTATATGTATTCCAGGCTCCCATCCTACAAGCCCACTGAAATCAAGAGGTTTCCTTGTCTGAGGGCTGCAGGATGGGGCCCATAACTAGCGAAGTGCTTTGGGATCCCCAGAAATGATAGGTGCAATGCTATTCTGGTGTAAGGAGCACAGAGGTGAAACCACGCAAGCTGCTTGGGAGTGTCCTGCGATGGGATTTCACTCGGCTCAGCACGAAGGCTGGTGCCTTGTCCCAGAATCTAAGCTGGGCCCTATTGCACGGCAGCCGGGCGGTGAGAGTAGGAAGCAGGTGGTAACTAAGCCCCGGCTAGTGGGTGAGTGTAGGGCTGATGCAGCTGCCTCGGTACAAACCCTATGTACCGATGTGCTCTCCTAGGGGTGCTACGCTGCACACCTGCAGATTGACTTTTTGGTGAAGACAGACAGAGCCCTGAGAGATTTGCTGCTACCAGAACCCCTGGCTTCGTTATCGTTCCATTCTCCAAACACCACAGCGACTCGCTCTGGTTTCTGGGGAGTGCAGCTCAACGGGCCATTCCTGTATGAATGAATACTGTCATCAGACCGGTCAGCAGAGGGCTGTCCATTGCTCTCTATGCACATCACCACATCACACAGGAAATCTGAGCTACACTAAGGGCTTATCTTCACTGCATCAGTTAGCTCAAGTTACTGCACTCCGGTGAGCCTAGTGAGAGAGACCACACTGGCAGCACAGAGTGACTGGATTAGCTGCAGATGAGTTGCTGTAAGTGGAGCCGTTGCATCCCCATTATTAGCTTGAGCATCAGCAAGTTGCAACAATGGAGCTTCAACCCATCCCTTCTGGCAGGCGAGCTAGCTCCTGTTTAAAGCACCACTTCACTTGGAGCTAGAGATTGTTGTGTGTGGATGCGGGTCAAGTTAGGGGTAATTTTCAAGTATAACTGGAGCTAGCTATGCTGTGAAGACACACCCTAAGACTGATTGAATTGGCTCTGTCAACACTGGTTCTCCACTTGTGAAGTAACTCCCTGCTCTCCATGTGTCAGTATATAATGCCTGCATCTGTAACTTTCACTCTATGCATCCGAAGAAGTGAGGTTTTTACTCACGAAAGCTTATGCCCAAATAAATCTGTTAGTCTTTAAGGTGCCACCAGACTCCTTGTTGTTTTTGTATGCTACATGGTAAGCTCAGATTTAGTAGAGCTCGAGTTAGCAGACTTGGGTTTGTTAGCCTAGGGCTTGAGCGTCTACACTCATTGGTAACCCCAGGTTAGGAATTGTTGAACCCTGGGTCCCAACTTGGGGGTCCAGCATCTACACTGCGTTATGTGGACCTGATCCACAACCCATATCCCAGAGTTCCTAGCGCCCTCCCACAACGTGGCCACTCTAGCCCTTTGTTCATGGTGCAGTGTGGGAAAACTTGACTGTCCTCCAAACTTGACTGTCCAGGGGACAAAGAAAGACAGCACATGGGATTATGGGATACTTTTGGTGGACTCCCAGAAATATGTGTCCAGTGGAGCTGCATCTACACCACAAAGAAATAGGACTTGAATCCTGGGTCCTGGCTTGACCCAGGCTCAGACCCTCTAATCCCTTAGGGTCCTCAGACCCTGAGTCCGATTAGTGCGATTTGTGTGTAGATGGAAGGGAGGTTAGGTTTGAGCCTGAATTTGAATCCTGGCCTTACATCGCAGTGTGGACGTACCCGGAATGATAGTATGGAATGATAAAGCTCATACCAGTCTGCTAAGGAAGGTAAGGAAGGCTTGACTGGCCTCTCATAGGGTGGGAGAGAAGAGGCAGCCAGTCAGAAAGAGAGAGTCAGAGGCAACAGATTTTTTTTTTTTAGTAATCATCTCTGGCAGATACCGTTTTGAGGAACTCAATGGGAAACGGAAAAGTCTGAGGTTTCCCTTCTAGCTCAAGTTTACTCCCTCAGCAATCCCTTCTGCTCCTTGTTTCTCACTGTCATTTGAAAAATACTTTTCACTCAATAATGTTCATGGATAGATAAGTGAGTGTTAACTCTGAACCCTAACGATGAAACTTAAAGTGTCAATATTATTAACTATTTCACTGTGAATCATTGTAGACGGAATGTGTCACTGCTCTGAGATTGAGGGTGGGGTTTGGGTACTAATATTCCCACTCCAAAAGTGAGTAAGAGAGCAGAGCTGTGAACTCTGGAGTGTGGATGAAGGAGTGAATTCAGTGAGGAAGGATGGTCCACTGGTTAGGGCACTTGCCTAGCACTTAGGAGAGCCAGGGTCAAGTCCCTGCTCTGCCACAGACTTTTGGTGTGAACTTGGGCAAGTCACTTAGCTCTCTGTGCTTCATATATTAAAGATTGAAAGCTGCTCTGTTACTATGGAGATAGGGGCCACGTAAGTACTGTACCATACAATTTCAACTGTGTCTAACAATCTTGCCAAAGCACAATTTAAATTTGGTTGTGGTTCAGCAGGATCCTCAGGTACTTTGGCTAGCTAGTGGGGGTGGGGCCGAAGTTGGCATATGGACTTCTCCAAATGAACTGGTCTTCCTGGGGTAGCTCTCATTTGGCAGGTGCTGTCTAAGGCTCTGGTCACCTTTAAAAATGTGCCAGATTGGGACCATCCACCAGATGAGGCCTACAAAGGGAGCAGCTCACCAGAGGCTGTTCCTCTCCCTCCCTTTCTCAGGGCCACAGGCCAAAGGGGAGGGTGTAGCAAAGTGGGGGCCAGCTATCATCCCCTGGAGTTGCTCCACTCCCATTAACAAAGTGATCCCTAGCTGAGTCTGATGCCAGGAAGCAGAGACCCTGGCTGATGTGGAGCCAGGTCCATCCCACTAGCCAGACCACCTACCTACTTCTCTAGACTCCCACTGTGACCCCCTACTCCAGTTGGGTATGACAGCACCCAATTACGAGTTCCCGCAGAGTCGCCAGGTGAGATCTCTGGGAAGCAGGGCAGCCATCAGGGAGAAGGGTGGGGGTGCAGCGCCCTATTGCTGCCTCTTGAATATTGGCTCTCTGATTCACATTTCTCAGTGCTGTTATTGTCGTTGTAGCCAGCGTGAGGTGAAAGGACCCAGACTGCTGTAGGCATCTCCTATTGGATGCTCCATCCAAGATGGCTGCCCTCATCACTGAAAACTTCCGCTTCCTTTCTCTGTTCTTCAAAAGCAAAGATGTGATGATCTTCAATGGCCTGGTGGCCCTGGGCACAGTGGGCAGCCAGGAACTCTTCTCTGTGGTCGCCTTCCACTGCCCCTGTTCTCCGGCCAGGAACTACATCTATGGACTGGCTGCCATCGGAGTCCCAGCCCTGGCCCTGTTCCTCATCGGCGTCATCTGGAACAACCACACCTGGAATTTGGTAGCTGAGTGCCACAAGAGGGGGGCTAAGAACTTCTCGGCCGCAGCCACCTTCCTGCTCTTTGGCTCCATCATAGGGCGGGCTGCCGTGGCCCCTGTCACCTGGTCGGTCATCTCACTGCTCCGCGGAGAAGCCTACGTCTGTGCCCTCAGTGAATTTGTGGATCCTGCCTCCCTAGAAAAATTTCCATCCCGATATGGACCGGAGACCCTGGCCAGGTTCCCTTGTAAGGACATTCCCGGGAACTTGACAAGTTTTAAGGAAGAAGTTATAAGAAGACTAAGATACGAGTCGCAGGTATTGATTGACTTGTATGTCTGGGTGTGGAAGGAGTGTTGACAAGGGGTTAGAGGAGACTGGAAGCCAGGTCTCCTGTGTACTATTTCTGGCTCAGGCTGTGTGAGTTGTGCTGGAGTCAGAGAAGGAGACTGGGAGCCAAGACTCCAAGGCTCAGAGACAGAAATTGAAATCCTGGCCCCATTGAAGTCAATGCGAGTTTTGCTATTTACTTAATTGAAGCCAGGATATTACACAGCGTTGTCTAGTGGTTAGAGCAGGACACCTGGGCTGTATTCCTGACTCTCGGGAAAGTTACTTTCCCCCCCTGTGCCCCCTTATCCTCCTCTCTCTCAGGGAAATAATACTCACTTTCCCCTCTGGGGCTTAGCCTATGTACCAATAAATTCTCATTGAAACTGCAACACTGGGAAGCCAAGAGAAGCAAAATGGGGAAAGCGGCCCTGAAACACCCAGCGCTGCTCTGAACTGCGACAGGGCAGGATGCCCCTCCTGTCTGTTCAAGCAACAAACTGCTCAGAGCTCCATAGTTACAATATCGGACACTCCTTAACTCACTCGGCCAAGGAGTGGGGAGACAGAAGGCATCTTCCCCATCGGCAGTGGGGGGTGAGGGGCCAGCAGCATTAGGGCACACTCAGGCTCCACATCCTCTTGAGCACACATCCTTCCTATGCCTTTTCTACTTTCTGGACTGAGTTAATTACCCTTGTAGCTTTCTCCTCAGTCTATCAATTAGGCCCAGCGTTGCCCCTCAGGTTTCCTCTGGGGTGATTTAATTGATGTTCCCATGATCAGAGTGCTGGTAGAGCTGCTGTTGCCCAGCACGCTGTCACAGAAGCCCGTGTCCTATGCCCGTGAGCACCACGTGTTCAGAAATCTGGAGTCATTGACACCTAATCTGAGGTGCGAGTTGTCCCAGGCTTAGCTACCAGAAACCGGTACAGTTTTTACATTAATAATCTGCTTTGGGGGAAAATTTGCTTTTAAGACACATGTTCATGGCTTTGTGAGGACCTACCCTCCCTCCTCCCCCAAAAGCAGCATTTGTTAGGTGCAAGAGGACAATACATTATCCAGACACCGGGAGATCAGTTCTCAGAACCAACTCCACATCAGCCAACCCAGGGCTTGGCAATACCATGTTGGATCTGAGTTAGACTAGTCTGTTCACTCTGCAGTGATTCCCCTGTGGCCCAGTCAGGAGCAGAAGTGATGGGGGTGTCCCTAAATTAGAACAGAGCAGGGGTACTCAAACTGGGGGTTGGGACCCCTCAGGGGGTCGTGAGGTTATTACATGGAGGGTCGTGAGCTGTCAGCCTCCACCCCAAACCCTGCTTTGCCTCCAGCATTTATAATGGCATTAAATATAAATTAAAAACACTTTTTTATATAAGGGGGGGTTGCACTCCAAGGCTTGCTATGTGAAAGGGGTGACCAGTACAAAAGTCTGAGAACTACTGGAATAGAAGGAGTTGCCCAGGGTGCACTGGCCAAGCTGTGAGGGGTTCCAAGTCTGGAGTAGATGGGGACAGTGCAGATCAGGACTGAGGTTCATCAGCTGAGCTGTCTTGGTTCCAGTCTGGAAGAGCAGGAACTGGTGCCGGTCAGGACTGAAGGGCATTGGCAGAGGAGTTCTGGGAATCTCACACAGCACCTGCATCTGCCTATGCTCTAGTCAGCGCGATCAGTACTGCATCACGTTCACAGAGACACGAACAAAGAATCCAAGCGCTGGTGTCCTCATGAACTGGGGCAAGCCCCAGTAGGAAACGGGGCAGGTTCTTTAATCAGCGCTTGGACTGATGAGCTGTTCTGATGTAGCCCTCTCTCTCTGTCTCTTTCTCAGCTCTTTGGATGGCTGCTCATTGGGGTCATCGCAGTCTTGGTTTTCCTCACCAAGTGCCTGAAGCACTGCTGCTCGCCGCTCAGCTACCGGCAAGAGGGCTACTGGTCCCAGTACCGCTCGAGCGAGGCCAAGCTCTTCGAGCGCACTGCTGAAGTCCACTCCAAGATCCTGGCTGCCAACAACGTCAAGCAGTTCTTCGGCTTCGTGGCTCTGAATAAGGAGGAGAAGGAGCTAGTGGAGGAGTTCCCAGTGGAGGGAGTCCAGCCAAGCCCGCAGTGGAACGCCATCACCGGGGTCTATATCTACCGGGAAAATAAGGGCTTCCCACTCTACAGCCGGCTCCATAAGTGGGCCAAAGGGGTGGAGGGGAACGGGCCAGGGCCTGATGGTCAGGAAATGGTCTTCCTAGCCACATAAGAGAACCAGCAGCCCAGGGGGATGACAGAACCAGTTCCCCACACCATCTTTATTATATGGAGATATACCTATCTCATAGAACTGGAAGGGACCTTGAAAGGTCATCGACTCCAGTCCCCTGCCTTCACAGCAGGACCAAGTACTGTCCCTGACAGATTTTTTTGTTGTTGCCCCAGATCCCTATATGGCCCCCACAACCCTGGGTTTAGCAGGCCAATGCTCAAACCACTGAGCTATCCCTCCCCCGCAGACTTTCCCATCAGACATTGCTTCACTGTATGTTCAAATAGGTAAAAACGGCACAGGAGCACGGCTAGTCGCTTTGCTGCCAATTCTCCTCCAAACAGCTGTTCCTTCTGGGCACAGCAAGGGAGGAAGGATGAACAGCTTCAGGCTAACGACCAACCGCATGGTGCCAGGAACCAGTCTCTAAGACAACCGTGCACTGCTGCTCCCACCCAGAGGACATGGCACCTAAAGCAGGTACGTGCACCTTGTCTCCAGACTATCAGTGCTGCAGCCCTACTGTTCTGAGGCACAGACCGAGCCCCCAGGTCCTGCGTTCACAAAGACATGTATCTGGTTTCCCATCTTTAACAACACACTGCCAGGGTTTCCCCATCTCAGCTACGAATGCTGCAGCCTCTTTGGTCTCCTTCATTTCAGGGTCAGGACAAGACCACCCAGCACAACTGCCTATTTTATTATTAAGACTTTATCTTGCAGTTCTATAGCATAAAGAAATTCCCAGGGCACCTGATGGGCAGCTGCATCTGGGGTGGAACACAACAGCAGTCCATCAATGCACAGGAAAAACTCCAGAATGTAAGGGTTTGTCTACATGAGGGAAGGGAGGGGGCGGTATGCCCTAACTTGGATTGGCGCACATTGCAATGACCTACATTCACACAATGCAGACCCTGACAGCGCAGTAGCGCCATAGCTAAAGGGTACAAGGTTCACTGGGCACTGAGTTAATACAAACCCATGTTCGTGTACGCACATTGCTCATTCACACTATTTTGGCAGTCCTCTAAGTGCCATCCCACACTGCTTTGCATGTCCCCAGGATTGACCTGTCATTTTCCCTAGGTATCCTCCCCCTCCACTTCTCTGGGGTCAAGTTGACCTGATGCCAGCAAGTAGGCCACTGATATTGCACAGGGAAATTTAACGAAGTGGAACGTAATTACCCCCATTGGAAACTGGCCAGGATACCAAACACCCTTTTTCATGAGCACAAATGGTTGTCAACTTGGTTTTGTGTGTCTGGAAGACAGCACTGTCAGCAGACCTACATCCTGCTGAACTGGCTTGGGACACGTTGAGTCACCATCACCACTTCCTACAGCACCTTGGGCTTCTCATCCAAGCACTGACCAGCTTCGCCCCTGCTTAGGATCTGAGACATGGCAAGCTCATAACCAGACTTAGTTACAATGCACACTCTTTATGCTTAATTATATCAGTTAAGCATCTTTCTTCTACTGGAAGGAGACCAGAAACCAGCCAGCCAAAAGACTGCATCATGAGCACGTCTTGTGCCTGTAGAGACTGAGGTTTGCACTGATTGGAAGCAGTGGGAGTCAGCCATGGGAAGCAGTGACCACTCCTCCCTTCTTTCATTGGGCTTTTTAAACTGTTTCCACTGCCTTAGATGGCTCCTGAACGAGGTCCTCGCGGATTCTCTCTCAAGAACTAAGTTCCACTCTGAGAAACGGAGAGAGGGGAGGTTTAAATGTACCACTGCCATTGCACTATGGTGTTGTCCACTGGCTGGAGACTTGATTTGCATTTATAGCACTGCACAATTCACCTGTCTCGAATTGCATGTTGAATTAGATACACACCATTGTCCCTATTTTAATGGTTGACAGCACATTGGAGTTGGCTTTTCTTATTTATAATGCGCCTTTATATACGCTCCTCGTTTTTATTCACTTTTGCTAGGCCTTTCATGGTACTGTCAACCCCAAGTGTACAAATAGCATGAGTCAGGCACTTCAAACTCATGTGACTCGATTAAAAATTGAGGTTTTTTAAAAAATTAATAAATAAAATGGAATTCTTTTTCTTTGCTTTCTGAACGTTTTGGGTGCAGATGGGTCAAAGAAAAGCTTGAAAATGTGAACATGAGGGCCAGAAACTTAATTTGTTTTTTTTAAATTAAAGTTCCGATTCTGTCATGTTCACACAACTCCAGGAGTTGACGGTTTAAGCCAGAGGTGGGCAAACTACGGCCTAGGGGCCGCATCCAGCCCTCCAGCTGTTTTAATCCGGCCCTTGAGAGCCCGCTGGGGAGCGGGGTCCGGGATTTGCCCCACTCTGGCACTCCAGCCGGGGAGTGGGGTCAGGGGCTTGCCCCACTCCACGCGGCTCCCAGAAGCAGTGGCATGTCCTCCCTCCAGCTCCTAAGCGTAGGGTCAGCCAAGGGGCTCCACATGCTGCCTCCCACCCCAAGCGCCGCCCCTTCAGCTCCCATTGGCCGGGAACAGTGGCCAATGGGAGCTGCAGGGGCGGTGCCTGCGGACAGGGCAGCGCGCAGAGCCACCTGGCCACACCTCCGTACAGGAGCCGGTGTGGGGACATGCTGCTGTTTCTGGGAGCTGCTTGAGGTAAGCACCGCCTGGAGTCTGCACCCTGACCCGCTCCTGCACCCCAACTCCCTGTCCCAGCCCTGATCCCCCTCCCACCCTCCGAACCCTCGCTCCCAGCCCAGAGCACCCTCCTGCACCCCCAACCCCTCCTCCCCAGCTCCACCCCAGAGCCTGCATCCCCAGTCGGAGCCCTCACCCCCTCCCACACTCCAACCCCCAATTTCATGAGCATCATGGCCCTCCATACAATTTCCATACCCAGATGTGGCCCTCGGGCCAAAAAGTTAGCCCACCACTGGTTTAAGCAGACCACCAACGATTATGAGAGTTGGTGATATTGCTTTCATAATCCTTGTTGCACTGATTTGGGTGCAGGTTTCACAGAGGATCGATGCAGTGGGTGAAGGAAGGACCAGATCCTGCTCTGTCACTGTGCTCTCTTGTGAGTAAGAGAGCAGGAGCACGGCTAGCAATTGGAAAGGGGCACTGGGGGACATCTCACGGACTGCTAGTGCTAATACATGTAGGTTATCACAGCTACACATCACATGCTGGCAGGAAGTGAAGTGATGGCAGCCCCTTCGCTAAGGTGTTTGAGTTGGGTTTTTTAGTTCTCTTTCAGGGTGCAGACATTCTATGCAGCTCTCCAAGGAGATCTCCAACAGACCACAACCAGGACGCTTATAAAAGCATGACAAATAGAAAGAAGTCAGGATTTAGCATAAGGAGTAACTGCTATTCATGCCCATCAGCTAAGGCAGGAACGCAGGCTATCTCGCAAGCAATAGCCCCACCATTCCAGCAGCTTCTAGCCATGGGCTCTGCTGGTTATCAACGAGGGATTCGGCATGGATTTTGTAATGAAGGAGGGAGCCCAAGACTGAGTTAGGAACAGCCTGTTCCTCTCTCGGGAGACCTCCATCAACCGGACAACAATTCAAAGAACAGGCACTGTAGCCAAGATTCATTTCCACTGCCTTTCTAATGGCTGAAAAGAGAAAACACAAATTTGCTTTAAAGATCACAGATTAATCTTAGATTCAACTAATTACAACCCAAACCCTTCTTACTAAAGGTTAAACAAAAGCATCACAACGTTAGCATGCAATAATTTTACAACATTTTGAAGGGCCCATAATCCCACGCCTCAGATTAACCCCTCTAACCCTGAGGCCACAGAACCAACCTAAGAAGAAGATGCTCAACGTGGGTGATGTTGATCAGTGACAGTCTTCGGATGCTCATTCCTTCTCTACATACAAAGGAAGGGATGAAAAGTGGACAGAAGGCGCATAAAAACAGAACATAAGAACTACCATACAGGACCATTGGTCTGTCCCAGTTAGCCCAGTATCCTGTCTTTGGACGGTGGCCAGCGCCAGATGCTTCAGAAGGAATAAACAAAAACAGGGCAATTATTGAACATCCCATTGTCCAGTCCCAGCACCTGGCAGTCAGAGGTTTAGGGATACCCAGAGCATGGGATTGCAATCCTGACCATCTTGGCTAAAAGCCATTGATGGACCTAGCCTCCATATAGAATTCTTTTTTGAACCACTTTTGGCCTTCACAACATGCCCTGGCAACAGGGTGATGGGGCATTGTGTGAAGAGGTACTTCCTTATGGTTGTTTTAAGCCTATTAATTTCATCGGGTGACCCCTGGCTCTTGTGTTATGGGAAGGGGTAAACAACACTTCCTTATTTACTTTCTCCACACCAGTCATGATTATATAGACCTTTATCATATCCCCCTTTGTCATCTCCTTACCAAGCAGAACAATCCCAGTCTTTATAATCTCTCCTCATATGGAAGCTGTTCCATACCCCTAATCATTTTGTTGCCCTTCTCTGTACTTTTAAAAATTCTAATACATCTTTTTTGAGATAGGGCGACCAGATCTGCATTCAGTATTCAAGGTGTGGGCATACCATGGATTTATACAGTGGCATTATGATATTTTCTGTCTTATTATCTATCCCTTTCCTAATGTTCCTAACATTCTCTTAGTCTTTTTGCCTACCGCTGCACATGGAGATGTTTTCAGAAAACTATCCACAATGACTCCAAGATTGCTATCTTGAGTGACAACAGCTAATTTAGACCTCATCGTTTTGTATGTATACTTGGGATTATATTTTCCAATGAGCATTACTTTGCACTTATCAACGTTGAATTTCATCTGCCATTGTATTGCCCAGTGACCCAGTTTTGTGAGATCGCATTGTAACTCTTCACACTCAGCTTTGGACTTAATTATCTTAAGTGATTGTGTTTCATTTCCAAACTGTCACCTCACTGTTTACCCCTTTTTCCAGATCATTTATGAATATGTTGAACAGCACAGGCCGCAGGACAGATCCTGGGGGGACCCTTGCTATTTACCACTCTCCCTTGTGACAACTGACCATTTATTCCAACCCTTTGCTTCCTGTCTTTTAACCAGTTACTAACCCATGTGAGAATCTTCCCTGTCATCTCATGAGTACTTATGTTACTTAAGAGTCTTTGGCCCGTACCCAGATTCGGAAGGGAACAACGAGAGATCCTGCTGGTGGACTATTCTCCAGTAAATGGAAGAGGTCACATTTTCTTTCAGGAAGAAGGGTGCGACATTTGGAATTAGGCTCTTCAAGGAGATGTACAACCCCTCAGCTGGAGAAGCACAAAAGAACCAGTGGCTCCCTGATACTATAACTGTATAGCTTCTAATGATAGATTTCGTCTCATGGAGTTAAGTGGATTTAAAAAGAGGAACACAGAGGGTGGTTTTGCTCAGAACTTGCTGGAACATGTCCAAGACAAATATTAATTAACAAAAGAACTGGTAGGAACCTAATGTGGCTTAGGAAGTCACCACTTCCTTTGCAGCTGGCAATGGGGATGTATGGAGATAGGTTTCTTTGTGTTATGATCTAGTCTTTAGCCCTTTTGATGAAAAATGTTCTCTAAGCGTCACCACTTGCATGGGGCCCCTTGGACTCTGCAGGATGGTCCAGTGGTTAGGTTGCTAAGTCCAGGATTTAGGAGGTGAGGGGTCAATTTGCTGTTTTGCAACAGACCTCCTGTGGGACCTTGGGCCAGTCACTCCACCTGTGTCACAATGCCCCAGCTGTACAAGGGGGTAACAGCACTGCCCTACCTCAGTGAGGATGTCAGGATACATTCATTAAAGATTGAGAAGGGCTCGGATACTACGCAGATGGTAGCCATATAAGAACCTTAGCTAGGCAGTCCTATTCCAAGTAGGAAAAGGTTAAAATGGGATTGGTTATTTTTCAGCAAGTAACACCTGGTTTCTTCTCTCAGTTTAATGACCTCTTAGGAGACTGCCTCAGCAGCAGCTGTCTTTCTAAGTAGTGTCCATCACAAGCCGTGTTTGTTACCCTAGAGCTGCTCACGAGCACCGGATCAAGTTTAATTGGATGGCCGTAGGCTTTAAGAGGAATCAATCAGGCAGGTGGTTGTGTTAAATTGCTGGCAGCACAAAGGCACCGGAGACAAATCTTGAAAGACACCGAAGCAGGTGAAATGCGAGAACATTCTGAGCAATGCTGGGATGAGTGGGTGGGGAAAGAGAAGGGAGCTTATGCCAGGTCATTGCATTTAATGATGGGGAGTCACTGACTGCCCCATTTCGACAGGAAAGCAGTACAGAGGACAGCAGTTTCTACCAGGTATAAAACAATCAGCACTTAAATAACTAGATCCAAAATCATCCACACGTTAAAAGTCTGTTGTACAGTGGGGCAAGATGGAAAGCTCCTGTAAATGTTGACTTCTTTCCACCTCACTTTGGTCCTGGACAATCCAGCCGTCTGCTGGTACTCTCAGGAAACGCACTAGTTATGGACACAGGCAGCCCACTACTGTGGATCTCCGCCTCCAGCACCACATACAGAGTCTGCAACACGATTTGAGTCTCTCTGCTCTGGAAGTTAGCTCTCGGCAAGAGAGCTCTTGGACTCTACGTACTCCAGCGCCGCTACTTTCACAGCCTGGATGGTTTCCGACGTGCCGTATTTCTTCTCATAATCCAGGTAACGCTTGAAGAAAAACTTCATCCTCTTCACTGCCAGGCTCAGGTGAATGACCCGCTCGAAAATATCCCTGCAAGAATTAAAAACCCATTCAGAACGTGGATCAGCACTGGACCCGCAAGCCTGATATCCTGCCTCTGAACAATGGGCAGGACAGGTCATACTTCAGGGGAAGGCAAAGGACACACAGTACATGCACTCAGCCTGTTGTAGAATGAACCGTCAGAGCCCTGTAAATCAGCAGGCTTCATAACCCCCTTCCTCTCTGCTTGCACGGTTACTGGCCAAATTAGACAGCCGTGTCTCTAAAATCCAGGCACAGTATTCGACTGAGCTCAGGGAATGGTCCCAGATGGCCTACATGCTGTGGAAAGCAGCATTTCCTTTTGCTAGCTCCAAGCTCATGCCAGTGAGTAGCCCTTCTTGCCCCCAGGGTAGACTTGGCAGAATTCAATTTTTTAAAATAATTTCGACTGATAATATCGATGATTGTTTACGCTTTTTTTTCTTCTATTTTTATATATCTAAATTTTTACAGTTGTGCAGTTATGGGTTTTAAGCATTTTTTTTTTATATTTTATCAAGTTAAATATTCATAGTTGTGGGTAATTATGGGGGGATCAGATGAGGGACCGGGTCAGACAGTAATTATTTAATGACAGTAGATGTTGAGATTCAAAAAGTTTCATAGAGGTTTTCATAGAATATCAGGGTTGAAAGGGACCTCAGGAGGTCATCTAGTCCAACCCCCTGCTCAAAGCAGGACCAATCCCCAGACAGATTTTTTTTTGTCCCAGATCCCTAAATGGCCCCCTTAAGGATTGAACTCACAACCCTGGGTTTAGTAGGCCAATGCTCAAACCACTGAGCTATCCCTTCCCCCTATAAAAATAAAGTTTTATAACTGTTAAAGCACAAATTGTCAACATCATGTCAAAATATATGAAGTAATTAGCCTTAAAATGAAACTCTAATAAGTTCTCAAGCAGCATTTTTCTTACTCGGTCTGGAAATTTTGATCATCCATGGAAATATTTTTTCATTGGTGTGAGTGTGAGGTGAAGCTGATGTTTATCAATATCTACCAACAAATATCTAATCCCCTGAAGGCTAACTAAGGGACCATGTAAAATGGAAGAGCTGATCGGCTTTCGCTATCACTCTGCATATGAAAGAGGAATCTCACATCCTTGCTGAGGGCCGACCCAGCCTGGGGGCTGGGAGATGAATATGCTCTTCTCTGAGCCACACGCATATGGAGCAGAAAGAGTGGCAGCATTAAATAAAGAGGTTAATTAGGTTCTTGCTCCTCAGGCAGTGGTGGCCTCTTGCTCTCAGCCTTGTAGACATACAGAATCAGTTACTGGAGAAGCGATCCAGGCAGAGAATAAAAAGAGGTCAAGAGACATGCAGAAGGACTTCCCCACGTGCTGTGTAGATCTTGCTGGGGTCCTGAAGATTTAAATCAGATTCGCTAGTTTCTGGACTCTGCCTTGCTGTGAAAGCTCCGTCCAAGACTGCCCATTGGGCCTCTGAAGGTCTCCTCCTTTCCAACGAAGATGAGCCCAGAGCCATTTGCCTTCCCCATGCAACACAGATTCGCTGTTGCTTTGGGATCCTCCATACTGCAGGGTATCCACACTCCCTGCGGGGGCGCGTTTTAGGCCTTGCACATCTTCCCCCCGGTCCCCCTCGCCGCCCTGTGTCGCAAGCACTCACCGTACTTCCTTCTGGCTGCCGTGTTTGATCATCATGTCTATGTAGATGGACCAGATGTCCGTGCGTTTTGGGTAGCTGCTCAGCGTGCTCTCAAAAATGGCCTTGGCGTGTTCGGGGTCCCCAAAGTGGAACTCCAGCTGAGCAAACTTGGAAATCACATCCACATCTATAATGAGAAGACACCCCTCAGGGCATTGCACACACCAGCAGGGGCGCCTGTCCCTCTCCAGCCCCTCCCGCCCATCCCCCAAACACATGCAGACAACGGCCAAATATCTAAGCAAGAGGCTGGCACAGCTCCAAGGACAATGTTATCTGCAGCCAATCCTTTAGTCTCTGCTCAGAAAGAGGTTTTGGTGGAATGAGGATCTGCATCCCTAGAGTCGACTTCAGCTCACTTCCCATCTCAGCATTTTATTCCGCTCTCTCCTGGAGGGGATGACTTAGGTGTCGGTCTCTCGGGTTTCAACCCTCCAGGGCTCCCTGGAACCATGACTCAAATCCCAGCAGGGCCTGCTCACAGCCCTTCCCTTTCAGAAGCAGAACACACATGCAGAGCAGCTGACTTTGGGTCAGGATTTTCAGACCTTAAAAAACGAGGTCCTCTCTGCTCTGTGCGAGCCGATCCCATGGCTTAGCGTGTTCCAGGAGGGTTGGCTTTGGCATCCTGGCCAAAAGTCTCCCCTCCCCATCGCTGCCAGGCATCAGGAGATTGCAGACCTGTTTGCTTCTTCCCAGCTGTTAGCACGGCAGAATACCAAAGATCAACCAAGCGCCTGAGAAGCGGGAACCCAACAAATGGGAAGGAGGACACATGGAGTGGGAGAGAAGCCAGCCTTGGGACACTTACGTTCTTTATTTGGCAGGCCCTTGAGGGCGCGTTCCAGGAGCCTGTGCGTGGCCTCCACCTGGCCCCGTTTCAGGAGGAAGGTGGCGTATTTCAACCACACGGATTTCTCCTGGCGGAACCGCTTCAGCATCGTGTTGTACAGGTCATCAGCTTGCTGGAAAGATACCAGAGAGGGACGGAGAGGTCAGTCTAACATCGGGTTGGATCACGCAACCTCATACTAGAGCCTGGCACTTCTGGAGAGCTTTCCAGCCGTGATCTTTAAGGCCTGGTCTACACTTAAAAGTTAGGTCGACACAGCCACATCAGACAGGGGTGTGAAAAATCCACCCTCCCCCGCGAGTGCCACAGCTACACCACTCTAACCCGCAGTGTAGACGCCGCTATGTCAGCGGAAGAATGCTTCTGTCGACATAGCTACCATTGCTCGGTTGCGCCATGTTCTTTCACCAATGGAAAAACCCCTTGTGTTGCTGTAGGCTGCATCTACACTTCCGGGTTATGCCGGCATAGCAACGGTCGCCTAGCTCTGCCACATACCGTCTCCAGCGCGTTTTACAGAGGCGGGGGAGTATCATTAGCTCCGCTCTTTTTAAAACACAGATGGGGAAACTGGAGCAGCTTCCCCCAGTTCATACAGCAACTCGCTGCCATGCTAAGAACAGCGCTCAGGTCTCCCAACTCCCAGGCCTGTGCCTGGCTCAGCTGACCACGCTGCCTCCCTACAAGGGTGGATTTTTACTCTGTCTGGGGCTTCTGACCATGTAGGAAACAGTATCCCTGGAGCAGAGTGAACGCACTGGGCCTTTCACCTCTGCATGCTGGGAATGAGATACAGGTTTAGAGCTTAAGTGACAGTGAGTTTGGTGTTTCCCCTCTGGGTCTGTAGGGTCAGTTTGACATGCCTATCTATCACTGCTAGGCCAAGCCAAGCCCAGGAGCAGAACTGCAGGAGCAGTTGCAAGGTCAGGACTGGGATGCATTGGCACAGCTGTGTGGGAAACTTGCCTAGCACCTGCATTATCTCCAGCTCTAATCAGCGCGACTGGTCCCTCACCCTTTCAGGAGCGCCAAATTCAGAGGGCCTGGAGGAAATCAAGTCTTGGTAACAGACAGATCATCCTATTATGCACCACAGGGAACAGATTAACAGGCAGATGCTACGTGGGGAAGACCCATGTAAGAAATAAACTGATGGGAAGTTCCCTTGCTGCTCCCAACAGCTCACGCAGGCCTGCACCATAACTCTCAGTCAGATACACCCAACTGGGGAGCAAACGCTGGGTTCGGCCAGGCACTTTCTAAGAAAAAGGCTCATCTCCTGCCCTGGTGGTGAGCAGCACTCAGGGGTCCAGGCACCCACCTGGTATTTCTCAGAGCTGGCATAGATGTCAGCCAGGTGCTGGAAGACTTTCAGGGGCTCATTGTACTGAACGGCCCTCTCGAAGACCTTCATCAGAGTCTCCTCCGTGCCATACATGTTCTCGAGGTTCAGCAAAGCTACCCACACGTTCAGCTTCTCCTGCTCCTCCCTGAAAGCAAAACAGGACAAGAACTTTGTCGGAGGAACTCAAAACCCTTTACAAACATTAGCTGAGCCCCAACACGCCTGTAAGGTTGGCTAAGGGACTGCAACACTGCACCACTCAAATGCGGCCCTCTCTGGGGCGGAGTGTGGTAGTTGTTTTACGGTGCACAGTAACGCCACACTGTGAGAGAGGAAGAATTGTGTAGCCAATTGAAACTGTCTGGAGAATATAAAGGAGGCAGAATGTATTTACTCATGTTGAAGTAAGCCCACAGGACCAAGGATAACACCCTAACTCTCAGGAAGAGAGCCAGAAAAGAGTATTAAGGTCTCATCTAAACGAGAACCACAGCACCACGTTGGGACACTGGCTCAGTACTGATTGAGAAGGAAGACTGGGCACCTATGGAATTATCAATTGCTCTTTCTGCAGCACCCATTTGTTCCCTTACGTCTCCCATCCTAGCCATGCCCAGGCTGGGCCCGGCTTAGCTTTAAGTTCTAACTGGATCACAGCACACGATGGGCTAGCTGCAGACCAACGTAATGTCACGGCAGCGATTCAGTCTGGGGCCTCCCTCAAACAAGGCAGGCGGAGAACTGTAGCCCTTGAGTACTATGGGGTTTCTGGGGCAGCACTTTCTATTCCCCACCCTGGTTGCTGGCGTCCCTGCATTCCATTTCTAGAGGCAGGTTAGATGCCCGTGCACGTGTAGTGTACATCAAGCTGCTGCCCTCCCATGCCGGGGGGAAGCGTTTTACCTGAAGGAGATGGTTTTGAGTGCTCTTTCCGCCACCGCCCTGGCCTTCTCGATCTCCGTGGCTTGGAGGTGGAAGGCCATGTACTGTAGCCACAGGATGGAGCTGCTGGGATTGCTCAACACCAAGCGGTCAAAGTCGTCTGCCGTCTGGGGCTGACGATTGGGGTTCATCAGGGCGGCTTCGATCTTGGAGAGCTCCTTCTCCACCCTCTGCTTCTCTTGCTCCTTCTCCTTCTTCGTCTGCTTCTTCCTCTGAAGCGGGCAAGGAAAGGGATGAGAACAAGAGGCAGGGTCACTTTGGAATACTTCAGGCACCATCTAGCACCCCAAGGAAATGATGGACGCAAGATGGTCAGACACTAGGGCATCCTGGGGGGCGTCTATTCAACAGACTGAGCCAATTTTTTAGAGAGGGAAATGAAACCTAGAGCGTTTTGAAACCCCACCGGAGGCTGCGTCTCAGAAGAGCAGAGTCACAATGGGGAAGGGATATTTGTTTCCCTTAATAAAGCACATCAAGGGACTGAGCTAATTCCCTAACTTTGCACCTCTGACTGCAGAGTTTACACTTTAACTCCACTCGCACGTGATTTCATCCGACATTGTTTTCCACAGCACAAGCCCAGTGGTTGCTGGTGACCAGTGCACTTGCCACCGTGTAGCTGTCTGCTCTGGAAGGGCTGGGGTGTTACAGGTCAAGACTGAGGTGCATTGGCAGAACGTCAGGGGATGGGTGTGGCTCAGGACTGGAAGGACAGGGGTTGAGGTGCATGGGTAGGGCTGTGAGAAGGAAACTCCGCTCACACAGCACCTGCCCATGCTATCCCTCAAAGATCGTCACCTTCCTCTCTTTTTGGAGATGGTTATGTTTATCCACACACCTTAAAAGACCATAATAAGATCTGATTGGTGAAGACAGTCCCTTGGGTTAACACAGCCTATGCCATCTGACACAAAGACAGTAAGTGACGAGAAGGCAAGTTACAGCAACTCCCACCCAGGCGGCGATGTCCAGGATACCGTACCATGGACTGTGTGTTGTCCTCTTCCTCGCTGTCTGAGCTCTCCTCTTTCTGATTCGATACTGGCACCTCCAGGGCATTTAAACCCTCGTCCCAAGTGAAGCCACTAGAAACCTGCAGCCTGGGAGCCTCCGCATGTTTTGTCTCCTGCTTGAAGGAGGACAATAGGAGATATCACTTGGTTTATAGTCCAGGCTTCTCTTGGGAGCAGGTACAGCTGCTGTCTGCACCCCGCCTTGCTCTAGCTTGTGCATTGTCCACCAAAGTGACACCCGAAATTCCCCCCCACCACGCCCCTGCCAGAGTGACTTAGCCATAACCAACTGGGGCCATGGAGGAAGAAGCAGGGAGAAAAACAGGCTCACTGAAAAATTTCAAGAGATTTCTGGAGCAACGAGAATAAACGGTTCACATTTATATAGAAACTTTCATCCTGAACACCCCATTCCCCCACCCCCAATTATGTTTTCTAGAGATAGTCATCACTTCATCCACTACTGGCATGCAAGCACCTCTGGGGTGGAGCACGATGGCTGTTTGACAACACAGCAGAGTAGAGCAGGAAATAAACATACTGTCGCTAATTGTAACTCCAGTTAGCCCCCAGACTGGATTTGGCCAGGACAGTGGAGCTAACACCCCTATTCTTGTGGCAGATGACAAAATATCCAAGTGGCCAGAAAGGCGAGAGAGACTAGGAGAATCACCCACATCTCTTTGGCTTCCCTTGAAGGTCTCCCTGACCAGACCAGATCCTGCTCAGATCAGACCAGATTCCCTGTAATCTTTATTACCCAGTTTAAAACTCCCTGCATCACCCCAAGGTGATGGCTTTTTGTGGGAAGAATGGAAAGCACCAGGACGCCAGTTCTGGATTTCAGGGCTCTGGTTACAGTACACGGAGCTGTCTCCCTACAGGCCATTAGTAACCAAACTCTTAAAGAGCCACGTGCCTGCTAATTGTTGAAGCAGGTCCTTTTTCACGCACAGAGAGGAGGAGTCCAGCTCTCTTATCAGCGTGTAAAGAGATCCAGTAACCACACGCAGAGCAGGTCAAAGCCAAAGCGCTGACGCAGCCTGTTGCCTTCATGCTGCTTATCAGCCTGGTAGAAACTGGCATCTCAACGGGCCTCACAGCCACGTACCCTGCAGCAGCTTATTCCAGGCCCCCATCGCAGTCACCCTCAGGCAGTCCTCTGCCAGTCACCCCGAACACCCCTTTGCTTGTTCATATTCTCCTCTTCCTCTGTATACTCTCACCTTGGATTTCCTTTTATTCTCCTCCTCATCTTCCTCCTCCTCCTCCTGCTCCCGGCAATAGACCTCAATGCCGCTGTCATCCTCGTCCGTCAGGCGAGCTCGCTTTTTCCTGGGCTTCGCCTCCTGCAGTGAAGGCGGGGGGAAGGGTGAGCCATTGGAAAGAGACTTTAAAAGAATTCTATTTTAAAGGTCAAACACTGGCTACAGACAGAGAAAGCAGAGGCCTTGGAATAACGGTCACCGCCTTCCCCCATCACCCAGAGACACAAGGTACAACATGAGTCACAAGAGAAAAGTCATGAGTGTGGCAGGCCTCAATCCACGTGGCAGATGGTCAAGCCAACTATTATGGGCCAAATTCCGGCAGGTGCTGGGCAGAGTTGCCTGCCAAAAAACTCGAGATACAAGAACATAAGGCAGGGGACCAGTGATTTTCTTCCCCAAAACACACACACTTGGGGGTGGTGGCCAAGGGGAGTTGTCTAGAGGGGTATATGCAATCCCCACTCCCAGTGTGGCACTCCATCCCCGTGCAGTGGTGGCTGGGCCACATATAGACATTGATGAGCCTGCTACATCATGGGCTATCAGAGGTGGATCCTTTAGCTCAGGCGGTTGAAGCTCAAGCTTTAACATCCAGAGGTCCCAAGTTCAAGCCCTCTTTGTTAGCAGTCAGACTCCCCCATTCATACAAAGTGACGTTGCAATTCATGCAGTTCTGTCTGTGGCAGAGGAGAGTTCTGGACCATAGTTCTTTTTTCTATTCTGCAAAAACTTCATGTTAGTTTCCATTAAAATGAGCTGAATCTTTATCCCCCATAATGTCCCGCTTTGAGGGTGAAGCAGACAGAAGCAAGGGGAATGCATTTCTGCCCCTCCGCTCAGCACAACTACCCACCCCAATCTGGGGTACAATCCCCCTGCGTGCACGTACCTGTTCGCCTTCCGAGACTCTTCTTTTCCGTTTTGCCTTCAGCTTCTTGAACTCCTCTCTCTTCTCCTTGCCCTCGTCTGTGTCACAGCGCGGCAGGCCCAGCGACTCGGGCAGGACACTTGGCTTCCCAGTGTCCTCAGAGAGGAGGGAAAGCTCAACATGGCTCTCTTTATTATTTACACTGCGGCACGTTTCCAGGGGGAAGAGAACAGAAAATCAGGGATATTCCAATTGTTGGGAATGCTGCCAGAGCTTTAGGAACATAGGACTGCCTGTGTCACCGAGTTCAGTCCCTTGCTACTGCAGGTAACCCACGTAACAGGGGCCTGTCTCCACCCCCATCCTCTTCCCTGCAGAAATCGCCCGGACTTCACCGGCTGAGCTCTCAGTGACACTTCATTTCGATTCCCCTTCACCGATATAACCACAGTCCCGCATGCTCCCGCCTAGTTATAATATTTGCTCAGTTTTTAGCCCACTCAGCAGGATCTGAGGGGAACAGGGATCTCCCTGCTCTGAGGCCCCTATCTGACTGGAACCAGCTAGCCCCGTTCCTCCCTCCCTGCACTTCCTTCCTGGGCCTCCTTTACCAGCCCTGGGCTAATGAGGCCAAATGAATGTTTAGCCCACCCAGCCCATGAGATAATTACCCTCAATCAGCTTCTCCTGGGCCCTAATTAGCATCTAAGTGATCAGAGCGCAGGCTCACCTCCTCACTCTCTGCTGTCACATAATTCAGTTCAGAAACTAAAACCTGTTCCGTTGTCTGTCCCCATTTCTCCTAGGGGGAGCCTGCTCCAGAACCTCACTCCTCTAATGGCTCGGAACCTGCTTCTAATTTCCAGCCTAAAACGTATTCACAGCCAGTTTATTCCCCTTTATTCTAGTGCCAGCATTGTCCTTTAGCCTCGATGGCTCTTCTCCCTCCGTGGTGTTTACCCCTCATCCCCCGGACGTATTTACAGAGAGGAGTCAGAGCCCTTCTCAGCCTTCGTTTCACCAGGGCTTGTCTGGAGAGCGAGTTAGTGCTCGGCAAGCGAGGGTGCAATCCGCAGGGCACCAGCCTGCTGCGCACTAATTGTCCATGTGGACCCTGCTACCGTGCACTAAAAGGTTCCAAGTGTGCAGTGATCTACTCCCGTGCCAGCTTGCCACGTATTAACTCGCCATCTAGGGGAGCCCTTAACTAAACAAACCAAGCTCTCCTAGTCTCCTCTAGTAAGACAGGCTCTCCATTCCCCTGACCTTTGGGGGGGCACAGAAGCTCGTCCCCCCTCGGAGCTCGATCTTCCCTCCCTCCACCCTGCCCCAGCCCTTGCCCGGCAGGGAATCAATCTTCCCTGCCTCTGCAGCCCTGGGGCTGGAGAAGTTCTGTGCCCCCCGATGGTAATTGGGGGTGCCCCTGCTTGCCCCCCCCCCCACGCATGCCCCTTGTCAACGGTTCTTCTGCCCCTCCCCACTGTCCCCTCAATCTGCCAGTTCATTGGGGGGCCTTCCACCTACCTGAGGACCTTGGCAGTGAGGAACTTCCCCTCCGGCATGTATTGCTCATACAGGGATTGTTTCGGTATGAAGAAGGGGACGACTTTGTAGAATTGGATTCGGCCCACAACTGAGCTGGACAAACTGAGAAGAAAGAGTCAGAATCATACGTTGGCAGCTTCACCTTAACGGCAGCTATTTTACGGGGCCTGGTGCACGTCACCAAACCACCATCACTACAGCAGCCTCCAACCCTGGCGAGACAAAGGAGCAGAAGAGAGGGAGTCCAGCAGGTCAGCCTGGAGGGACATTGGCAGAGCCGGACGGGCAGGACGGGAACAGCAAGGGATGTTGCAGGTCAGGATTGAGGGACACTGGGGGAACTGTTTATAGGACGCTGGCATAGCACCTGCCTGCCATACGACCAGGTCCCTATTAGATAGTATGACATTTTTCACATAAGCTTCACAAGCTTACAAAAAACACCAAACATTCTGACTTACAGAACGAAATCCACTTGGGAAAGTGGCATTCTGTTGTCAGAGACGCTGCAGAAGTTTGAATTCTAGAGCTGTAAACACAAAACAAGCATGCACACACAGACCTCGGGCCTACACGGCCCTCTGTACTTCTCTCGCCACGTGCTACTCACCCACAGAACACGCCCGACTGCTTGACGGATCTGACATAGCCTCTGACCAGCTGGCCTTCCCGAACATCCTCAACACATGTCAGTTCAGGATCTTCCACTTTGTTTTTGCTCTTTGGATTTGTCCTAGAAGAAAGAGGGGGAAGAAGGAAAATCCTCACTGCAACTGAATGGTCTGTACTCTGCTGGGTCCTGAAAAATCAACCCAAACTGCTGGAGACTGGAAAGCAATGATCCCTTTACGGCGTGTGAAGGGCCAAGAACATCCTTGTTTCTCCTCCCGTTTATTGAAGTGCACAGTCTGTACCCAGCACTATACAGCAATCCATATCACTGTACTGTGGCTAACCCCTTGGCCTGGTATACTTTTAAGATAGTGCCAGAAGAAGGGGCAAAGGCACTGATTGAGGTTGTATGAAAATTTGGGGTTTGTGTCCTCCTGCCCCAAAGAGGCTTTAACCCAGCCTCCCATCATGTGCATTCATGTGTCCGGCAACCTGATCTGTGGACACAATCGGGTACTCTGATGCCATCATTTGTGTTTGCAATGCACGATTGGCACAAAGTGAGACAGACTTAAAAAGAATCAAGCTCTTAATCTGCCGTTTCTTCTAAAAAGTAAAACATCCACCTGCATTTTTGAGGTTAAATGTTTATGCTGCCAATTCCGCCATGGGAAATTTTTTTTTTTTAAACTAGGTCTAAAGAAGTTCACTGGAGGAAAGGTAAATACACAGAACACATATACAAATGCAGCTGTGTGAACAGAGTTAGAGGAGCAGGGAAACTCAATCAGGCCTAAAATGCTTATAAATAAAATGTGTGAATGTCTATATTCAGAACCAGACATCCTCACCTTCTCCAGTACACAGAAAATCCTCTATGCAGAATGAACAAGCAGCGTCCAAAGCTATCTTCATCCCTTACAAAGTCTCAGCTATCAGGCTAATTATGTAATCTGAACACATGCATTGGGCTGGCCTAGTAAATATGGGTTTCAAGGTGGGTAAAACACCGAATACCAAGTTTCACTGCACTTTTTACCACTCTCAATGCAAAGGCACCTACCTGGATTGCCGCAGAGATATTTCTATTTTGTTGTCTTCATTGGATAGGACACAACACCTGGAGATATGGGAGAGGCATGAAAACGGGAAGCTTTTGAACAGATTAAAAAAAGCCACGCCCAGAGGAAGCAGAGAAATTCTTCATATAGCAGCATTAAACGTAGATGGTGCACTAAGAACCCAGTGCTTTGAAGCACGTACAGTCTACTGCAGACCAGTGAGATGCAACGATTTAGGAGATCAGCTGAGAAGGTTTTGCGAAAGAAAACAACCTAGCGACCTACACCATAGTATCTGACCATCTCACAATCCTGAATGCTCACAACACCCCTGTGAGGAAGGGAAGTCATGTTAGAGGTGGGGAAACTCAGTCACAGAGACACCATGGCCCAGATTTAGACATTTAGGAGTGTAAATCCTATGGGATTTTGGCTCTTAAGTGCTTACATTCTTTTGGAAAATGAGTCAGGCTCCTAAATCAGTTAGACATGGCAACACTGAACACAGCAGCACCTAAATACCTTTTAATATCTGGGTGTAAGTAATGTTCCCTCTAATTTTTCTCATGTACGTGCGGAATGAATTTTGTTATGTGCACCAATATGGAGGGGATTGTGGCAGGGGTGGGGTCGAGGGGTTCGGAGTGTGGAAGGGGGCTCAGGGCTCCGGCTGGGGGTGCAGGCTCTGGGATGGGGCCAGGGATGAAGGGTGCAGGGAGGGGGGCTCAGGGCTGGGTGTGTGGGCTCAGGGGTGGGGCCAGAGATGAGGTTGGGGTGCAGGCTGCCCTGGGGCCACAGCGGGAGGGGGGCGAAGAGGGAGAGAGAGAGAAAACTCCCCCCCAGCCCTCTCTCCCTGCAGCAGCGCTGGGGCTGGGGGAGAGGTGCCTCTCCCTGCTGAAGCCCTGAGCACCTTTGCGGCTCTTGAGAGGCTGCTGCGTGGCAGTGCAGCTTAGAGGGAACTTAGGGTGTACGTGATTTGTCCAATGTCCTGGGAATTAAACGCAGGTCTCCTAAGTCCCAAATTAGCACCCTAAGCACTGCAACACCCTTCTTCTTTAAGAAATGGGGTCTGAAAAGCGGACTGAAGGAAGTGGGCACACAGGAAGCAGGCAGCGGCCCCAAGCAGATACAAATGTAAGGTTACGACCTTCTCCCCTAGAGGAGCCGAAGAGCTATATGCCCTCTAACTCTTTACAATTTGCCCCGGAAGGGGTAACACTCCAGCTGGAATGCAAGGAAAACCCCTCAGTGCTGCTGCCAAACCAAACCACTGGGGATCTCGTCACTGCTGAAGGATTCTTCCAGCCCCCCACTTGAAGAGGCAACAAGAGACTTCAGGAGAAGAGGAGAATCTCTGACCTGACAAGCTTCCCGATGGTGAAGTTCTCTAGCGGCTGCTCAGTGTACGAATCGCTCAGGTGAAAGATGCTGGCTTTGCCAGTCTTTCCGAAGGGAAGCGCAATGGTGAGGCCGACATTTGGCGTCACCTTCGTTATGGTGCCCAGGGTGATGGTTCCTTCCGCCAGCGAATGGACTCCTGCCAAGAGCACGGGGATTTCAGAAAGAAGAACAGGAGTACTTGTGGCACCTTAGAGACTAACAAATTTATTAGAGCATAAGCTTTCGTGGACTACAGCCCACTTCTTCGGATGCATATAGACTATAGTCCACGAAAGCTTATGCTCTAATAAATTTGTTAGTCTCTAAGGTGCCACAAGTACTCCTGTTCTTCTTTTTGCGGATACAGACTAACACGGCTGTTACTCTGAAACTTGTCATTATGCAGGGGATTTCAGAGGGGTTATTTCAGCCGGACCCCACAAAGGGTGGAGATATTCCAAGCTTGAACACTTGGGGTAAGGGAGTCAAGTGGATAGAAAGGAGATATGGCATTACTTCCCCAGTCACCTACCATCCCCACAGTCTTTTGGCCATGTGGGGCCTGCGCAGCTCTCTCAGTTCACAATCCCTTTTGTAACAATGATGCCATGTTCAACCATTCACAACCCTTCCTCCCAGATATGACCCTGGACCCATTATACCCAGATCCCGCCCCAGTAAATGGTGAACAGCTTGCGTGCCACCTGGTGTCTGATGGAGATTAGTCAGAAGCCAAGTTGCTTCAGAAGAGAGCAGAGACGAGGCCTCTGCCTGACACACCTAGAAGGAGAACTGCTGCGTTCGTCTAAAGGTTTGAACCTCTATGTACAGGATGAGTCTGAAAACCAAAACACCTTGAACTCTGGATCCAGATTCAGGGTGTTAATTCTGCCCAGGATAAAGAAACAAAGTTTGGCTCTGGCTTGCAGCGTTCTGATCCCATGGTTTCAGTTCAGGACCATTTCTAGTTGCTGAGCAGATGGTGGAACTCTAACAGGAAGGGTACTGCAGATAACAAGGCTTTACCATACCTGTAAGTGACAGGCAGAGGTTGGTCTCAGAGGCATCTGTGCCAGTCACTGTTGCAGACAAAGCTTGGCCATTCTTGAAGCTCTTTTCTGGATGCTTTAAGACCTGAGGGTAGAGAGACCTCCGCTCATTACCAGGGACTTCAGCCACTGATCTTGATTTTAACCAAGGTAATCTCAGGACATTTCAAGATCTACACTTGGCATTATAGACATCTTCTGCGCATCTATTAAACCCTGATAAAGAAATGGCACTGTGACACTGGATAAATCTAGCTGTAAACACAGCATTTCTTACTGCTCACGTTTTAGGGAGGTAGCCTGGCCATAGAAAACAAAACAAAACACTGGACTGGGATTCAGGAGAAGTTGGGTCTATTCCACTGGCTTGCTGGGTGACCTTGGGCTAGTCATGTGCCACCCTGTGGCTCAGTTTCCCTATCTGTTAAATGGGGATAATGATGCCGACATGCTTAGAGATCTACTGCTGAAAAACACTACATAAGAGCTAGCTATTATTATATTAGTTATCTTGTTGCCAATATAAAAAAAAGCAACTCTAAAGAGTCAGAGGATGCACAGTGAGTTAGTCTACAAGGTGGAGGAGAGAGAGAGAAGGGTAAAAGGACTCGGCAAGGAACCGATTTCCAAATATTTTTATTAAGAGGCAAATAGATCTGATTTGTTCTGCTAACGATCTGGCATTTCATTCGGAACCTCTGCAGTTCCCCTTTGAAAAGAAAACCAGCTAATGACGTTCACAAGCTAACATATCTCTAAAAATAACCAAGTCAACAATACTCATTATGAAGTAGCTATCCAGGCTGAAAGAGGAAGAGCGTGCCCAGCCCCACCTGTGCCACCAGATCAGGAAGCAAAGAGGAACCAAAAGGTTGGAGGCTGCTTCAGACACTTTTGTGTTTGGGTGCTCACAGCCTCGTGTGTGCAAAACCTTTGTGTGTTTGATTCTCTGGCGAGAACTTACCTTGGGGTTAAGGGAAAGCAGCAACTGGGGAACTCTCCCTCGAATCTCAGGGGTGATCTCCACCTCCAGCCACGACTTTATGGTGTTGTACTGAGAGGGAACCAACCAGCCACAGAAGAGAAAATGTTAGACTTACAAGAAGCTTCATGGATTCATTGGAGAGAGAAAATTTACAGATCAAGGCCAGAAGGGTCCAATTATGATTATCTCGCCAGATCTCCTGCATACCACAAGCCGCAAAACCTCCCCCAGCATTTCCGGCCCTGATCCCAATCGCTTATTGATTAGGACTCAGACAGGAGAGGTGCTTCTTTGTGCTCTCAGACGAGAGGAAGGAGTCTCCCCGAAGAGGGAAATCAGCGTTTGGAATTCTCTGCAGACAGAGATACTGACAGAAGCCACCTTACCAGAGAGGCTTTTTGGGTGGGAGGGAACCATGAATTGGCCCCAGTGATATCTTGCTACTACGGGGTCTGCTGTTACACGGCAGTGATTCTCACACAAAGGCTCAGGTGTTCCAGCAGCTGTCATATTTGGGATTGGGGCACTTTTCCCCCAAAAGGACCTTCTGCTGGAGAACTGGGAAAGCGGGGGGAACATTGCACTGGGGACAAACAGGCTGTGATGCCAGCCCGTCTCCTCTGCTCCTTCCTATTTCCTCCTGTTGTCAAAGACTAGGGCTGGATTTTGGATGCACCGATCCAGCATTTTACGGGGGTGTGTGAATTTTTCAGACTATGGACTGGAACCAGACCCTACGTTTTGATAGCTGGTCCTTTCCCAGCATTTATTTTGGAAGCCTCCGAATCTCACCTTCTTCACAAAGCAGGTCACCGTCTGCCCAGATTTGTAGGGCCTGAGCCGCTCACTGGGACTGTCTCCTTCGGGGCTCAGGGCTGTGCCGCCATCCCCCTTCAGATCACTGTTCGCAAAGGGAAGAGACAGGAGCAGAAGGAAAAAAATTACAGTGCCAGGGTTCCAGCTCCAGGCAGTGCATGGACGCGTTGTGAATCCAGGAGACTGTTTATGATGATGAAATATCCCCTGGGCAGCATCCCTGTAAAGTTCATCCCCACTCTCTTTCCCCCCCCAGCTTTCTTCCCCTTGTTCTGCACAGTGCAGGAACTCCCACAATTTAAAGCAAGTCCCCCCAGTGCAGAGAGAAGCACTAGGGTGTGGTTTGCCCCATGCTAGGCGTGGTAGGCAGCTCAAGGGTGTGTTAGAGGAACAGTAGGAGCTTTAACTTGTAGTGGCCAGAACAGAGTTGGAAAGAAGGAAGCGATATGCTCGTGTCCTGTTGTCTCGTGGATTCCTGGCTCCTGGCCTGCTCCTCGTATCCTCCGTAGGCTACAGGGCAAGGGAGGCTCTGCAGAGCAGAGCTCTGTGGCACGCAGGGGTTGTGGATCCCAAATGCTGCCACCCTTCTCCCTTCCCCAAAGGGCCAGCACTTCCCCAGCAACAGCTGACAGGGTGGAATTCGGTACTTGGCACTTTCCAGCTTCACGGCGTTTTACAAACATTAACCCAGGTGGGCAGGAGGCTAGGACAGAATCTGCGGCTCTTACCTGGGTCGAATGCTGAGCTCTGGAACGGACTGAGTGAAGTGTGGATGGGTGATGGGCAAATACCTGCAACACAGGAAACCATTCAATTCCGTCTCTCTCCCCGGCCCGTTACCAGCCCAGCACAAGCCCGAGCACTCTTAAAACTAACAGCCTCCCAGTTCTGGGTCTCAGCCCTTTCCTCACACCTGTCCACTCCAAAATGAGACACTACTAGGCACCATCCCCGGTGCTGGCTCTGTAACAGAGCCACTGCCGGACCAGTCCTGGCAGCAAACCCTGGGCAGATTAGCTCTGCCTCCCAAAGCAGAGTTATCCTCTTTCTCGGCCTACATTTGAGGAGCCTCCTTCCGCATACTGGGATGCTGAAACGCGATCATCTGTGAGATGACCAGCTGTGCTAGGCACTCAGACCGGAGTTTTTGGATGAACCTAAGGGAATAAAGTGCCTAAATTCCACTGAAATTAGATTGGAGTTGCAAGTTTCGTTACCTCTGAAATCAGGCCCTTAACTTTCACTTGGGACTAGCTTCTGCTCCATTGGAAGTCAACGGGAGCTTTGACTAAGGCAGACCCCAGACTCGCTACCTGTGATCTAAGCCAGGGATAAAATGCCAATCTGCAGTGATGCAAGTATAATGTGCTAGCCCACCACAGTACTGAACCCCCCACAAGTCGGGGCATGGAACATGATAGGGGAAGATTCCCTTAGGGCCTCATCACCTCCAGCAGGCATAGCTGGAATACGAAATGCCTGGACGACACAGAGGAAGAGACCTGGTTAATCTGAACTAAATTACTACTCCACCGCCTGCTTCCCCTGGAAGTGACATAGAAGTTTTTTTTTCTACCTGTGGGTCTTCACATCTCGGCCTCCAATGACCCGGGCAGTCACCTTCTGCCCAGCTTTCAGCCTGGAGGTTGGAAAGGTGCCTATGGGGACTTCATCCAGGATCTGGGACGTGTGGATGGAGCCCGTTAGCTTGTCATCAATGGCAACTGTCACGTAGGTAGGTCTGACGGACTTCACCGTTCCCTTGACCACATCTCCGAAGCACAGGGAGTGTTTCACTGCAGCCAAGCCCTCCTCTACTGTCTCCGACTCTTTCCGGGACCTTATAAAAGCCCTTTTCTTTGCTGGGCCTTGCACTGCTAACAGGACACCATGGTCACCCGGCAGCACGGTTTTTAAGGTTACAGAGACAGCCTGTCCCACCTTCAGCTTCTCCGAGTCAAAACGGAAGGTGTCATTGAAGTGAGAGGCCACAGGAATGGCAGTCAGCTGACCTGATTCCACCAATGAGGCAATGGCAAACTCTTCCGCTACATGCTGCACCACCGCAGGGTGCTGGGAGTTTTCCGTTAACTGTCAAACAGAGACGGATGGTGACTTATCTGCAGGAACTTTGGATTCCAAGCTCAGACATTCTTGCCCCTTCTCCCCGCCCACTGCCACTTGTGTGAAACGTTTCCCACCTGAGCATTATTTAAAATCCATTACCCAGGTAAATGCATACCTGGCACACGAGACCGAATAAGAGAACGCAAGCTAGACGTACCCGTTTGGCTTTTGGTTTCAACAGCTCTTCTCGAAGGGAGACGTGAACCGCTGATTTGAGGGCGTCAACATGGAGAACCAAGACCCTGGCTTTTTGACCAGCGACCAAACTCTTGTCTATAAAAACAAGAAGATTAACTGCGGATAGCCCCAAAGGATTTCTACCAGTCATGGCCCTCGTGTGTGACACAGCCGAGGGGCAGCATGCTCAAGGACAGTCTGAGCTACTAATGCTACCATGCTAATAGTAAAACTGTTTCACAGTCCAGAGGAGGTTACGGAGTCACGGAAGGACCCATACATAATATGGTTACTACTAGCAGCCAGACGTGCAGTAGCTCAGGTTTAAAAAAAGGACCGATCCATACTTCCCCCCATGCCACTAATGTGGGGGGAGTGTTAGCTTTTCACTGGAAAAAAAACAAAAACGACAGCCAACCTTACAGCAGGATCAAGTCAATTTTACAATAAATAATAATAATACCTAGCTTGTATACAGAACTTTTCATCAGGAGATTTCAAAGTCCTTTACAAAGGAGGTCCGTACCATTACCCCCATTTTAGAGTGGGGAAAACTGAGGCACAGAGCAAGGAGGTGACTCGTCCAAAGTCACCCAGCAGGCCAGAGGCATAGCTGGGAATAGAACTCAGGTCTCTCAAATCCCAGGCCAGTCCTCCTTCCACTAGGTAACACTGCACGTTGTATGTATGGTTATCATTATTTTGAATTTGAAAAAAAAAAGTATACCCAGATTAGAAGGTTGTAACTAAACACAAATGGGTCTATTAAAAGGCAACAAATGCAGGCTTGAGTAAAATTTGCTAATACTTGAATGGAAACTTTGTATATGGTGTGCGTGCGTGTATGTGCACACACACTTCATATATGTTAGTAATGATAAAACAAAGTTAAAACCAGTTCTGAATGCCTAGGATAATTTTCAGTTCTGTTTAAAAACTTTTCGGGGCTATTATTTGAATGAAAATGTATTGGAAATTGCAGTTTTGCTTAATAAAGTTACTTGAATCAAAAGACAAATTATGCAGCAACTGAGCCTATTCCAGCTCCCAGAGGAGGAAGGGAAAAAACTAAAAACTGTTCATTAATACGTTATCCTTCTATAGCACCTTTCATCTGAGGATCTCAATGGACTAATTAAGCCTCACAGAAACCCTGTGAGGGAGGGGAGCACTATCCCCATTTTACTGATAAGGACAACAGAGTCCCAGACAGGTTTAATCAACCTGCCCCAAACTATGCTCTGGATCAGTGGCAGAGCTAGAAATAGAAACTCAGGAGCCCACGCCTGCACTATCCCATTCTCACTAATAAGTAACACCCCTCACTGTTTAATCAGCAATTGATTTCATTCCAGACAAAGCAGTTTGAGAGCATTGTGTATCCTACCCAGTGACGATGAAACACAAAGAAATAAGACCAGAAAAGAAATTCCTAACCTCCAACGTGATAGCGAGTGGCTGTTACGGTCAGCCCAGCAACACAGCTGCCGTTGAAGAATGCTGAGCCATCCCCCCTCACTTCCTGAACGACCAGCTCAAGTTTCTGCCCAGGCATCAATCCACAGAGGTTTTGGGCCACCTTGGAATGATCTAAACCGACAGAATGGGAAAAGGTAGAGAGTTAATTTTATTTCCACTGTATCTTTTGCAGAACCAAAGAAGCAGGATTCACCTTTGCTTAGGATGAGTTTTTATGCCCTTCTTTAAAAAGGTATAGAATTAGATAGTTTAGACCCCCAACACACAAAGAAATAGTATTAAAACTTAATCCCGATAGAAACACTTATGAAAAGTTAAAAATTCAAAACCACACTGCCCATCACTAGAGATATTTACTGTCCCAGGACCGTTAACCTATAACTGAACGAGGCTTTTCTGGAGGCACGGCATATAGCATTAACGCAGCCCAATTCAGGTCTTTTCCAATGATCATCTAATGCCCTCTTTGTGCATTTCCAGTCTATTATAGTCTCTACGTGAGATCTGTATTTCCTAAGGTGCCTATCACCTTGGTATCTAAGCATTAGTGTATTTAGTGCCTCTTTTCTAAACAAAACAGTTCCATACCCTCACAAATGTTCCTGCTTTTGGTATGTGCGTCTGTATGCGGTGAGGCATCTACGTACAGGTGACCAGGGTTCTCAGGGCATTCAGGTCTGGGCGGTAGGTGGTTGGTATGCACATAGACACTGCACAGCAGCCATTCAGAGATATAGAAGTACTTTCCATGTCTACTTGGGCTGGGGGGCAGCCAGCAAATACTTTTCCCCAGCAGACGAACAAGCTGGCTCACCACAAACCCCTCCCCTCTGTTAGGTAGATTTCAACTTTGCCTTTTTTTTTTTTTTAAATGTGGTTTTCCTTACTGTATCCTTGACCACAGTATCCAAGTACTGATCGGATAAATCAGATCTGCATGGAAAGGTCCAGTGACCTTCTCAGAGGATTCTGCTCTTCACCCATCTCCCAGGAACTAGCAGGCACCAAGTTTTGTCCCACTATGTCTCCTGGGCTCTTTCTATTCTATTTCAGCATAAGACTAATGACATCATAGCTCTTAACCCTCTGTTCTTAACCGCTCAGGCCCTCAACCTGCTCCCACTGAAATCAACAGCAAAACTCCCACAGACTTACAATGGGAGCGTAGCCTGGCTCTTGGTTTGCTAGTTGTGTCCACTCCGGACAAGAGTTCCAGAAAGTTTTGTTCCTGTTTGTAGCCTTTCAAGGCCTGGATTCATTCTATAAACCCTCCTCTCTTAACAAACCTGGCTCACAAGTTAAGCCATTGCTTGCTTTGATCTCTCTCTTATATGGAAGGCAAAGGGGCAGTTTATGCCTTGCATTATTTTTCTAGTGCTAAGTGTCATGACGTGATCACCTGAATGGCTTTTGCAGCACTGTTCCCAAACTTACTTCTTCTGCTCATAATGTCCCTGACCTCCTTCATCTCCTCAAAGCACTGGTTCAGTAAGGAGAAGCTCTCAGCGACGGGGTCTTCCGAGCTGACCTCGGACAGCTTCAGACACAAGAGGATACGCTGCTTCTCCTCGTCCATGCTCGTCACGTTGGCGACCACCGTCTGTCCTACCACAAAATGGTCTTTGGTGTCCGTCACAAACTTGTCACTCATGGCCTGTTTGGAAAAGGTCAGCAGAGGCAGCTGCTTAGCAATCCTATTAAACTATAGCACCTTTCATGAGCGTATTTTTACAAACATCAATTAAGCTTCAACCCCTCTCTGATGTTGGCAGGTATTATTCCCTAGGCAGAGAGGTTAAGTGACTGGCACAAGGTCACAGAGCAGCCCAGTGGCAGGCCTGAGAATAGAACCGAGGAGTCGCAATTCCCAATCTCCTCCATGGGGTGCTAGCTACCCCACTGTAGCAGTGTTGCTTTTTGCATTGCAGTCCCAGATATGCCAGCAGACAGGTGGCGGGGGACACGTGGCGCGATTAGGAAATAGGGCTCTTTTCAGCGCTTGTAGCATGTCCATTTGCCTTCATGCTCTTTCCTGCCCCTTCCCTCCCATATCACGGAGACACCTAGAACTCTATAAATACAACCCCAGCAGCAGTTTTTACTCCCAGTGGGCGGGGCAGCGTGAGTGCAGGAGAGCTGCAGTCTATCTGCCCTCCAGTCCTGCTTAGAGCCACATTTCTTGGGCCTGCAAACATGGTGCTTTAAGAGGGAAAGTCACACCCAGCTTACCGCTTTCGGGGCTAGTCCAGCTAGACCAAATGGGAACTCCACAAACACGCCATAGGACATAATGTTCCTCACGTAACCAGCCAGCTGCATCCCAGGTTGGATTTCAGAGAAGCTCCTCACCACTTGCTCCTCCTGTACTGCAGAGATCACTGCAGGCTTTCTGCACAGTGTCTGAACAACTAGTCAAGGAACAGGGCCTTCTAATCAGGGGAAGAGGGGAGAGGAAACAAGCTCAGGAACCTACTAAATCCCTTGGTATCACCAGAGCCATTGCAAGTTGTACAATACAGGATCTTAAAATCACAGTGTTCCAATTACCACCTTGCTTTCCCTCCACCAATAATTTTAGCAGACAATCTCTCACAAATTGCGACAGTTGGAGATTAATGCATTACCCCATTTGGAAGCTGGAATTCCCTGATTACAATCCGTACAACTAGCTGGTTTTCAGTGCTAGCTGTTTACTAAAGCCACGTCATAATTGATATTTATGCATACGAGCTGGGGAAAAAAAGTCAGTAATCAGAATGTTGTGATTTTAAAGCCTGATACCTCACAATCTACTAGGGCTAGAAACACATCTTATCGCTGATGGGATTCCCAGAAGCATACAAGATTCAATTCAAGGGTGGGTGATTCGCAAGATACCAGCCCTTCAAACCATCCTTGGTTCCTGAGGATGGAACCAGCCCCACACCTTAAACTAATGTTATTCCTCTTCCTTGTGTACAGTCTATATTTTAAATAGATTGTTCCATCAAGGTGTGTGTTTAATGGCCAAAGCCTTCATGAATGAAGAATCAAAGGATACAATGTGTCCTCCCTTGTCACTTAGGCACATAACCCTGTGGAGGATGTCACCCTCTTGGAGCCAATGGTACAGGAGTTTACAGTTAACCACGTGGTCAGACAGGTGCATTGTGGGAAGGTGGGCGGAAACATTGTCTGACAAGATGGAAACCTCCAGGCCATTATCTTTCTTCTTCAGGATTTTCACATCAACCATCTGAGCAGAGAACAGGAGACATGTAACGTGAGACTGTAAACAGCTCTGAGGTCCCTCCAGCTACGAACAAGGAACTGTCTCATTCCAATAGCAGAGAACCTCAGAAGCATCTGACACATTTAATATAAAACAATCTCAACAAATCACAGAAGTCAAAGTCTGGAAAATTCATTTGATCAGATGGGAGATGGGGAGGAGATCATTTAAACAAAACAGAACATCCCCGTGCTTGCAGTAGTAAAACTTGTATTTATGTGTCGGTAGTGTCTTTTATTCCAAAGGGATACTGAAGCACTTAAAAACTATTGTCTTTATGGCAAATATTTACCTAACACTGAAATGCAGCTACCTCTGAAGCAAAACATGGCAGCTGTTAGCACACTGCAGCATGACAGTTTGAGAAATGGATGTGACCACCATATCCAACAGGAATTACTTCAGGGAAGACCTATGACCTGTGTTATAGAGGAGGTCAGACTAGATGATCACAGGGGTCCCCTCTGACCATATAATCTATGTAGAGGAGCTACTGAAGTTAACATTCTACTCTTGGGATAATCTCATGGGGCTCTTTTGTCCTCCCTCTTCTAAAGCGCATCAGACCCTCCCTAGCATCCTAACGTGATGCCAGGCTCACAATAGGAGATGCAATGATGCTAGTTCCTCATTTGCCTGCTGTCCAAAACAGCCTTTCTGCATCTACTGGCCTCTTTTCACCTCTCTTTCCTCCCTGTCTCGCACCTCGCCCTGTCTTTTTAAGTGCCTTGTGACTGACCATTTCAATGTATTCACATAAGTATTTTCTCTAACATACACTCCTGTTTGAGTCACGGTCTCATTTACTTTACTCTAAAAACTTATTTGTGGATGACACTTGTACGAAAGATACAATACAAAACCCAGCTGTCACTGTCACCATCTAGTGAGACCCTTTAGACAGGTTTTAGAAGTAAAATAATTCAAAGTTGCATTGAATCCTTTCCTTAGTAACCAGACAGGAGGGGGAGGGAACAGGAAGGGCAGGGGGGGCATTTACAATCAATACCTGTCCAGTTTCATAAGTCACTTCCCGATTCTTCTTCAGAATTTGTTCTCCTCTGTCCTCAGAGACAGGTCTGCTCATCAACTTGAATGACAGCAGCAACTTCTCCTGCTCAGGCTCACATTTTAAGACTATGACTTTGACAACCTATTGTAAAGAGATTAAAACAAAAAAAAGACTTTACTTAGTGCGTTTTCTGTAGCTCCACCCCTCCACCCTTATATCCAGCGTACAGCAGTACAGTGCATAAGGCAGCGAAATAAATACTCAGCAACTCTTCCCCTCACACCCAAGGCTATCAGGGCATCTTACAAACATGAGTGAATTCAGATTCGCAAAACCGGTGTGAGGCAAGTGTAATCCTCACTTCACAGGTGGGAAACTGAGGCACGGAGTCGTTAAAATGACTTGCCCAAGACAGAGCTGGGAATAGAACCCAAGTCTCCCGACTCCCACCACCAGACCATCCTACCCTTTCTGCAGCTGCTATAGAGTCCAGCATTAAAAACAAACGAATGTGACACGGAGCAGGTCACACACCTCACGGAGACGGCCCAGAGTACAGACTGGAATTAAAAGTGCTTGGATATTGGTAAAGTTGCCAGGCATAGCGAGGGTCAGATTTTTAAAATACAGACTTAAAAGATTGTTCTCTTGATCCTGAAAATAAAAGCTTTCATTCTTCTGAAAACAAAGGCTGCAGCATGGACCCCAGCCCCTCCACCTCCCGCTAGGTTTCTTTGCCACCCCAGCTCTGCAGACCACATGACACAGCTCTGTGCCTGCAGCACTCTCAGAAGCAGGCAAGGCCTGGAAATGTACAAGAACGCAGCTCTGCAAAGGTCTTGAGGGGAAGGAGTCTCTTACAGCCCAGCCCGTTTAATCGCATACAGGAAAGAGGAATCAACTGCTCCACAGGAGTGTTTTCAGAATCCCAGATCCTTTCTATTCCTTCCTGTGTTGTCCGTGCCTGTTAAATGATTTCCCAAGACAGGAAGAGTTTCCAGTAAAGGTCTCCGATTTGAGTCGTTTAAGCCTTAGGACACAGGTGAGTTTGTAGGTGTTTCACGCTTTATGGACATCCAGCTCCTAAGAGTTAAGGGGATGCAACAGGGCAGGGGATTGGGACTCTATCCTAGAACGAGTGGCCTCGTCTCCCCTCAGGAGCCCCTTCCTCCTGTTATCCGATTGTCCTGACAACTATGCAGTGGCGTGACAGTGTCACGCGACTCTCAAGGATTCGCCCACTTCAGGGACTCAAAGCCAATGGCACGTCGGTGATTCCTTGTAGCAGGCTAGACTTTTCGATAGCCTGTCTAACCCTAGCACAGCAGAGGGCCCAACACCTCCTGCACTGCAAACCACAGCTCCAGGCAGATCTCATTTGAGGTGTGCCGGCCTTGCCAATATCCCTTTACAACTCTCTAGGTGCATTGAATTCCCACATGAACCTCCCATCCACAACCAACCAGCCTGCAGCCTCTTCCTTATCCGTCAGTGCGATGTCACAACTGCCTCCGTTGCATTTATCAATGGGTGTGTGTATATTAGTTACCTGGCCTTTGTAGAAGACTTTCTCTGGGGAAGGTATGGGCTCTGAGCTCAGCTCATTCTTGGGAACCAGACCTTTAACGTCATTGTAGAACTTCACAATGCAGCCGAATTCCCTAGCGCACACAATGAAGCCGTGAGCGATCAAGCCGGGCTTTGCAGCCTCGTAACTCGTGAGGACTGGAAATTTCGACATGACCAGAGTTTTCTTCAGAGTTAGGATCAGCTTCTTTTCTTCAGGATTGGATATTAACACCTAGGAGAGCAGGGGGAGGAGAGGTTAGAGTGACTACAGAGACGCTTTTCAATCAGGGAAAAGGCACCAAATCCTTGATTCATATTCACTACGTACAAGAATCCCACATATGTCTACAAGTTTGCACTAGCTTCAGACATCCAGACGCAACAGCGCTTTGAAATCCTCGGAGGAAAGGCAAAGGGCTTTACAAACATTAATGCTGACAATGTCTCCGAAGCTAATCCTGCTAAAGCAGAAGGTGTCAAATGACTTGGTGGCCAAATTCATGGTGGTTTTCCCTTGGATTGAATTCTCTCTATTCAAAGGCCATCAGGCTAGAACAGGAGCAACACTGGCCCCCAAATGAGATGCAGGATAGTCTGTCAGTATCAGTAAGTCTAGCGGAAAACTAGGAAGGTGCATTAAATGCGTGCATGGAAGTGGGTGGGAGTAAAGCCCATAAAATCCGAGCTTCTCTTCAGAGAAGACAGAATCTATTTCAATATGTCACTGCCCGAGAAATGACATCATTTCTTCTGAGAAGCAGCGCAGGGAAATGCAGAAGTTTCCTATTCAATATGCAGATTCCTACAAGGAATCACCCTAAGGATTTTAAATGGTCACAGCCTCTGAAGTCGTTAAATACTGTCGAGGTTTTGGGAAGTTAAGTGATTACATCTAGCACGTACCGTGCTCACTTCATCCAAGGCTCTCAGAGCATTTTAACAAGAGAGACCAAGTCTCACTAGATTCCTCTCTGTAAAATGGTGCTGACAAGTTAAGGCCTAAACATTTTCAAGCAGCCACTAATCAGGAGCACAACCTGAGCCTCCTAGGGCCTGACTTTCAGAGCTGCTGGGTATCTGCAGCTCCCATCCCTTCATGTGGGTGCTCAGTAGCTCTCAAAAATCAGACCCCAGCTGTTTGTAGCGGGGCACCAAACACCCCGAGACCATCCAAAGGAGCGGAGGCTTGAAAGTGTGGCCGTAATTTGGTCAGGCCACACAGTGAGTCACAACGCCCAACACTCGGTCCAGTGGCCAATAGGGCGGGGCAACTGAGAAAAGGAAGTAGCTCCTCTTTCCGAAATACCAGCGACCTCACGCCCCAGGACTCATTATAAACAAACAATAAGCGCATCAGAGAGTCACCCGCTCTCAGTGGAAATCAGATTGGTCTCGAAATGCTCAGGCATCGCTCTGGTGGAAGAGTACAACTTAAGACAGGCCCCTGGCAGGGGGATCTTACCCGGCACTTTACTTCGCCTCCCACGCTGTACTTTTTCTCAGGTTGTTTCAGGAGCACGTCCGCCAGGTGTAGGCGAGGCACCAGCCCCCTGATGTGATCCGTCACCTTCACCTGCATCCCGAAGGGTTTGAGAGCCAACACTTTGCCCTAGAGTCCGGAGAAGAGAGCAGGATTGGTAGTTTTCAGTGTAGGTTGGGGTGTACAGTAGCGCCTCACTTAAAGTTGTCCCAGTTAACGTTGTTACGTTGCTGATCAATTAGAGAACATGCTCGTTTAAAGTTGCGCAATGCTCCCTTATAACGTCGTTTGGCAGCCGCCTGCTTTGTCCACTGCTTGCAGAAAGAGCAGCCCGTTGGAGCTAGTTGGTGGGGGCTTGGAACAAGGGTGGGCCAGGAGACCCCCTCCCCCCCAATCAGCTCCCCGCTCCCCTAAGTTCCCTATGCACAGCCGCCCAGCAGGCTATCGATTGCCAGCAGTTCAGCTGTCCCTCCCCCCACTGCCATGTGCTGCTCCTGCCCTTTGCCTTGGAGCTGCTCCCGGGAGCCTCCTGCTTGCTGTGCTGGGGGGGCGGGGCACTAATGTCAGGGTGTCCCCTTCCCCCCTGCTCCTGCCCCCCCACTTACCCCATCTCCACAGAGCGGGGGAGGGGGGGACACAAAAGGGCTCTGGACAGAGGGAGCTTGCTGGTAGCAGCTGCTGTCTCAACTTGCTGATCTACTTAAAAGGGCAATGTACTTAGAGTGGGGTCAGAGTACTTAAAGGGGCAATGTGCATCTCTCACACACACACACACACACACACAGTGTGTCTGTCTCTCTCTGCCATGCTGTCTCCCCTCTCTCCATTCATGCTGCCTTGTAGAGTGTGAGGCTACATTAACAATTGTTAACCCTTGAGGGCTTAGCCAAGTGCTAGTTCATCATTTAGCAGTAAGGCATTCCCTGGGAAATATCCCACCCTCTTCCACCCTCTGACTTTACCACCTCAACCAAGCTTCACAATCATCATCGCTGTGTACAGTAATACATTGTTTGTTTAAAACTACACACACTATATATATATATAGTCTTTTGTCTGGTGAAAAAAAATTTCCCTGGAACCTAACCCCCCCATTTACATTAATCCTTATGGGGAATTTGGATTCGCTTAACATCATTTCACTTAAAGTCGCATTTTTCGGGAACATAACTACAACGTTAACTGAGCAGTTACTGTACATGGGCAATAGCCTACCCATGACCCCAAAAATATAAACACACACCGCCCCCCAAATATCTATCTAATGTATTAACCACATGCAGGACAACAGCTTTACATAAGGGAAGCTACGCTGCTTCTTGCACCCACATTGCCAGTGCTGTGCTCTCCATGGGCCACACGCTGGTTCTGCTGAAGTCCATGGTAAAATTCCCACTGACGTCAAAGAGACCTGGATCTGACCCTATATACATCTCCAACATACGATTGGATATACAAGGCTTTAGAAAGATCATTCTACCCTCACCAAGGCAACGCAGACAAACACCTGGACTGAAGTGTCGCTCAGTTAGATAACTACAGTCAGGAGAATTTGCAAGTTATTTTTGCTGGTGCTGTATTTGCATTCTCCCTTTCCAGCACTGGTCTGAAACAAATAGGTGTGAACTGGCATTAACTAGGCAGGGAAAATACGCATCACCTAAGGCACGGCAGCAAGTACCAACACTCTACAATGCCAAACGTGCAACGTTCTCTCGGGATCTTACCTCCACCACGTGCCCGGGACAGATGTCTTGGTATCTCAGAAACGGAGCAGCAATAATTCGACTAGGAGAAGATACAGCAAGGGTTGTGGTGTGAGTCATCTTTAACGTGAGTGAAAACCCAGAGGTGGTAAGGACAAGACAACCCCTCCCCTTCCCTGTCCTCTGGGGTCTGACAGAATCCGCCCGGCCCCTATTTATCACGTCAGTGCTCTGTCCCTCCACAGGCCTGTGTCAGAGTCATGGTGACCTTCCCTCCGTTAAGGTGGTCTGGGCCTAGCCACTCGACTAAGCTCTGTCCCAGTTTATGACACAAAGGATGATGGCCAGAAGCCAAAACTGTGCATGCAGGGAACCCACGCCTCTCAGAGGGCAATACCTTTACTAGACAGGAAGGATGGCCCAGTGGTTAGAGTGCAAGCCTGATACCTGCTCTGTCGCAACCTGTGTGACCTTGGGCAAGTCACTTAGTCCCTCTGGACCCCAGTTCCCATCTGTGCAATGGGGAGAAGAGCCTGCCCCCGCCCCACAGGGATTATTGGGAGGAGAAATGTGTTCAAGGTTGTGACTCTCAGATATCCAGTAATGGGCATCAGATGAGTGCCACAGACAGAGAACGAGTGGAAACCCCAATGGGCGGGTTCCAGCCAAACAAAGCAGCACAATATTTTCCAATTGTTATCAGCCCCTTCTCTCCCCGTAGCCCCCCCAAACAATTCTGGAATGGCACGGGAAACTTACTGCTTCAAAGACAACAGGGCCAGCTCATCCATAAGGCTGTAGTCAATGATTCGACATCTGTGCTTGCTGCCCACCTTAAATGCCCCAGGTTTGAAGGATTTTTTGGTGTCTGAAAGATGCTTCAGCTACAAAAAACAAAGGGCGATTTATCACCACTTGGAAATAGAGATGCTATTGACTTGGGAGAACGAAACCTAGACTGACTTGAAGAGGAGAAAACAGACTAGTAAGACTCAGCAAGTTTCACGTGGGTGTTTTCACCCAGGTGAGACGCAATGCTTACATCCCTCTGGAAGTATTAGTTGGGAGGACGGGAAGGAAGACGCGGACAAACCCATTATTTTGGGGAGCAGCTTGTATGATAGTTGCCAGGCAGATGGCGTTGTATTTTACTGTGTATATACACTGAGAGGCAACATTCCCCTAGCATAATTTTTTGAAGACCATTAAGAGCATGAGAAAGAGGAAGAGGCCACCAGGCCAGGGCTTGACCTGAGCGCGAGGCCAGCCTGGTACTTTATGAAGGCTGGGCACACTGTACATTAACCTCATTTCTAAGGGCCACCCTGAGCTCCTAGGGGGTTCCAGTCACTGCAAGACCAGGGGCTTCCCGAAGGATTTCGAGCCCAGTCCTGCAAGTTACCAAGTGCCCTCCACTGGGGTGAAGGATGCTCAACCCCTCACAGGCCTTCCTTATTTACTTTCTCCACACCCGTCATGATTGTATAGACCTCAATCATATCTCCCCTTAGTCTCTTTTCCAAGCTGAAAAGTCCCAGTCTTATTAATCTCTCCTCATATGGAAGCCGTTCCATACCCCTAATCATTTTTGTTGCCCTTTTCTGAACCTTTTCCAATTCCAATACATCTTTTTTGAGATAGGGCGACCACAACTGCACACAGTATTCAATATATGAGCGTACCATGGATATAGAGACAATAGGATATTTTCTGTCTTATTATCTATCCCTCTTTTAATGATTCCCAACATTCTGTTTGCTTTTTTGACTGCTGCTGCACATTGAGCGGAGGCTTTCAGAGAACTCTCCACAATGACTCCAAGATCTCTTTTTTGAGTGATAACAGTTAATTTAGACCCCATCGTTGTATATGTACAGCTGAAATTATGTTTTTCCAATGTGCATTACTTTGCATTTATCAATACTGAATTTCATCTGCCATTTTGTTGCCCAGTCACCCAGTTTTGAGAGATCCTTTTATACCTCTTTGCAGTCTGCCTGGGACTTACCTATCTTAAGCAATTTTGTATCATCTGCAAATTTTGCCACCTCACTGGTTACCTCTTTTTCCAGATCATTTATGAATATATTGAATAGCACTGGTCCCAGAACAGACTCCTGGGAGACACCACTATTTACTTCTCTCCATTCTGAAAACTGACCATTTATTCCTACCCTTTGTTTCCTATCTTTTAACCAGTTACCAATCCATGAGAGGACCTTCCCTCTTATCCCATGACAGCTTACTTTGCTTAAGAGCCTTTGGTGAGGGACCTTGTCAAAGGCTTTCTGAAAATCTAAATACATTATATCCACTGGATCTGCCTTGTCCATATACTTGTTGGCCCCCTCAAAGAATTCTAGTAGAATATAGAGCATACTCAGTTTCACTTCCTGGTTCTCATGCACTAGCAACACAGTGCAACGTTCGGGTTGCAAATGCTGCGGCACAACCATTATTTACAACTGTTTCCACTTACGTTTTAAAATACCATTCCCTAGACGTCGCTGGTTTGGTTGGCGATTTCACGCCAGCTTGTGGCAACCCCACCCACATTATAACCCGGCCACGGGGGCATTTATTACTTACACGTGCAAAAGCCAGCGTGCCGTCGTCCAGTTCAAAGATGGCACCAGTCTTTGCATGGAAGCTCTTCACCACTGACTCTTCCACCACCATGCCAATCCGACTGCTGGCGAGCTGGCCAAGCACGCTGCCAGGCTGAAGGAAGACCTGCCGCAGCGTGAGACGTACTGCTTTGGAGGTGGGCTGGACAGAGAGGATGCAGGCCTTCACCTGTTGCAGGGGAGAGAGGACAGCAGGATGGTAAGACGAGCTGGCAACCAGAAGAGCCGAGAGCCATTTTCAACCCTGCACTCTCACATCACACACACCTGGCTCCTGATCTCTTCACGGAGGCTTTGCCGAGGTAGAGCAAGGACAATGGAACGTGCGGGGTTATCATTCAGCTCCAATGTCTTTATGGGCTGGGCATTTTTTCTTTAGTTATCCGATTAAATGGTGTGAGCTAGTTTGGTGCGGACAAGGGGAGGGGAGAGTGACTGCGGGCAATCAGCCCCCGCCACAAGCCATTCCCCATCCTCTCAGCTGCCAAAACTGTAAAGGGGCACCTTCCCCAGGACTCTCCAGCGGCTACGTTCAAACTCAAGGACATAGGCTGCTTCCCTTCTCCTTACTGGGGGTGTAGAAAGAAGGTCTGTGCCAACAAAATTGCTGACACCGCCGATTCCACAGAAAAAAACCTTTACCAGAAAATGGTTAGAGAAGGAAAGGAGACATACAGGCTAAGCAGCTTTCTGGTTCCTCCAGCCGCTTCAGCGTCCACTCACCGTCTGACTTTGTGAATAACTCCCCGCTTTCTTCGGATCCAGGTGCATGAAGTCCACGATCCCAGTGAAGGAGGAGAGGAAACTCAGAGTGATGCCATAAGGGGTCACCTAAACCAAGAAAGAGAAATTCTTCTGTAGGGCATAAAATTAAATCACTAAATCAATGCCCTACCATGGCAGGGGCCGTGGGCATCGGTGCATTCAGTCCCTCCTGTTTTCTGCCTGTGACACACAACAGTGGAGTGTCCCGAGGGCTGTAACACCTTTGCCTAATTCTGGTTGTTTGCTTGGCTTGGGGGCGGCTGGGTGGTGTTGGTGATCTGTGATATACAGGAGGTCAGACTAGAGGATCTGATGGTTCCCTCCTGACCTTAAACTCTATGACTCTAAATCTGTGTTAAAAGTTCTCATCCAGATCAAGATGCGGACGGCACTTTACTTCCTCCACTAATAACCATCTTGTCAGTGCTTAATAATACACACGCCGAAAAGGACAGGTTAATTGCCCAAGAGTTGGCTTTTTGCCTTTACTAGAAAAGAATACTTTTAAGTTTTCTAATTGTACATTTGATCTCAAGTCCAGAATCAAACTGCGCTGGTTTGCAAGCAGGTGTTTTTCGCATCTTGCACTCCCAAATCCCAATTTTCCATTTAAAAACAAACCAACCACTAAGATCCCAGCCCCTGTGGTTGCAAAAAAAAAAAAAAAAAAAAAAGAACCCAGTGTAAACAAATACAGTGAAGTCTGCCTGAGTCTGTAGGCAGCCAGAAACAGGAATTCAGCAGTGTCAGCTGCATCCAGTCACATGACTGGCTGTTAACTTCGAAGTTTAATGCTGAAACTTTCAGTGCCAGCTATTTCACCAATGATCAAAGGAGAAGGACCATCAAAGATCTGCACAATGTACTGAAAGTGGTGTCAAGTGGGCGAAGCTGGGGAGAGTGCCACCGTTCACGTTTTCCCTAATTCACCTTCTGAATGAACGTATGGAAATGTTCATATGAAAAGGAGGAAAGTTTCTCCTGTTTCCACAGCCACAACAGAAAGGTCCAGAGGATGCCCAGCAAGGAGAGTTGAAAGGTTAATGCTTTACTCATCCTGCCAGCAAGTTGCCACTTACATTTATACTTGGGGCTTTTAGACACCTTAGTGTTGTTACAGAACAACAGCGCCTAGTTACTGCCCTTGTGCTTTTTGAGCCAGATGTGCTCATTGCCTGACACAACGGAAGATTTTACTCCTACAGAGTAACTGCTCTTCCACAGAGCTACAAGAGCAAGAGACGAGCAAACTGGATTGGACTCTGCCTCGCACTGCACCACCGCCAGCCAAGCACAGATATTGGCGTCTTTACGCCTGGTGACTGGGCACAGATCAGCGCTCCATTTCGGAGATTGAGCGGGTGGTGCTGGCAGGCAGAAACAACTTATCTGGATTTGTAAATTCATTGAGTTCCAGCTCAGTTTTGCTGGGGCAGAATACATAGGAAGATGTCCATCACAGCCGCGATCATAACTCCACCTCAACAATCCTTCAGAGAAAGCTGAGTTTTACCTTCTGCACCTGGGCTTTCACCAGCAGCCCTGGCAGTAAGTTACCGAGCGCCCAGTTCTGTTCTTCTGTTGCAATGGCCGCAGCAACCTCCGACTGAGTGATGGACAGACGGACAATTCTTCCGTTGTTTTTCACTTCTTCAATGAGACAGTTCAGGTACTGGCCTATTTTCAGCTCAGCCCCTACGAAGACAGGACACATACCAAAAACCCCTCATCATCTTCCTGTCTGTCACATTCCCCTGCTTCCCCTTCGGAAACCCTTTGCTAGCTCCCTCTCTCCAGCCAAATTCAAGCCTCTTTTCCAGACCCTCCCTCCTGAGCCACTCTTATCACAGTGCCCGACCCTGCTAAGCTGCCCTCAATGCCAGTTTCAGCCATACTTGTCCAGGCCCGCCTGTGCATGGAACTGCCTCCCTGAAAGGAGCTATGAGGTCACTACTCTCTGCTCTTTCAAAATCTCTGTTCTAGATCCACTTCTGCTGCAACACCTATCAGAAAATCAGTCGGCGTTTAAATGGCTGGCAGCCAGGGAAATGCAATGCTTTATTTATGCAATTACAAAGCAGTTTTTTAAAAATAGTAAGTATATATATGTGTATAAAGCCTGAACTTATCCAATTTTCTCCCCAGGCCTCACCCTCTGTATATTGCTTGTTTTCTTAGACTGTTAGCTCTTTGCAGTAAGGACCCTGCCTACTGTTGTGTTTGTAGTGCCTAGCACAACCAGGCTCAGGTCCGAACAGGCCTCTGGGCGCTAATGTAATACAATTAAATGGGGATGAGAATGACTTTTTCCATGCTCATCCGGAGAACACATGCATCACAGGGAGAAGCAATGCAAGCTCCTCCCGCCTCCTGGCACCAGATCTAGGGTGCAGAGACCAATTCCCTTTTACCCATGACCTTTCTGGATGACAGGCCACAAATCTATTTCCTGTAGCTACCAGATCATACCAGCCTGAGCCCTCTGACCAAAGCACCTTTCTCTGCTGCTTTCTCAGAGCTTTTCCGTTCTAGTGCGATTAGGGACTTTTACCAATACAGCTCTGGAGCACATGCCTTTAACCAGGAAACTGCCACTTGGTTGGTTGATTTCAGATGGGTGTGGATTTAGTGCTATGGGAAGGGGCTGTCTAGACAATCCTGGAGACCAATCAATCCTCAGGACAGGCAAAGCATGGGCGGCAGCAGCACACGCTTCTCCTACACCATCCTGCCAACGTGCCTCTACCAGGACCCAGAGCGACTACTTCTCAGGGTGGGGGAAATGAAAGGGGAGAGGTAGTGCCCATCTCCATTTGAACCTGGGCCTCTCTGCAATAGCGTCCAACACGCGGAATGACTAGTGCCAGTTAGGATGGAGGTGTTTACAAGAAGGACACCAGGCGATCAGGAAATGGACCGACAGCCAACAGTTCATTGTTCAATGGCCTGTGCACAACTGTACGTCGGCAGAGAATTCTGATCGCTCCTGACCTCAGCTAAGGCCTTGTCTTCACTTACCGGAGGGTCCGGCGGCACGCAATCGATGTTCTGGGATCGATTTATCGCGTCTGGTTAAGACGCGATAAATCGATCCCGGAAGTGCTCGCAGTCGGCGCCGGTACTCCAGCTCGCCGAGAGGAGTACGCGGCATCGACGGGGGAGCCTTCCTGCCGCGTCTGGACCGCGGTAAGTTCGGACTAAGGTACTTCGAATTCAGCTACGTTATTAACGTAGCTGAATTTGCGTACCTTAGTCCGAAGTAGGGACTTAGTGGGGACCAGGCCTAAGTTTGAGTCAGGAAGGTAGAGGTGAAATGCTCCAGTCCCACCCTGCTCCTCTGAGCCAGCCAGTTCTCCATCTCCAGCTTTAGTTCCTGCTGGATGGCTTACCTTTGTTGGCTGATTTGATATAACTCTGGGACTTCTGACGAGGCAGAAATGCCTTAGCACCACTGACTCCAATATCTATGAGGTAGCCGTGATCTTCCACACTAGATACCAAGCCAGAGAGCAACTGCGGGGAGGGAAACATTACAATTCAACAATATAAAGGAACGGTTAGATCAGCAAGGAGAACAATTCTGTCAGCAGGTTCCTCGCACTCAGATTGCCTTCTCTCCTGGGGTCAGAGTGCTGGAATTCCTCCCACTGCTTTGGACACATTAGACCTTGGCTCCTTTGGCAATGTGGTCTCAGCTGTCCTCTTGTCCAACCAAGGCATGTATCTAGGGGATTCTTGGCTTCCTGAAGCTCTGGTAACATCAGTACATTGAAAAACAACAGGCACCCACAACTGCTGGTGAAACTGGGTGCAAGAGAATAATTAACTAAGCTCACAACACCTCTGTGAGGTGGTCAGGTAAGTATTATCCCCATTTTACAGATGGAGAAGCGGAGGCAGCAGAAGTTAAGTAACTTGCCCAAAAGCCAACAAGCCAGTGGCAGAAGAATAGATCTCAGGGGTCACAGCTCAGGCCTGCGCTCTACCCACTACACCACACTTCCTACCAAGAGGAATTACACCAGGAAAGGCACAGATGCTTTAATTGCATGTAGTGACAAATCTGAATTCACGCAAGGAGACGTGGGGGCAAAGGGGAAGCGATCTCCAAAGTGCAGGGAGGCTGCGGTGCACCCAGAACACCTACCATGCCTGATCTAAGAGCCGTGGTGTTCAGAGCCTTGTTGACATCTTTGGGGTTAATTGACAGCTTGACACTCTGGTTTCCATCCATGGTTTTCCCCACGCTGGTCACGGTGCATCTGACCAGCATTCCAGGGGGGTACAGGTCTGACAACGAGTTCAAATCCTAAACAGCAAGACAGTTAAAGGCGATCACGAAAAACCGTAAAATCATTAACATTAAATAATGCAGGGGACCAGAACTTGTCACTGAAGAGGCTTTTGAAATCCAAACCCAAGAGGAAAGCTCTATTCTCAGCAGCAGCTAAATGCCACAAAGACTGGGGCCCCTGGGTACAGTGGGCTTGTGCCCCAGCCTGGAGTCTCAAGCCTGACTCAGAGGCGGGGGACGGACGGACATGGACACACAAAAGGATGTATGTAATGTTACAAGGTGGAGGTCAAAGGATTCAACACAGCTGCCAGGCTGAACAGCAGGAGGTGCAACAGGTCAGGATTAAGATGCATCGCCAGAGCTGATTATGGTCCCAGTCTCAGGTCTCCCATTAGCAAAGAGGTAAAAGGTGAGAAAAGAGCAAGGGGACATCAGCATCTTGCAAGTCCCAAAATTCAGTTTTAAACAGGCACGGACGATGGTGGGAAGGGGAAATATAAATGTGCACGAAGGGTAATGGACGATCTCCCTTCCTTTCTTTGGAACATCCGGGTAATCAGGGAATTACATTGTCTCTTCCAAGCAGCCTTATTACCTTCAATACCTATCTGCCATAGCATGAGCTGGTAATACACTGCACAGAACATCACAGAAGCCATCTTTTGGGGGGCTGCATAGGGGCTGGGGAAGAGGACAGAGTCCTCTGAATCCCTGCTGGAAAGTAGAAGATTCTCCCAAACACATCCCCAGCTTCATCCTTCAAGCCCCCCCCCCCGCTACATATAGTAGCTGTGGGAACTCTTTAAGTAGGGAGGGGTATACAGTGATGACTATCATTGAGCAGTGCATTGAACATGCTGCCTTTAGCATTCACAGGCCCTGTTGGCCAGGTAAGCAAGCGAGCAGGACAGGGAAGGGATCAGAATCTCCTGTACACCAGTGGAAATTGGGTTCTCCCGCTGGGCCTCTGCTTGCAAGACCCCGTTTATTTTACCCAGTCCCAGGACACACACCATCCCTCAGGACTCCCCTCACCTCCAGGAGCTCTTCCGTGGCCACTTGCTCATTCAGCATTTTGCTGTAGGCATCGCAAATGTGCGTCACTTGCACAAATCCAGTGAGTCCATTAGGCAAACTGACCACTAACTCGAAGTCGTTAGACTCCTTCACGCAGCCGAGCAGCAGCATCCCCTCACTCAGGGCCTGGAACAAAGAAAAATTAGCACTCGGTGGATCTCAACAAGCCACAGATTTACCGTGTCTAATGAGACTGAAAAATAAACCACTAAAAGTCAAGAAAAACTCAGCACCTTTTACCACCCAGACTCAGGCCACAAATCACTATCAGCACTCTGCGAGTTACCAAGCCACTGCTGACATGCTGCAATTAGAAGCAGCCCTCTTAAAAGGTCAGTGGAAAGCAGCAAAGACCTAGGAACGGGACTACTGTCAGTGCTGGGAGGAGGAATGACTGATGGGGACATGAGCTTCCCAGACTAAAGAAACCTGTCACACTCTTGTAGTAGGTGTCCTACAGAACCTTCTACGGAGCAACCATGAAGGAAGCTATATGTTCCACCTTCCAAACGGAATACAGAGGGCTTGTCTACACTACCGCTTAAGTCGATGAACCTAACATTGCTCAAGGGTGTGAAAAAACCACCCCCTTCAGCAACATAAGTTACATCAACTTAAAGCTCTCCCACCAACAGAGCTTCTGCGTCTCGTTGAGGTGGAGTAATTGCATTGATGGGAGAGCACTCTCCTGTCAACATAGGAGACGCACTACATGCTGCGCCGATGTAGTTCGGTAGTGAAGACAAGCCCAGAGATTGTCAGACTGGGTCAGACCCAAGCTCCATCTAGTCCCGCATCCCGTCCCAGGCAGTGGTCAGAACCAGATGCTTCAGAGGAAGACATAAGAATCACTAGAGTTGTGGGCAGACACGGGATGATCAGTCTGCCACATAGAACTTGTCCTAACACCTGAAGCACAAAGTTTAATATCTCTTCCAAATTTTTTGTCATCATTAATTATAACAATTCTGGATATTCTTGAGATCCATATAGAGTAGAACCTCAGAGTTATGGACACCCATGTTGTGAACTGACTGGTCAACCACACACCTCATTTGAAACCAGAAGTATGCAATCAGGCAGCAGCAGAGACAAAAAAAGAACAAATACAGTACAGTACTGTGTTAAATGTAAACTTCTAAAAAAATAAATGGAAAGTTTAAAAAAAGGTTTGACCAGATAAGGAAACCGTTTCTGTACCTGTTTCATTTAAATTAAAATGGTTAAAAGCAGCATTTTTCTTCTGCACAGTAAAGTTTCAAAGCTCTATTAAGTCAATGTTCAGTTGCAAACTTTGAAAGAACAACCATAGTTTTCTTCAGAGTTACAAACAACCACCCGGGGTGCTCATAGCTCTGAGGTTCTACTGTAAATATCTAATCATCTGTTAAGTTTTTGGCTCCCATGACCTACTGTGGAAACGAGTTCCACAGTTTAATCACGTCGTGTAAAAAAGTGTTTTCTTTCAGAGCTTTTGAATTAAATTGAGTGTCCCCTTGTTCTTGTGACAGAAGACAGTGAGAACAGACACTCCTGATCTACCTTCTCAAGACCACTTTGTATTTTACATATCTTAACATGTTGGTCTTAGTCAACTCCTTTCTAAGGTACAACTTAAAGCAAAGGAAGTGGAGTGATAGAGAAAACAGGTCATTAAGGGTTACACATGTGCATGTGGAGAGGCTGGAATAGCAGTCACAGAACTGAGAGCTGGACAATAGCTCCTGTTCAGAATCATGAAGTGCGCAGCAGATGGAGGGGGAAAAAATGTGACTATGGTCAATTTGATAGCAAGGGAACCAAGAGAGATACAGACTCAGCAGGCCTCAGAAGCATTCAGCTCAGTAATGCAATTCTCTGTGGAAATTAATTTGATTGTATACAGCCTTTGTTAATGAGGAGAACTTTATTGCAGTTAGCGTCACTTTTTGCAGCAGTTAATTCTGCATCCTGGGTCAGTTCTAAGTGTTAATGTTCTGCCTTCATTAGCTTGCGGAAGACCCAGAGGAGATGTGCAATTTCTTACTTGTCATTGAACTCCTTCTTGCCAGTGAAGGAGAGGTTGTGAAAAGGAGTCCAGCCCTCCCTTACCTAAAGGTTGGTTGTTCTGAGACAGGCCCAGGAATAAGGAATCTCCTAGCTGCACTGGACCCAATGGAGGTCAAAATACACAAATCATAGAATAATAGAAATGTAGAACTGGAAGGGACCTTGATAATCCACATAGTACAGCCCTTCATACTGAGGCAGAACTAAGTATTATCTTCTAGACCATCCCTGGCAGGTATTTGTCTAACCTGTTCTTAAAAACCTCCACAGCCTCCCTAGGTAATTGGTTCCAGTGCTTAACTACCCTTACAGTCAGGAAATTTTCCCAAATATCTAACCTAAATCTCCCTTGTTGCAATTTAAGCCCATTACTACTTGTCCCATCCTCAGTGGATAAAGAGAACAACTTATAACAACCTTTTAGATACTTGAAGACTTATCTGAACACTCATCCACAAACCTCAACCGTGAGAAGTTCAAAATCTTTGGCATTAGCTTTAATGGCTTCCTTTTTCTCTGCCTTGAGCTTTTTCCGCTTTCCTTGATCTTCTTGGATTCTCTTCCTTTTCTGGGATCCTTCTTCATGATGCGTCTAAAGCAGATTTTAAGGGGCACGGGGGGGAGAAACAAGAGAATTGGAAGAGATAATTTTGCTCTTTTGTGGAGCACAATAGTTATCAGTCATCCCAGTTTAGGGGGAAATGCTAGAGGTAGGGGTCAGAAGGAAATTCTGTTGCAAACCCTTATGTTCAGTCATATATAGGTCTCTCAAAATTTCTCCCTTTGGGCTGAAACTTAACATATTTGGTTAAAGTATAAATACATTTGACCAGTTTGAACAAAACCATTCAATGGCTTTTGAGTTAAAACAAGCAGAAAAAGACATTTCCTCCCCTTCTTCCTACGGGAAAAACAACAACGACCACCACCACCTTTGAGCCTTCATTTGCAGAGAAAACTCAAGAGCGACTGAGGGCATGTCTACATTTAAAATGCTGCATCGGAACAGCTGGATCAGTGCAGCTGTAGCGTTTTAATGAAGACGTTCTACGCCAATGGGAGAGAGCTCTCTCGTTGGCACAGTTAATCCAGCCCCCGAAAAGCTCTCCCACCAACGTAGCACTCTCCACAGGGGATTAGGTCAGTACAACTACGTTGCTCGGGGGTGTGGATTTTTCATACTCCTGAGCAACATAGTTATATCGATATAGGTCTACAGTGTAAATCACAACCAAACCTTAAAATCTCAAACTTAGCATGGACATAGACCTGATTCATCAGAGCATTAAGGAGGGAGGTTCTTAATTTTCTGCACAGGAGCAGTCTCATGAAATCAATGGGACTAGTACACCTAAAGTTAAGAACGTGTTTTAAGTGGTTCTTGGATCGGTGCCTGAGCCCTCAATGAGGCAGCTCTACATTGCTAAGTCTTAAACAATTTGGTTTAGAAATAGCAAAGTAATTGATATATTAAAATGGGGGGGAGGGGTAGGAGAGGATGTCATGCATCCTGTTCTTTTAGGCACAGAAACATAAAACAAGAGAAACATATTAGATCAAGACTAACAGATGTATTGGAGCATAAGCTTTCGTGGGTGAATGCCCACTTCGTCGGATGCATGTCACATGCATCCAATGAAGTGGGCATTCACCCATGAAAGCTTATGCTCCAATACATCTGTTAGTCTTAAAGGTGCCACAGGACTCTCTGTTGCTTTTTACAGATCCAGACTAACATGGTTACCCCTCTGATAACAGATCAAATTAACCCCGGCGTAGCACCACTGAATTCAATGTCCTTACACCAGGGTTGGATTTGACCCACCACATCTCTCTAGAAGCTCTTACCTCTAAAAGCAGATTACATGCGATCAGACACCACTGAGATATTTCAAAGTTAAACCCTGATCAATTACGTTTGATTAATGGTTTGCCATCACATTCACCCAGGGTCAGACATCTGTCAAAAGTCATGAAAATCATGGATTCCATGATGAAGACCAGTCACAAGTACTAAAATGAATGTTGGGGCTCAATCCTGCAGCCCTCACTCAGACAAAGCTGTCATGGTCAATGGGAGTAAGAACTACAGAATTAGGTCTTTACACTAATTGGCAGTGGAATAGCTCTCAGAGAGTTTCATCCATCATGTGCGCACAACTCACATCAAATAAGTTATCCTGCTCTATTGGTCGCCTGGGTGCTTTTCTCTCTGAAGGTTTTTTCTGGGTGCCACCTCGAGGGAAGTTTTCTTCCATGGATGCCATGTTTGTATTTCTATGGGGAAAGCAAAAACACAGGAGTGAAATCTGCAATTGTTGTGACATTAGAGTTTAAGTGACAGGAGAAGGAATTATCTTGGAACTAAACAAAGATTTCCTTGGCTTTTTTCGTAAATGACAAATAAATATATATATATATAATGAATGCATCTGGAGGCTTAGAAGACAAAATATAGGCCTCTGAGAACACTTCAACGTACTTGAAAATGACCGTTATACACATATTAGAGACACAAGTTGGGTGAGGTGATATCTTTTATTAGACCAACTTCTGTTGGTGAAAGAGACAAGCTTTTGATCTTACCGAGCTCTTCTTCTAGTTATACATGTGTATCAGTCACCAGAACTTTTCCCTAGTATCCTATTCACCCACATTACCATATCAGTCTTCAGTGACAACTGAGAACCTGGTATACCTGACGCTTTAAAGCTTAGAAACTCGCTGAGGAGATTCCTAATAAAGGAATTATCTGCACACTAGTGTGCAACAGGTGAAGCACCATCTCCACAGACAAGGAACAATACATGCCTTCAGACATATTGCCTGGGGCAGTGATCTTGTCAGATCTCACAACCCTAAGCAGTCAGGGCTTGTTTTCACTGCAGAGCCTTGGGCAGCACAGCTATGCCAGAAGAGTTGCCCTAGTGTAGTAACAGCATTGCCAGCAGCTCTTCTACTGACATAGCTTCACCCCCACTCCCACACAACATTAGCTGAGCCAGCAGAAGCACTCTTGGTGGCATAGATGTGTCTATGGAGGTGGCCAGCATAGCTACACTGGATAGATGGTGTCATTTTTTGCACCCCTGACTGGCATAGCTATACCAACAAAACTTTGTAGTGTGTAGGCCAGGGCTCAAACATAGTAGTACCACAGTAGCTGCAGGAATTGGTGTTGACACGTCAGTGGATGCATGGGTGTAACTAACCCTGTTGAGTCAGTATTGAAACCACATTTTAGCATTTTGTTGGGGGCCACTGGCTGCCAGAAGTGTCATTTTTTTTTTTTTAGATAAAACAGAGTTCCAGACCACTTGTGGTCAATTAAGATGCCACAGCTCTTTCCTTTGCACATGCATAAAGGCTGTCACACAGTATCATAGACAAACTACAATTTAAGTCACTATATTTTACACACATGCCCCCAACATCGTCCCTGCCGCGTCAACTGTATACCGTAACCTTCTTTACTTCCTGTCTAAATTGTTGTTAGGTGTTGTTATGCACATTCAACAGTTCCCCCCCCTCCCCCCAAGCTCATTCCAGAGGCAGCAGCATAATATCGGTGAAAGGATATAATCAAGTATGGGCAAAGTAAATTGCTGTACAAATAAAAGCTAACTTCTCTTTAAGGCAGAGAAACTAATCTAAAGTACATTACACTCCAGGCAATACCAGACAATGAGAAACAAACAAACAAAAAAAAAAACAGGTCAACAGGACCCGGTGCAATCGAAAAAAACTGATCTCTGGGCCACAGAACTGGCAGACCTCCCCACACACCCTATTATGAGAACCGTTCGTCCCCAGCTCGGCGGGGAAACTAGCTCCCAAACCGAGAGGATCGCAGCCCAGTGACCCTGCGGGGGGGTAGAGGGGAGCTCAGTCCCCTCCCGGTCTCCAGGAGCGGCTACTTCAGGGCTCCAAGAGGGGACGCAATGCATGTGCTCCTCTCCTCGGCAAGCCAGCGGCGCTGAACTCGGCTGCTGGCAGGGGAGGAGAAGGAGCCAGGGGGATACTGCCCAGGGACTCCCCTGCCGGGGGCAGCGCCAGGCTCCCTCCTTCCCTTTCCCCCCGGCCGGAGCCGGGCCCCGGGGCGGTTCCCTTCGCTCCGTGCTGGGCCCTGGGGCTGGAGCCGGGGGGCTGGTCCCTACTGGGCTCCTACAGCCCCTGGCCAGACTCCCTCACCTCCTTCAGCAGCACATGGGGGACACCATCGCCATAACCCGGAAGCATTACCAAGGAGCACGAGGTCAAGCGGAACCCTCTTGCTCACAATGGGGAAAGCGGGCCGAGAGGCCTAGTAACCAACCAGCCAATCCAGGCGGAGCATCGACTGATGGGCATCGACCGAAGCCAATCCGCAATCCCCACTCTACGTCATCTCCACCGTCCGGACCGTGTTGTCCAATCAGGAGAGACATCTATGGCCGGAGGCGGGATTTCCCAGCGCCATCTTGCCTGGGGACTTGGAGTCGGCGAAGGGCGCGGAGCGGCCATTGTAGGGGAGCGCGTGGCAGGTGGGGGCGGCGGCTTCGGGCCGTGATCTCGACGCGTGGGGGGAGCGCTGCCCGCCCGCCCGCGGCCGCTAACGCCTCTCCCCAGCGGGGGGCCTGGGCGGGGGCCGCGGGCGGGCGGGCGGTCCTGGGCGGGGGCCGGGGCCCTGCGCGGTTGGATGACCAGGGCGGCCCGAGGGGCTGCGGCGGCCTAGGGAGCCCGGTGCCATAGCGCAGGGGGCCGCCTGGGCCCCCTTGTCTCGGCCGCGATTCCCAGCGCGGCTGCCCAGGCTCCCGCTGCCCGCGAACCACGTGCGCTGCGCAGCCGAGGGTCCCGCTCCGCTGGGAGCCAGGCCCCCAGATCCCGCCCTCCTCCGGCTCACGCCAAACCGGGGCTGGGCGGGCCTGGCTCGGCACGGCGGGCCGGGACTGGGGTGGCCTGTGGAACAGGGATCCCGCCCTGTGTCTGGGGAGGGGGGAGTTGCCCTTTCCCTCCCCCTGCCCCTCTCCCGGCCCCTGCCTCACGCTGTAGCTGAAGACCGAGATCCATTTGGATCTTGCTGCCGGGGAACACAAACGGATTGAATGAAGCGGCCCCAAAAGCATTTGTCGAGGCCTTGTGCAGCTGGGTCTGGATTCCCTCGGCAGCCCGGCCTTGTGGCTGTGCTGGCCCCTTGCCCACAGTCCAGTGTCGATCAACAGCGCTTTCGCCTTACTCCGAGAAGCAAAGCTTGGAAGCGAGGAGCTGAAATTCCTCCCATTCACGATGGTTTTTGGTTTATAGGAACTTGTAGATAACTCCGTCTCATGCCAGTGAGTCAGAAATGGGCTTCTTGTTGCGTCTGGGATGGAATGAGTTGAGAAAGTGAAGTTGTGGGTGCACCTGGCTTTTTAGTGCAGCAAGTGGCAATCGGTTCCTTTCTGTTTCCAGATAGAGCGATCCTAAGTGCACTGGACTCTAGTTGTATTACATCTATCCAAGGCTCTGTTAAATATATGAAAGTTTCAACAGCTAGCACTGGCAGCCCCAAATGTAAAACCTACTGAGGCAGCCCTGGAAGTAATCATTGCATGAGTCATCTGCTGAATTATCCAGCAGATACACCTGAATATAGACCTACTAACTTGTCCTTCATTGCATCTAGGACCAGCAACCATGGCAGGACATGACTCTGAAACACAGTACAAGTTCACTGGTCTTAAGAAATACTTCAATTCCTACACCATGACAGGCAGAAGGAATGTATGTACTAGTTAACTAGCCCTTAAGTGTCACACTTCAAGGGTGCCTTAGAAGGCATCTAAGTTTAATTTTCTTTTTTCTTTCTAGTATGTAATAGCTACATATGCAAGCGTTGCCATGATCATCTTATATTTCACGCTTAAGCCTAAAAAACAAACTCCAGCGGTGACAGAAAAATAGTGGTAAGTGGCTGTTTGTTTTTTTTATAGCACCCAAAAGAAATTCAGTCCCTACCCTCCCTGTAGCAAGTAGGGGTGATGGCAGATGTGGAGAAGGTGGAGTGAGGAGGCTATTAATGTAACCAGGTTATGATCGCATGGTTACCAAGCTTAGGCATGTGCATATTATGTGGTTTAAGTAAAGTTTAAAATTAATTCTTTAAAAAAGAGTGAATATTGAGTCACTTATTGTGGACATTGTGAAAGAGGTAAGTTTTTTTAAAGGATTTAAATGAGGTGGAGTGTCGGCAGTCCGGAATGGAATGCATTGCTAAAGGACCCTATTGGCTTAAAGACATATTTAAAATGCTTCTCTAACTGCTGACTCCAAGAACGATTGATTAAAATGGGGAATTTTCAATCTAACTTCACTGCCTAGGCTATGTGCCTCTAGCCATTTCAGCTTAGAGCTTGTAAAAAACTAGTTTCACTTTGGTTTAGTCACTCTTATCAATTCTGCAATCAGGCTGGCCTGCATTATCAAAGCTGTAGCCTGTATGGATTGCAAACAAACATTTCTCTGCAGTGTTTTTAAATAGTACTGGAGTAAAAAAATCACAAGCATTTCTATTGGTCTTGAATTATATAAGTGCTGCTACCAGCCCCATGTTAAGGTTGCCTGACACTTCCCATAGAAAGACCCTGTTTTCAGTTGCTATAACTTTGCCATACTGTTTGGGCTGAAATTTTTCATGCCAGGTTTCTGCTTCAAACTTAATTATTTTGTTACTATTCAGCCAAAATAGTACAGGAATTTTCTTGAACGAGGTGAGGGGAAATGTATTTTCCCCATGTTTGTTGTTGTGGTGTTTTTTTTTTTTTTTTTTTTTTAAATTCTGGCAACCTTTTCATAGAATAGCTTTTGCACCCCACATGTTTTAGAGCGGTGACTTGAAACTTGGAAGGGAGGTGGCCTTTGTGTCAGTAATGTGCTTTTTGTCATCCCTGTGAAAATCTGCCTTTGGAAAAATTGCAGTTTGCACATGCTCAGTAGAGACTTCTTAGACTTCAGCACTAAATTCCCCAAGGTCTGTCAGCACTGGGCATGCCCCAGCTTGGAGCTAACCAGGACTTTCTTCCTCCTATTGCAGCCCTGGGCTGTTGTGGGCCAGGCTGGTTCTGGACGCCTGAACTGAGAACAGGGAGCCTTTGGTCTCAAAGATGCCACTGCCGGGCCCAAGTAGTGTGGAGGAAGGCAAAGTAGGACTAGAGGCTGGTTGGAATGGGAGAGGGAGATCTAGGCAAGAAGACTGGGACTGAGAATCAGTGGGGCAGGGGAAACAAGGGGAGAGGGAAAACAGATCTGATCAGGAGCTGGGGTGCAGGTGGAGAACTGGGACTGGCTGGGTAGACAAACCAAGAAGGGAGGTTCAGAAGGGTGAGACTAGGACTTACTGGGCAAGGAGACTGGGACGAAAAACCTTTGCTTTTTTAAAGAACATAGGAAACTACTCACAAACTACACTAAAATGGGTTGGTATGTAAAGAACAGGAATGCTCAGCAGCTCACTAAAAGAACATTCAAGTTGCAAAGTCAAGAACTTAAAATTAGGATATGCCTGAGCTAAGGTTGCCTGTACAACCTTAATTTGGCCCCATCTTATGTTACCATTTAATTACATGATGCTATGCCTTTTTTTCCCCCCACAGGACCCCTGCCCCATTCATTGCACAGAATAGATGTTAGTCACTTAACAAAATAGCTGCTCATTAAGTGAGCACTGTTTGTTCTGTGCACTGAAAGAGGCAGGGGTCCTGTGGAAAAATGTGATCATGTAGTTAGGATGGCATTCTAATGCACAGGCGCAAGTGGGTTGATTTAAGGTTGTACAGGTAATCTTAATTCTGGCATTTCCTGATCTTGAGTGCTTGACTTTGTAATGCAGTGTTTTAACTTAACTTTTTGTTTTCTATGAGCTGTTTCTCAGCCATAATGAGAAAATGAATTGTCTGATAGCCTTTTAAAAACCCTAAACTTGAGGCCAAATTTGATATGAGCTCTTTAAACGTGCTATGCAGTAATAGAAGTACTTACTGTTCTTAACTGCTGAATAATACCATCACTTAACATATGAACATAGTGTGAGTTACTGAGCACATCTATCAAGACAAACTCTTGAATTCATGCAAAGCACTGTCCAGTCTGCATTATGGAAAACTTTAGTCCTTTAAAGAGAACTATCATGAAAAGGCTAGAATTGAAAACTTTGGCCTTCGTACATAAAATACTTGAAAAGAGCTAGATGTAGAAATGGATCAGTGAAGTAGAGTTTTGGCACCTGCTCAAAGCACATTGCAGTACTGAGGTGAGTTGGGTGAAAGGAAGCTTGTAGGGTTTGTCTGAATGTCATGTGACTTTAGGGTTGAACTAGGAGGTGTATTAAATAGGCAGTTTTTAAAAGTGCCATTCATCTAATCCATCCCCTTGAAGCCCCAGCTGTTTCCTACTGTCTGATCTAGTTCTTAGTTTGAAGCAGTGGAGCTTCCACAACTTCACTTGTGCAGAGACTTTGATTGAAGTGACACTAAGGAAGGGCATTGGACTTTTAAAAAAACAGCAACCCACATGCATAAAGATCCTGCTGCTATGGCAAGTGGATGACTTCCAGTTTGAGTATCTATTCAACTTGAGGCCGTCCATTCCAATGCCGTAAGTTTTATACAGCATTCTTTTGGGTCCTTTCAGATAGACCCTAAAACACAAACAGTATTTGTAAAAACTTGTTCATGAGTCATTGCTGTAAGCATTTAAATAGGGAGGGGAGGTTATAAGCTCTGAGCTGCAACATAATGTGTCCAGAAGGGATAGTTAAAGTTGCTTACCTTAACATGTTTTCTTGGGGGGGAGGAGGGAACTACCTATACCCTAGCTAATAGCACTGAGCAACATCTGCTTGTTTGAAAGTTATGATAATCTAAATCTTTTCTCTCTCTGCAGGTTGCTGGCATGTGTTAGTGTTGGACCTCATATTGCAATGGAAACAGCTGATGTACTATTATGTACCGTTCAATAAAACAAACAAAACATCATTGTTCAGTTATTTAATAGGAAAAACATAAGATTGTATAAACTAGAGATGCAGGTGACATTTTTTCCGCTCTTGAAACTATATTACTTTCCTGGTGAAAGTAAAGTGCTCTTGCACTATCTCATTTGTATAAAACAAGGCTGACTGTTCACAGTTGAGTGAAGGAAGCATAATTAAAACCATCCTAAAATATGTACTTAACACTAGAAGTAACTCACTCATGAAAGAATGTAAAGGTATTTAATAGAGCTTCAGAGGTTCTCTTGTTAAGTAGTGCAATAGGGGCAACAGGTCCTTATTATTTTATGAAAACAAGTTTAGTTTGACATACCTTAGCCCTGATAGACTTGACTTACACTGTTCAGACAAGTAGGGGAGTGGTATGTCTTTACCAAAGAGCTTTCTTCTGTGTTAAGGTGTTCAAAAATTCCAAACTTACATAATTCTAGTTTCTCCATGTTTTACTGCCTGGGAGGTCCTGATTACTCCACTTCTCTAGTCACCTAAGGGCAAGTTGGCTAGTTCTGACCACACCTAGCTTGCTCAAGCTACTTTCTTCACACCTGGTTGCTCAGTTCAAGGCTGTTCTCCATTGCATTAGGGCCTCCCTTGGGGGGGGGGGGGGGGGGGGGGGTAGGTAACTGCCTGACCATGGAAATAAGAGATCTACAGCAGGTGCTTGGCAGCTCTAAGGATGACATCCAAAATCAGGAATCTCCCAGGAGCCAAACTAAGGACAGTAACTCCATTTAAGAACTACCCCTTCAACCTAATCCTGGGGGCTAAAGTAGACCTAGGGCCATTGCTCTCAACTCCAGCATCACTGATCGAGTGGATTGCTTTGTTTCCCCACCTCAGTCTTATATTAGTTGTGATTCATTTTCACTATTGCTAACTCCAAGATTTCCACAATCATAAGTTAACCAGAAATTTCATGGTAATTTTAAAACTCATGGTGTTTTAAACAAACATTTAAGACATTCAGCCTGTCCTGATTATTTAACCTGTAGGGGGACCTGCCTTCCCCTTGATGGGTGAGTATTTGAGGGTCAACACTCATTTGAGTGCATTTAAACACTCCCCTCTCTCCCCACCTTAGAGGGACATTTACCCTTTCCTAGCCTCTGGGATGGGGGATGCTACCTTTCTTTCTCTCTCTCCATTTTCCCCTTCACTATCCTTTTTCTATCTACGACTCTCAAGTGCAATCTCCTGGGCCAAATTCATCTCCCATTTCCCTTCACTGCCGTTCTCTGGCTGTACATTCTTGGCTGCCTCATTGGTTCTCTCCTGTCCTTATCCCCTCCTCCTATGCTACCTCTACTCTTTCATGTTCCTTCTGCCTCTCTTCCCCCCCCCCCCCCCCCCCATTTCTGCACATCAGAGCTCATGGGGATTACAATAAGCCCTGCCCCTTGCTGCATTGTCATCGGGACTGAACCTGTGACACTAGTGCTAAACACTTGAGCCTTCTTGCCTGAGCTAAGACACCTGTTACTAGCAGATTTATGAACTGCTGTGTTAGGTCTTCAGCCACCACTAGAGGGAGACAGCACCACACAATTACAACTGCAATGAACATCCCACCTGCAAATGTTTGACAAAAAAAAAAAAAAAATTAAAGATTTATGGCCTTGCAGCTGTAAATACAGAATTATGTGTAAGGTTTTTTTCCAGATAGGATAAAGGTGTAAAACAAATGTTTAGGCAAAGCTGGTTTTAAGTTATGAGTGAATAAAAACCAATTTTCAAAAAGTGAAAAGATGTGTTTCTCAGACATAATGAGAAAATGAACTGCCTGATTAACCACAACCCATCCCCCCCAAAATTTACCTGGAACACAGGATTAAGGAAAAAAAATCAAGACAAGTGTTTTGCAAAAGTTGGGTGGGAAGGTAGCAAGGCACAGACTGGAAATGGGTTTCTATTCTGAATTATGAAGCAATTACAACTCCAGAACATGTGAATTCTAGAAATAATGGCAATGAACCAAAATTTTGCCACCAATACTCAGCTCACTTGTTGCATGTGGAAGAGGTGTGACTTTGGGGGGCGGGGGGGGGGGGGGGAGTAGGTGAGAGACTCCTCTGCAGTATCATCCCTGTCCATTCCTTTTCAAGCTTTCCTACCATTTTATAAAATGAGGGTGGAAAAAAATGTATTGGGTAGAAAAACAAAAAGGAACAGTCTGGATATGGCAGGAGTGGAACAGATTTGAGAGGAATGGGCTAAGTGGATTTTAGGGCTCTGAGGGATAGAAAGAGAAAGGGCAATTTGAAAAGGGGAAGTGAGAAAAGATTATTAGAATTAAGATATCACACTCACTTCACACTAGTTCACTCACCCATTTTCTCCAAACTTCTCCCCTCCTTTCCACACATTTTGAATCCAAACCAATTTATTCTCTCTCCTCTCCCACCACTTTTTGCATGTCAAGTAGGGACATTACAACCATGTTGTACATAACTGATGTCAGAGAAAGGGTTAAGGTGGCTGCTTTTTTGGGGGGGGGGGGGGAGTGGAGTGTGTGGGGAGAATTGTCTACCGCATTAACTGTTACGTTTCATGCACAATTTTCTCCTATTTGAAACAGTTAACTGTATTGCTCTTCATACTAAATCACTTATCTTCATTTCTCTTGGGAGGTTGCTAGCATGTTTTTCTCAGGGTTGAACCTGCTTCTATTGCAACAAGATGAAAGTAATGAATGTCCTCCTATAACATACAGTCCAATAAATCATGCACAGAATATTTTTAGTCTTTATTATAAAATATCAAAAGTATAAAACTGTACAAAATACAAAGGCAGAATGTGGCAGTGATTTTTTTAGCTGTCAAAGTTGTAATTGCTTCCTGTTGCAGGTCAAGTGTTTCACGTATTTGATTTCACTGTATCTGCATTAAAGTCTGACTGCTCCTCTCTAGCACTGAAAGAAGGTTTAATTGAAGTACAAGTACCATACCAACTCAGCCATTAAAAAAAGGGACTCAAAGCTTAATGTCCTTTCAAAGCTTTCTTCCCCAATAAGTGTTCTTCAAGGTGAACTCCCTACTGATTAAGTTTCTGCACTTTCTGTAAAGCTGCTGCTTTTGGGGAGGGGGGGTCCCACTTGCTTTACCTTAGAAATGTCAAATCTTACCTTCCTTGTTTTTATTAGATTACTGTATGTGGCCTGTGAGCTCTAATTCCCTACATGAAGTGACGGGGATGGTGAATAGCGCTTTCCTCCCAGGCAACCTGCAGAAGAGTTGAAAAATTGGGCCTGTGTCTTTTTGCTGATTCAACTTTTATAAAAAAACAAGAAGGGATTAAAAAAAACAAACGTTCTGCTTGTGTTTTACCTTAGAAATACCAAGAATCTCAGGTCTGCTAGTTTTGCAGAAGGAGTTGCAGGTAGTATCGGTGATGTTTCCTGGGAGAAGAGCACCTTAACAAAAGGGATGAAGGTTGAGTCTTTTAACAAAGGCTCCTTTTAATTGAATTTAAATAAATAAATATTAACTTTCAATAGTTTCGATCTCTTGTCTCTTCTCTCCTTAATTTTTTAGCTTCTGCATATCCTGAATTTCTCAGACAAAACATAAGCGGATTTAAAAAAAATTTCAGACTCTTCTAAATATAAAAGGGCACATGCCCAATATTTTTCCTTTACCGATCACTTTTTAAATAGGTGATAAGAGTATTTTCCGTTATTTCAAAGTCCCTTCTCCCCTTACAGATGCTTAGTTTTTACTTCTTTGGTACTTGCAAGTCATGATTTTTTTAGCCACCCTGGAAAATGCAGTGATGACAAAAGCTGCATTTCTAGGGTATAAAACAAGCAAAGAAGTTTGAAAATCTTTCAGATTATATATCAAAGAAATAAAGGTAAAATCACAGACCTTTACCACAAGAAGGGCATGGAAAAGGTAATGTTCTGGCCACAAATATTTGCTACTCAGCACAGGTTATGAGGAGTTCTCCAAATAATTTCAGAAGAGATGAATTTAGAATAGTTTTTGCCTGTCACAGATCGATTAAACGTTTGCCAACAGTAAACTAAGTGCTTTTAAAAAAATTGTTCAAGAACATGTACTGGGACCCTTAACTTTCCAAAAATTGAAGTTTCAGCAGAGCCCATTACCATTTCTCTCGATAAGGAAGAGAGCCATTTCCATAATTATTTTTTATCAAAAAAAAAAAAATCAAAAGCACCATAACAATTCCTTCCCTTAAAGCTGTGATGTCTTGTCAATTTCCAGCATTTTCAAATTGTGGCTAAATAGTGAAATAGTAACTGAAAAGACTTTGCTTGGATCTTAGTTTACAGTTTCCCACACCAACAGGCTAATACTGTCCATTTGTATAAGATATTTCTCCTTGTCTCAAATCCTGTAGTAATCCTAAGGTCTTTACTTCATTGACTTGCAGAGTCTTACAGCTTCATGGTTTATTGTGGACTATATGCTCCTGAAGCTAGTAGCAAGTTCCTGCGGGTAAAATGGAGGTGTACGACTGGAGTTGATTTGGTCATGTATGTACCCAACAGCAAGTCCTGTGAGTTTTCAGGCAGATTTATATGTCCAGTGGCTGTAGTAAAATCATCAGTTTCTAAGTCTTCAAATACTTTCACAGCATCCCACAGCCGGACTGTGTTATCCATTGAACCTAGGAAGAAAGTGGGGAGTTAGAAAAAACTTTGAATTGTATCCGTGCATAATTTAAAAGCAATACTTAAGACTAAAAGTCAGCAATATTCTCTAGTATGCAATTACCAAAACCATAGTTGCATAGATTGAATTGTGATGAAATTATGGTGAAACAGAGCTGCAAGGTAATAAAATTAGAGCTAGTAAGACTATAAGCAAAAAACAACAAGGAGTCCTTGTGGCACCTTAGAGACTAACAAATTTATTTGGCCACAAGGACTCCTCGTTGTTTTTGCTGATACAGACTAACACAGCTACCACTCTAAGATTCACCTTGTTCATGCCATTGCAGGATTGTCCATAACATTCAAAATTTAAGGCCCAAGGCTGCAAACAAATTGACTCCAATAGGACTACTCACAATAGTAAAGTTTAGCACGTGCATAAATATTTGCAGGATGGGGCCTTAACACAGTCCAACACGGGTAAAGCAGAAGGAACTAGTTATCTTCAGATCTACTTTACAAATAGACTCTAGAGTGAGTTTCTTACTAGAGTCAAATTAGTAATACCTTTCTAACTAATACAATTGTTTTCTGAATTTTTATCATAAATAATTATTAGATCCAAAGAACTATATTAAAAGAACATTGTAATCTTAATGTTAAGTACTTTCAAATCCTGTCCTCTCACCCTTCATGGACTAGAGAGCGCTCTTGTGCCTCTCCCCCACCCCAGTTCCCAATTCCAACCTTCCCCTGCCCCCCAAACACCAGTTCCTTTCCCCCTCTACTGCATCTTTTCCCCACCATCCCATTCCTCACCCTTGGTACCTGGCACCACAGTAACCTCCAGCAGTTGAGAGGAGCAATTGCAGGAAAAGTCCTGCTCCGCCCCAGGATGGGGTATGCTCAGTTGCAATGGCATATGCAGTCTGGTTGGCACACACAAGCTGTGGGGGATGGAACATGCTCATTGCAGCTGGACTCTTTGGAGAATAATGCTCTCAAGCCTTTAACACACTTCTACTGAGCATGTACGAACTGAGATTTTACAGATGCTTATAGCTTGGCAAACTTAGGGCAAATTTTCACAGGGATGGCAAAAGGCACCTCCCTGACCCAAAAATGACTCCCCACCAAATTCCAAGCTCTTCTCCAGAGCATAGAAGGACTAATGCTTCTCGGTGAAATAGTTGCAAGAATTTTAACATGGGCTAAACATATTTTTCCCTAATCTCATTCTTGTAAACACCGCCATTTTCACTGAAAATGGTCAGCCTGAGGAGAGAGTATAGAAAACTTGAGCTTGAACAACTGAAAACTGGCAAAGTTATAAGCAACTGAAAAGATGGTTTTATAATGGAAAGAGTTAGGCAGCCTTAACTATAGGCAATGCTACCAGCTATTAAAATTTTTGTTTTAAACAAACATGATCGCAAACACTGCTGAGCATTCCTGTTCTTTACATACCAACCCATTAATGGGGAGTAAGATGTACTTCATCTTGAAATATTACCATCTTTTTTACTTATTCAGAAAGCCCAGACACATTTTGTGCTGATCACTGCCTGGAGACCCAGGCTCGCTGCTCAACATCTGCAAAGGAAGTATTTCCAAACTCCACTGAAGCAACTGCTGAATTGTTAGAAGTTTTAAAAAGGAAATTCAGCTGCTAACTAAACAAGCCAAAGAAATTCAGTCTGATACAGAAAAGGAATATTTGGTTTCAACGGGGGCTCAGTTTTAGAGGAGGGATGGTCTTAGGGTTATAGCATAGTACCGGACTGTTTCCCACTCTACCACAGAATTCTGGGAGTTCCTTGCATAAGTAAGTTAACATCTGTGCCTCAGTTCTGAGCTGCGGTAAGGAATCATACTTAGCTGCCCTACAAAGTTGCTGATACAAAATTGTAAAGTATAACTTCATAACTGCAAAGTATTGGTCAGTAAGCGGTAGTCTGATCCTTCACAATGAGGAAGACAGATTTGGATAGCTATCAGTCACACTAAAACAACAACATCATTCTAGTACTTTTTTTCCAATGAACGAAAGCCCGAGCTACATACCTGATGCTAAAATTTCCCCATCTCTACTGAATCTGAGTGCATAGACTGTATCAGTGTGCCCTTTCAACTCTCCCACCATCAAACCATGGCCAATATCCCACAGAAGCACTCTTCCATCCGTTGCTCCAGTGGCCAGGAATCGTCCATTAGGAGAAAATGCCAATGAATGAATTGGTCCCTGTAACAGAAAAAATCCAGTTGGAGAGTCAAAAATTAGTTAGACAAGTCTACTTGCATTCAAAAAAGTCAAACTGTATTAATTTCAAACCTTGGCCCCCCCAAATTAAACTTAAGTGTGTTTAACATACAGTAACTGAGCCACTGGTCATCTTTTTCTTTGCAGCAGTCCTATTTAAATGGCTTGGAATCTGTCTACTTAGGAGACTGCCTCTCTTCTTGCCCACATTATCATAGTTGTGATCAGCAAAGGCAACTAAGCCGGATCCCATTTTACTTAAAAGTAGAGTGTTCGCTATGAGGAGGCCTAAACTTTGAAACCTTCTCCCCACTTGATCCAAAATAGTCTGAAATTTGTTAACCTTCACAGTGTACTATTTACTTCTGCTTAACGGGAACAGATGTTTGTGAGGGAGGGGGGGAGGGGAGGTTGTTTTTTTTTGGGGGGGGGGCGGCGGGGGAAGTTAGTCAAAGTATCTAGAGTAACAGACAGACTTTTTTGTATATTTTATTAGAAATGTAAATAAAATATACCAACAGGGCACTGACCATGTACTGTTAGTGAAGCACTTCCATCTTGCCTTTGACATTCCTTTACCTTATGTCCAGTGAAGATTCTTACACAGTTCCCGTTCAGAACATCCCAGAGTCGTACAGTCCTGTCTGCTGAGCCCGTGGCAATATAGTTGGAGTTGGGGTGAAACCGGGTACATGTGACATCAGCAAGATGGCCAGCAAATATTCGTAAAGGCTGATAGTGATCCGTAGCCCACAGACTTAACAGAAGAGAACAGTTTATAAGACTAAAGAAAAAATGAGACCCCCTAGTGAAGCTTGAAATCCTATATGTGGCGAGGGAGATATGTGCTTATTATGCAGGTGCCTGTAGTTGACCCGTTTATGGAGTTAACAAAAGAGAAGAGAATCCTTCTCCAAAACAAACCACAGTGCTCCAACTGTGGCCATCAAAAAAGCAAGTGAAGAGATGCAGTAGTTTCTCCAAAATGAAGGGCTAGGGATATGCATTTTCCTGTCTTAACCAGATGGTTGGAAAAAAGGGAACACTATCTCTTTAGGGATGCCCCAGCTAATGCTGTCTGTATAAAAAAGTGAAAAAGTAAACTAATTAAGACACTTTAATTTTTACACAAAGTGTGATGAAACTCATTCCCAACAATGGGATGCATGATAGGAAATACCAATTACCAGCATCAAAGGGTTACTTAAAAGTGTGTGTGTGTGGGGAGGGGGGGGAATTTGTATGCAGGGATTTGTATTATTATAAAATCCAAATAGAAAGGCCATCCAGAACAGGGGGAGCCAGAGGGCCATGGCCCCATCACTTTTAAAAGCATAGCCTTCCCACTTTTTACTGGCTGTAAAGGACAGCAAGAGTGCAAAGGAGGCGGAGAGGAGTGAGTAGGGAGCGGGGCCTTGGGGAGAAGGGGCAAAGCGAGGGCAGGGCCTCAGGGAGAAAGGGTGGCAATAGGGGGCGGGGCCACAATTCGGACACCGGTGGGAGCTGCCACCCACACTTTTAGCTTGCTTCCACTGCTCCTGCAGCCCGGTTCTTACCGAGCCACTCTGTCATGTCCACCTGATACAAAGTAATATCCATAGGGAGAGAACTGTGTATCCCACACTGGATAGTTGTGTCCTTTATATCCCACGAGGCAAGTGAATGTTTGAAGGCTCCACAATCTGACAGTGCCATCCTCTGAACAGGACAAGAGGTAGTTCCTGTTACGGAGCAAAAGAGGAGAAATACAATGTATTGAACTTTGTCAGAATATTGGGTGTATACTGCACAAATAGTGTAAGATTACTAGTGCGTCTGTGATAAGTGTACCACTCATTGACCGACTGTTGTGTGGCATTTGCTGTAGAATCTGAGCCCTCATTGGATTCAGAGACAATTGATACAGAAAGAGTCCTATTGGGACACTGCATGCAAAGAAAGGGACAATTAATTGTTGATTCTGCTAAATACTGTAAGAAAAGTCTATGAGAAAGTGACCATGTCTTTATTAGGGATCCTACTTATCTGTCTGAACCAAAAAACTACTGAGAAACCACTTATAATTGGTCAAGAACCAGTTTTAAAAATATAATCCTGAACAAAATGACAAAATTCCCTTATAGGGTCTTTCATTAGAATTCACATCCGGTTCACACTCTCCACTCTAAGTTATGAGTAAGGCTACATTTTAGTCACGGGTATTTTTAGTAGAAGTAATGGACAGGTCACTGGCAATAAACAAAAATTCATGGCCTGTGACCTGTCCATGACTTCTACTATACCCCTGACTAAATATTGGGAGTGCCCCGGTCCTGGGGGGGAGGGAACAGCCACCTAGGGCTGTGAGTGCTGGGGGGAGGCCCGGGGGCACCGCGAATGGCATGTCCAGGGGGAGCCATGGGTGCGAACAGCCCAGGACACCTGCTGGTGCTGAGGGGATGGGGGCGGAGGAGGAGAAGGAGGGGCGGCCAGTCTGGCAGGCTCCCTACCTGGCTTCTGGGATAGCCATGACATATCCCTCCCTAAGCTCCTAGTTCTGCACGCTGCCAGCTCTGCAGCTCCCATTGGCCAGGAAGAGAGGCCAATGGCAGCTGCGGGGGGGGGGGGGGGGGCTGCAGGCGGAGGCAGCATGCGGAGCTAGGAGCTGAGGGAGGGACATGTTGCTGCTTCCAGGGAGCCTCACCAAGGTATGCACTGCCCCTCCTGTGCTCCAACCTCCAGCCTGCCACCCAAATTCCTCCTGCTGCCAGGGAGGGGCACACAGGGGCAGTGGCCCGAGACTGCCCCAGCAGCAGCCGGTGCGACTGGCCAGGGGCTGCCTGAGCTCCTCGGGCAGCCCCAGAGCCAGCCAAACCAGCCGCTGTAGAAGTCATGGAAAGTCACGAGTGACAATCTCGCAGCCTTAGTTATAGGCGATAGCATTTCCGGTTCATGCTCTGTGGCTTGCTTCTTAGCCAGGCTGCTTACCATGTTACTGCTATGCATTTCAGTGTGTGTTTACATAACAAAAAGAGACTAAATGAGTGTTTTAAACCAGTTTCTGATAAACCACCACAGCAATCTTTATCCTTACACACTTTTAAAAACGCCTTCTATGCAAGACTACCACTGCCACACATTTGGAGAATAAAGGTTAGAGCTATGGTGAGAGGCAAAGTAGCAAATTATATATAGCTAGATATCTATCTATATCTATCTATGGATATTAGCATAACATGTTTTTCATTCCCATAACTGAAATAAATGCTGCCATAACATTTCTACTCTTTACTATTTACATATTCAGTTAAAATAACTTAAGATGTGACTTTCAGATAAGATTGTATAATTAGTGATCACAAGTCCTGAACCTGTAAGGTGCGGAGCACCCTCAACTCCCCCTGACTCCAAGGGGAGTTAAAAATGCTCAGCGCCATGCAGCAGATGCACTAACTCACATGCAAAGGTACCATTATGAACTGCATGTGCAAGTATGGTCCCAACTTATAGAAAAAGCTGCATTAAATACATGTTTATAGCAACTAACATTTCATTAGCACTTTAAAAACTACTATTTTTAAACACATATTTTACCTATCAGGACTGAAGCTGGTACCATAGACAGGTCCGCTGTGACCATATAAAATCTTCAGCTCGCTTGCTGTTTTCTCATCCATGATCCTCTCCAAGACATCATCTGATTCTTTGTCTATGAGACTGAGATCTGTAAAATTTCAGAGGTTCCCATTTACAACACACATGTATAATTCATCTATGCTGGCTGTCAACAGTTGAGCATGCTTACATTTATACAACAATAAATGTATGATTTAAGCACAATATATTGTCCTTCTTGGTGTTCGTTGCACGTATGAAGTTGACAAAAGATCCTTCTTAATATTTTCATAGACAACTAATATTCAACACCAGCTACAAAACAGCAAGGATGTTTAGGCTAGAGTAGCCTGAGGGTTTTAGACTCTAAGTTACATAGCGCACAAACGTAGGCAATTTCTTGAGGACTGTTGTGAAGGAAACAGTAATTAAGATGATTCAAGTGAGAACCTTTAGGTTACAGCTTTGAAGGATCTGAAGAAGGCCATAGGTCCTTCACCTCTGAATTTGTGATATGCTACCCTATATAACAACCATTGAAAAAAAAGAATGCTGTAGATGTACATTCATGTTCAGAACCTGACCATGCAAATACATTTCTGGATGGGGCTATTAGGGTGAAGGGATAGCTCAGTGGTTTGAGCATTGGCCTGCTAAACCCAGGGTTGCAAGTTCAATCCTTGAGGGGGTCATTTAGGGATCTGCAGCAAAAGTCTGTCTGGGGATTGGTCCTGCTTTGAGCAGGGGGTTGGACTAGTTGACCTCCTGAGGTCCCTTCCAACCCTAATATTCTATGATTCTATAAGCATGCATTTTCAGAAGACATTTTAGAATTGTTTTGAGCCTTATTTACAGATAACCATTCTGTTTTGTACACTTCACCAAGAGCATCTAAAATTAGTTTAACCCTCAGAAAAGCCATTTCTGATCTATCCACCATTCAGTCTCTATCTTGAAAGACTGATATCCTATCAAAGAGTCCAGATTTCTACATCTCTCCCTAGAAATCTTTAAAATACTTGCCACACACCCATGTTTTTAGAATTCAAGAACTTTTTATTGTGACAGCTACACATGCCCAACGTAAGTAGTTAGCTTTCAGTCTATAAGTTACCAACTGAGACCTCAGTCTTTCATCACTTAAGCAACATGGATAAGAAATCTTCCTTTGGTACTCTGCGCCTCTACAAAATGATCAACCTGACCACAATCTGACCAGACCAAGCCTCCTGGAAAACACAAAATCTGATTTTTCATAGTAGTTACCAGATATCCAAATTTAGTGTACAATTCCTATAAAAGTAGGGCTGGATGGGACCTCAAGAAGTCATCTAATCCATCCCCACACTCTAAATCAGGATTAAGTATATCTAGACAACATCTGATTGGTGTTTGACTAACCTGTTCTTAAAAACCTCCAAATGACAGACCCCACAACCTGCCTACATAACCAGTCCCAGTGCTTAACTGTCCTTATAGTTAAGTTAAATATTAAAAAGTTTTTCCTAAGTCTCCCTTACTGCAAATTAAGTCAATTATTTCTTGTCCTAACCTCAGTGTATATGGAGAATAATTGATCACTGTCCTCTTTATAATAGGCTTCAGATACATAAAAGGTTATGTCCTTTCCCGTCATCTCTTCTCTAAACTAAACACACAATTCTTTCAACCTTTCCTCATCAGTCAGGTTTTCTAACCCTCTTATTTTCTTTGCTCTCCTCTGGACTATCTTTCTTAGGTGTGTAGGATGTAATATGTAGAATGTATATTTTAGATGTTGGGACGCTTGAAAAGATGCCTGCTTGTCTAGCAAGGTAAGAGAACAGCCAGGTAAAAAGCTGAGTGAGCAACCTGATCATGTAAACAACTGAATTAGCAAATTAATCTTAGTGCTAGGCAGAAAAAGTGTTTATATAATATATAGTGAATAACTTTGTAACAATGTATTTAAGGTGAGCACCTGAATGTGGGTGTGCCCTTGCATTTAACCCTATTCTGTGCCCCATTTCAGTGGGCTTATCACTCACTGAAGCAGCAAACAACATACTTCTTCAGCTCAAGAGTCTGTCTGTGAACCTGTGCATTCTGGGTAGCGGAGAAAGAACTGGTCAACAAGATGGTACCTAAAACTGGCCACAATACTCCAGCTGAAGCCTCACCAGTGCCAAGTAGAGTTAGACAATTACCTCCTGTGTCTTTCCCACCACACGTGTTAAAACATCCCAGAATGACATTTGTCTTTTTTGCAGCAGCATGACATTGTGGAGTCATATTCAATTTGTGGTTCACTATAACCTCTAGATCCTTTTCTGAACTTCCATTGGCTAGTCAGTTATTCCCCATTTTGCATTTGTGTAGCTGATTTTTCCTTCTTAAGTGCAGTACTTTGCGTGACTTTATTGAATTTCATCTTTTTGATTTCAGACCAATTCTCCAATTTATCAAGATAATTTTGAATTCTAATCCTCTCCTCCAAAGTGCTTGCAACCCTTCCCAGCTTGGTATCTGCAAATTTTACATCTGTATTCTACGCCACCATCTAAGTCGTTAATTAAAATTAGGATTGTCAAGCAATTTAAAAAATTAATCATGATTAAACACAAGATTAAAAAAATTATTCACAATTAATCGGAGTTTTAATTGCACTGTTAAATAATATTAGAATACCATTTATTTAAATATTTTGGGGGGTTTTCTATATTTTCAAATGTAGGCTTAGGGCTGCGGGTGCGCAGGGCTCCAGCCCACTGCCCCCTGAGCTATGAGCTAGGGCTGCTTCAGTCCCCCACTGCCAATGCCTCCTGCCCCGCCCACAGGTTTAACGATTAACACGTTAAAAATATTAACACATTAATTTTGCTGTTAATTTGCATTAACTGCGATTGACAGCCCTAGAAAATATTGACTAGTACTGGACCCATGACAGACCCTTGTGGGATCTTACTTGATATGTCCTCCCAATTTAACAGTGAACCGCTGATGACTACTCTGAGTACTGTTTTTCAACCAGTTGTGTACCCACTTTAAGGAAATATGGTCTAGATGAAATTACTGTAGATTGCTTATGAAAATGTCTTGTGGGACTGTCAAGAGCTTTACTAAACTCAAGCGCTCTCATGTCTACTGCTTTCCTCATCCACTAGACTGGTAACCCTGGTAAAGGAAGACATTAGGCTGGTTTGGCATGATTTGTTCTTGAAAAAGCCATGTTGGCTTTTACTTACCACCTTATCATTCAACAAGGTATGAAAGCATGTGCTTAAGTATCTTACTGAATCAGGGCCATAAACGAAGCTATATTCCCTCCTCTCAACTTCCTAGTGCATCTTATCTATTCTGTGTCTACCTTAGATTGTAAACTCTTTGGGAAAGAAGTGTCTGCATTTTGTGTCTTGCATATATCAAGCACAGTCTGCATTTAAATAATATATACACACACACACTATCCACTTTAAAAGCTGAAGTCAACCTGACCACTTCCAACAATTTAAGAAAGCTATTGTGATATTAGCATTTCTCTCTGCACAGGTTGCACAAAACTGACAAAACTATCAGAATTAATACTTAAGATAAACATGTCTTATTGTCTTCATTACCTGCTGCTGATTTCACGCTGCGTAGCTTTTTTGGTGTCACAGACCATACTCTTACAGTGGAGTCAGCAAAGCCTCCTACAATCATGCTAGAGTCATCAGTGACATCCACTGCAGTAAGACCCTGTACACAAAACAGTCACTTTATTTTAAGTTTTGATGGGGAGAGGAGATGTATAACAAAGTTCAAGCACTAGACAATCCTGCCATTAATATTAATACTCTTAACTACGTAAGTTCTGCATAAGCTATGTGAATTATTCCAAGACACACTGGACAAAAAATACAGGTACACCTCTACCCCGATATAACGCTGTCCTCGGGAGCCAAAAAAATCTTACCACGTTATAGGTGAAATCGCGTTATATCGAACTTGCTTTGATCCGCTGGAGTGCACAACTCTGCCCCCCTGGAGCGCTGCTTTACCGCGTTATATCCGAATTTGTGTTATATCGGGTCGCATTATATCGGGGTACAGGTGTATATGAAACAAAAACTACAGCTAATATTGTTAGGCCATTTAAAATAAAGATATTTTATAAAAAGACTCATTTAATAAGCCACAGCAATGTTGTTCCCCAGCACGGTAGTACACCGTATCTGCAGAATTCATGATCACTCACTTGTAAGAAAACCCCCGCACCCTACCTAAAAAGTGAAAGGGAAGAGAGAAGGAATGTAGAAATGCCTAAAGAAAGGAGTGCAGTATTAAGATAGTCTAAGGAAACCTTTAAACAGAGCTTCCCTTTTCACAGGGTTTTAAGTCTAAACTTTCAATTGCATTATTTTTTATTGAAAATTAGCTACAAAATTCCTTGTTTCAACTAGTAATTTTCTGCTATAACATGAGCACATTATTTCCCCTCAGTAATTCTCATCAAATCTATTCAAAAGACTTCTCAGCAAGGTCAGTTTAAGATATACAAGTTTGCCCCAGGCATGTAAGTGCTTGCAAGTTTATGGTCTCAATATTAACTGAGAAGAATCTTTACCAGACAGCAAAGAGACTACTTAATATTTGATTCAGCCACAGTATCAAACTCTGAATTCTCTCTGCAGAACCACATTATGGCTTCCTTTTTCCTTACCTCAGATATTTTGTGATTTCAGCCACCATTTTTCCCTCCCTTTTTCATACCACCCCAGCTACCCTTGCTGACCTGGTAGGCATTAAGGAATGTGTAGAAACAGATGGAAGGCAAACATTCTGGACCAAGACGCACACGTTTTGTGGCTTCCTTCATATTCATTATTTTATCCAGCTTGTCCGAGTCTTTCAGTTCAGGAAGAGGAATTCTATGAGAAGAATGCATCTTATGAAGCAGGAATGCCTTAATATTGTGAATTAAATATGATATATGGAACCCTCCCCTCAAAGGACAGCAAGGCCCAGGCACCTTAGTGTCAGAATGAACGACAGGAGGAATTTAACAATAAAAAAGGAGGTCTGGAGGAACTAATGAGAAAAGATTAAAAGAATTAAATACCTGTAATTTAAAAGAGAACTATAAAATGGGGAGGTATCAGTTGGAAGAGATAGAGGAAAATAATCAATACACCCAGGTCTATCACAGGATAACTATGAGCTACCAATGTGACGCAGACATGAAAAGGGCTAATGTAATTCTAGGCTGCATCAGGCGAGGTATTGCCAGTAGGGGTAGGGAAGTGTTCCAACAAGTCACTGATGAGCTCTCATCTGGAATACTTTATACAATTCTGGTCTCCCATGTTTAAGAAAGATGAATTCAAAGTGGAACAGGTGCAGAGAAGGGCTACTAGGATGATCAAAGGAATGGAGAACCTACCTTACAAGAGGAAAGTTAACATCTTGGCTTGTTTAGCCTAACAAAACAAAGGATGGGGGAGGAGGGGGGAAGATATGATTGCTCTTTATAAATACATCAGAGGAATAAACACCAGGGAGGGAGAGGAATTATTTAAGGTATGGGCCATTGCTGACACATGAACATATGAATATAACTGGCCATCAATACATTTAGGTTTGAAATTAGACAGATTTCTAACTATCAGAGGAGTGAAGTTCTGGAAAAGCCTTCCAACAGGAGTAGTGGTGGAAAAAAACTAACTTGTTTTAAGACTGAACTTGATAAGTTTATGGAGGGTATGGTATGAGATTGCCTACAATGGGCATATGGCCCATCCACAACTTCTATTAGCAAACATCTCCAATGGCAGGAGAGGGGCATGAGATGCGGAGGGCTCTGCATTACTAGAGCATTCTCTCTCATGTGTCTGGCTGGTGGGTCAAACCCACATGTTCAGGGTCTAACTGATCACCATATTTGGCGTTGGGAAGGAATTTTACCACAGGTAAGTTTGGCAGAGACCCTGGGGGGGGGTTTCACCTACCTCTCAGTGTGGGACACTGGTCACTTGCTGATTTGAACTAGAGTAAATGGTAGAGTCTCTGTAACTTGAAGTCTTTAACTCAAGATTTGAGGACTTCAGTATCTTAGCCAGAAGTTATAGGCTTACTAGAGGGTCAGGTTCTGTGGCTTGCAACATGCAGAAGGTCAGTCTATGAATAAGAAGGGTAAAGTGAGGGAGGGGATCTGATAACTATGAATACTTGAAGGATCTAAACATGGAGGGTGAGGTATTGCTTAGAGTGATCCGAAGAGGCTACTGGATAATGGGATGAAGCTTTAATAAGAAAAATGTAATAAGAAAGTCTAGAAAACTTCACAATGGTGAGGTCTTTTTGGTTGCGGAATAAATCTCGCAAGGGAAACGATGGAAGCCTCATTGCTGGGCCCATTTAAAACTAGACTGAACAAAGCACTAGAGAAAGTGTAGGGAGCAATCCAGAATTGGTAGGGAATAGACTAGACTTTATCAGGTATTCATGCCTATTTCTAAGTTACCTGGTTTGTGGAGGAGCATTAGGGTCTTGCTTTTTACTTTTTGATCCCATGCTCTCCCTTTTAGGTTTTTTCTTTTTTGGTTTTCCTTCCTCATTCTCCCCCTCTTCATCTTCATCATCCAAAGGCACCTCAATCTCTGGTTCTTTTAATAAGCCAAAGAAAACCTGCAACCCAAGAGAGTTGGTCATGTAACAAAAAACCTTTGCATGGAACGAGTTTAAGTAGAAGCAAATTAATGAACAGTAGCTAGCCTCTTTGAATTGAAGGTATTAACAAGATGGAACTTCACTACTGGTTAGTCTAACCAGTTTGTGACACTGTAGATGGTGCATTTCACTATCATACTACTAGGCAACTGATCCTGAGATGCACCGAGCACCCTAAATTCCCTTTCATTACCTCTTTGCACTTCTCCGAAAGCAGAATATCTATAGTTTAGGTTACACTTAACACCCATATAGCTCTTGATATTTTCAAAACACTGTACAAACAATTAATCCTCACACTAACTACTGGTGGCAAGCATTATCTCCATTATTCATGTGAGGAAGTTCAAAATCAAGCATTGCTCCAAGTATTTTTTCACACAATGCAGTCAACCTGTGGAACTCCTTGCCAGAAGTTGTGAAGGCCAAGACGATAACAGGGTTCAAAAAAGAACTAGATAAGTTCATGGATAAGTCCATCAATGGCTATTAGCCAGGCTGGGCGGGGATGGTGTCCCTAGCCTGTTTGCCAGAAACTGGGAATGGGCGAGAGAGGATGGGTCACTTGATGATTACCTGTTCATTCCCTCTGTGGCAACTGGTATTGGTCACTATCGGAAGACAGGATAATGGGCTAGATGGACCTTTGGTCTGACCCAGTGTGGACGTTCTTATGTTCTTAAAGCCAGAGGCAAAGCCAGTATAAAAATTCAGGAGTCAGCCCTGTGTTCAGTCCACTAAACAAGGTTGTCTCTTCCAGTGGTCTGATGGCTTCTCCAGAAACCAGCTACTAAAGGGTCCTTATCAACCTCTTTCCCTCTGCTTCAAAGCTAACTTCACCATCCTCTGCCATTACCATCCCGGGTGTGCTGCCAGGACTCAGAATCCAAGGATTCTATTTATATTGAGGCAATAGTTATATACCCTTCAAACTACTTTACATGCTGCAACTGGTTATTAATCGGCATAACAGGATTTGCCTCGTACCTTTGCTTTATTAGCCTCCCTTTTAGCCTCCCCTGCCAAGCTTCCCACCATAGCATCTATCTGTTGTTTACTGCGAGGCATTCCATCAAAGATATCAATGTACAGATGCTCCTGAACAATGTTCCAGATTTGATTGTTCTGTTTTTCCTGAAGATGTCTCTTCAAGAGTTGGTAAGAGTCACGAGAAATGCGCAGCACAAACTTGCTTGTTCGGAAATCCAGCATGGTCTCGTTCCCTTTCATGTGCTCCTTTTTGGTTAAACTAGATAATACACGCAGGTCATCCTGGTAATAACACTCTTGATCCCCATGAAACCTATTAAAGAGACATTAAAACCATATGAAGGATGGTTTATTACAACAATACAATCTCCCAAATACCCACAAATTGTATACTACTCAGTAGTACATCTTAATAGCAAGTAATAAAATACCTTTATATAGCAACTCATCATGAAGCATCCCAAAGCACTTTACAAATATATAGGATAATTTCACAGATGAAGTGAAATGACCTCTGGAATGGAATGTTGCAGCCTTTGAAGCACACAGTAACAGCACCCAGCAGTTTACGACAGGAAGTGAAGAATACATTTCTAACGAAACTGCAGTGAGAGTTTCAAGTAGGCAAATTTTACCACCAATATTTATGGCCAGGTCACTGGGACTAACACTACTACTCTGAGGGAAAGTGCCATAGGGATCTTTAATGACCACAAATGATCAGCATCTCTATTGTGTGATAAACTGAGCTAATTGGTTGTATTTAAAGCAGATTCACATTTTCAATGTAGTTTTCATACCAGACTGCTCAATTTAATAAAAACATGCACATTTCACATTTTCCAATTGCACATTTATCAAATCAACATGATTCAATGCCTACAAAGTTAACCTAAAGATACAGATTACTACTATGCTTAATATATTTACTGAGAGCACATGATAGCATTTGTGGCTGGGAATACTGCAATTAAGTTTGCAAATCAATTTTTATTGATAATTATCGGGGGGCGAGGGGGGGGGGGGAGGAATACCCCTTTGGGCTGAAATATTTCAGGCTTGATCTAAATCCAAAGATGAGTTATACTGGAGTGGAGCAGGTAAGGGACAAATTAAATCATTTTTCAGACCTTAAAGAGAAATTTAAGAATTTTTGGAAACTTACAAAAACAGATTATTAAAATATCCAACTCTGCATGGTACTAGTTTTCAGTAAGGAGCTGCTGTGCAATTTATCATTTCAAAAAATATTTACAATGTTATAGGTTAAGAAAATTATTTTTATACACATAAAAAAGACATCTGACTACATTTTAAGTTGCTTGCAACACTAGTTATATTAGTGCAAGTATTTATAAAACATCCACTACTGTGGCATCTGGACATGCTTTAGTTGAATGGTACCCAAAACAGGAAGCATATATTTTATGACCCTCCATCAGCAAATCCCTGTTCCTGGAGAGGATGCATGACCACTGCTAGGCCACTATAAAGATGATCCAAAAATTGTATAACTCTGTAGTGCAAAAGAGATGTTTTGTGCATCTATGCTGTATCTTGGACTAAGACATAAGGAGATGTATAACAGTTTGCAACATTACATAGTACCACAACTACAGATTCTTTTCCTCTCTTCAATTTCCGTTTCATCTTTAAAAAGATAAATTAAATTTAAAACCTGTGCTAACAGATTTAACCACACAAAAGTGAGTACATAAGAAAGGATGCAAACACAAGAAGGTAAACACATTACTTTTCAAAGAAAGACTTTGCTTCATTCTCATGCTGGTTGTAGACCAATTCCAAATACATATGCACAAAGAGAGGATAAAACAACTGGGATAATTCAGCCCGATGACAGTCTAGGGCACACTCAATAAAGTGCTTCAGTCCACTGTAGTATTCCTCGTACAGCGCTGGGTCCCCCTGCTGTTTGTAGGCAGACAACACTGCACTCACATCTGGCTGATCTTCTACAGGAACACCTCCTCCAACTGCAAAAGTGTCAAGATACACAAGAGGGATTACGTCTGTATATATGAAAGAGAGTGCCTGTAAATATATGATGGCTAATGTTTGCCTTGTAATTGTAATGCACATTGAGAGCACAGAATGAAATGGGTTGTGTAAGTACTGTATGCCCATTTATACAAATTTTCCAGAAAACTGGTTATTAACATTCAAATAATGGGAGTTCAAAGTTTAAATTTGAGATGGACGATGTCACATGAATGATAAACTCAATGTCCAATTCTTCCTATCAACTTCTGCTATATTTTTTGTGCTTTATCTGCTACCAGGTTCCATTTAAATTAGCTTTTATAAACAACTTTAGGGCCTAATTCTACTAAAAAAAAGGTTTCTATGGAAAAAGGTATTAATAATCGAAAAATAAGTTTTCTTCACTGGTGTTACTGAAATCATTTAGACAAGTTAAAGTATTCTCCCTGTTTTGTAAAAGAAAAGAGAAACACTGCACAGCTAAAATCCTCTTTCCTTCACCGTGTGTGTGTGTGTCATACCACTTCCATACTGCTGTGACCCAGTACAGCCCCTCTTTTTACACTGGACCACCACTCAATACAGAATCCTGTTCAAGGTCTCTGTTGTGATAACCAAAGTCCTCCAGGAGATCGGCCAATGCTACTCAACAGATCTATTCTCCCTCCATATCCAGGACCTCCCAGGACAGCTGAAAAGTTTCAGCGAATAGGGAGAGATTCATCGCCCTGGGCAATGGAACTCGCTCCCACAAGAGCAAAATAGCGACCATAGATCTCTAACCACTTTCAGAAATAAACGTCAAACTAATTTCTTTCACTTAAGTTATTTAATAATAAAAAAAATCAACTCAAGTTACAACCAAATAAACTTAATACACAATCTGAGCATCCACACACAGACATGCATCAAAACAACAATAAGTGATTTACAACCAACCTAGATTTTGTTTCTAGTTACCGTATATGCAAGCTCCAGGAACTGGACAGTTCATTGAACAACCTTCTGATAGCAATGACTTTTGTTCACTGGCTAGTGACCCCTTACATCGTGGGTGGCTACTTTTTAAACTATGCTGTTCAGGACACTCAGCCTATCAAAACATTTGCATCACTGCATCTTTTAAGTACCTATCACCACAGTACCTGAACACCTTCAGACTAACATCACCACCACTACACAACCCATATGTTGGTGTTAAAAATCTCAGGGTGCTTTTAACATTCTGTAAAGCTAGCACACAAGAGCTCTGATCGGAAAATCAGTTTTATCCCATGAATATCTTGATAGGTAGTAACCCTGCCTAGAAGTAAAAGCAAATAAACCCCTCTCTGTTACTATCCCTTGTCTATCAGGTACCCGTTTCTCACTAGGAATTCTCCCCACTCCGTCCCAATCAGATGCCCCCTCTAACTGCAGAAGATGCCCTCACCCTTAGCAACCTTTCCAGGTTGGAAGGCAAACAGATGAGAGGTGACCCCTCCTTTATGTGGAGGATGATACCGCCATCCTGGCAGCCCCATCTGAGGGTCCCTCGGCCACTCCCTCTTCCCCCGTCTCCCCCTCCGGGGCTCTCACCTTTCCCTGGCGGCGGCGCGACTACAGCGGCGCCGCCGGGGGCTGTAGAGGCACCAGCAGCGACGCCCCCTCCGGCCGCTCCCGAGGCGGCGGCGACCCGGCTGAGCAGCGCCTCGCCCCCGGTGGCGTCTGTCTCCCCACCCGGGGTCCCCTGGGCGCCGGGTCCCGCGGGGCTGAGGGCAGCCGCGGCCACCTCCTCCCCCAGCAGCCGGGCCTCCCGGCGCAGGATGTCCTCGGACTCGTGGAGGTTGTTGCGACGCAGGAACTGGAGCACGGCCAGGAGGGTCTGCCGGTCCGTGGGGGCGGGGGAGGCGGCCGGACCCGGGGGGGCCGGCTTGGGGGGAGCGGCCTCCCCTCCGCTCCCCGGGGCCCCCGCCGCCTCCCCCTCCGCCGGCGCCGTGGTGGGGGGAGCGGCGGGCGGGGGAGCCGGAGGGGGCTGCGGCGGGACACCCCCGTCCGGGTCCGGCTTCACCACCACTTCAGCCGGCTCCTCAGGTAGAGCCGCCATCTTGCGCAGGGCCCCCCCATGAACCGGCAGCGGGCCGCCGTCAAGCGCAGATGCGTTTGCGACACTGAAGGCAAAACGGGCGGGAGCCCGCAGCCTTTTGCGACGCTTTAGGTATCGATTTACGGCAGCGGCGTATCATGCTCTATCGGCGCTCCATGGAAAGAGTTGTCAGCTAGTCCTGGGGTTCTCAAGCTGGGGGTCGGGACCCCTCGGGGGTCACGAGGCTATTACCTGGGGGTCACGAGCTGTCAGCCTCCACCCCAAACCCAGCTTTCCCTCCAGCATTTATAATGATGTTAAATAAAATATATAAAAAAGTGTGTTTAATGTATAAGGGGGGGTCACACTCTGAGGCTTGCTGTGTGAAAGGGGTCACCACTACAAAAGTCTGAGAGCCACTGAGCTAGTCTTCCCTTGTCTTGAAGTTTTGCTCCTGCAAATTGTTCCGTGGTAGCAGACCCTTGCCCCTGTGTGGAGCCTGGATGGCATACTTTGACCAGCCTGATACATTTTCAGGACTGGGACCAAATCTGCACTGGCTTCCCAGACAGGGATTGCCTTTTGTCTCCTCCCACTTCCATTTCTTTCAACTGTCACCATGATTGCTTTCACTATATCACAGAATATCAGGGTTGGCAGGGACCTCCGGAGGTCATCTAGTCCAACCCCCTGCTCAAAGGGGGACCAATCCCCAACTAAATCCCCAAATGGCTCTCTCAAGGATTGAATTCACAACCAGGGCCGGCTCCAGGCACCAGCCCACCAAGCTTGTGCTTGGGGCGGCACCTGGAGGGGGGCGGCGCGGTGCGGTGCTCCGGCTCCGGCCACCGGGGAGAGCGGAGCCCCAGCCGGGGCTCACCGCCCTCCCCCCGGTGCTCTGGCCGCTGGGGAGAGCAGAGCCCCGGCCGAGCACTCCACCCTCCCCCCGGCGCTCTGGCTGCCGGGTAGGGTTACCATATTCTGTGCCTCCAAATGGAGGACACTCCACGGCCCCCAGCCCCGCCCCCAGCCCCGCCCCCTCCCCAAAGTCTCTGCCCCCTCCCCTGCTTCCCGCGAACATTTAATTCGCGGGAAGCCTGAAGCAGGTAAGGGGGATGTGGGGGGGAGGAGGCGTGGCCCAGGCTGGCCCCCCGGCGGCTCCAGCCTGGGTCGGCTCGGGCCCTGGGGTGCCGGCCCCGGCCCACCACCCCCGGCCCGCCCAGCACTGCCGGCCCCCGGCGGCCCGGCGCACCCCCCAGCTCCCCGCGGGCCTGGCTCCCCGCGGGCTCGGCTCCCCGGCTGACCGGGCTCCCCGCCAGCCCGGCTCCCCGCCGGCCCGGCTGACCGGCTCCCCGCCGGCCCGGCTCCCCGCCGACCCAGCTGATCGGCTCCCCGCCGGCCCGGCTGATCGGCTCCCCGCCGGCCCGGCTCCCCGCTGGCCCGGCTGACCGGCTCCCCGCCGGCCTGGCTGACTGGCTCCCGGCCCGGCACCGCGCCCCCGGCTCTCCCTCCGGCCCCGCGCCCGGCCCGGCACTGTGACCCTGGTTCCCGGCCCGGCACCATGCCCCCAGCCCCGCACCGCCGGCCCGGCCGAGCACCACCGAGCCCTCCCGATTTTCCCGGACATGCCCGGCTTTTGGGGATTTCCCCCCGGACGGGGATTTGAGCCCCCAAAAGCCGGACATGTCCGGGAAAATCTGGACGTATGGTAACCCTACTGCCGGGGAGAGTGGAGCCCCGGCCGGGGCTCGCCACCCTACCCCCGGCACTCTGGCCGCCGGGGAGAACGGAGCCCCGGCCGGGCACTCCACCCTCCTCCCAGTGCTCCGGCCGCCTTCCCTCCCCCCCCCCCCCCGACGCCCTCCCCCCGGCCGCCGGGGAGAGTGGAGCCCCAGCCGGGGCTCACCGCTCTCCCCCCGGGGCTCCAGCCGCCCTGCCCCCCCGGCGCCCTCCCCTGGCGTGCGGGGGGGGAGGGGGACGGTGGCCAGAGGCTTTTTTGTAGCCGGCCCTGCTCACAACCCTGGGCTATCCCTCCTGTGATATCCCCCCTATATGTTAAGACATGGCAGTGTCTGTCGCTATACTGGTGCTGTCCATCCCAAAGCTCCCCCTTTTAGTACCTCTCACAGACCTGAAGAGCTCTGTGTATACTTGAAATCTTGTCTCTTTCATTAACAGCATTGGGCTAATGAAAGATATTACCTCCCCAACCTTGTCTCTATTAATTTTAAGGGCAGTTAGTAAAATGCTCTCTGGAATAAAGGATTTTGTGACTCGTGTGTTTCGAGGGGATATTTAATGCCCTTTAAGACCCACTGCGTAGCTTGACATTTAATTATTGGCTAAGAAAAGGTGGGTTTGCAGAAAGAGCGAAGCAATTTTAAAAACTACATTTCCCAGCATCCCTTGAGGGTTCATTGCGCATGTGCGCAGTCGCAATCTCATCGAGGCGGAGCACACTACAATTCCCCGCGTCCTTCATCGCGGTTAGCACGCATGCGCAGTGCCTCACTAGCCGTCTCGGCGGTACGGCGAGCGCAGAAGAGAGGTTGAGAACTACATTTCCCATCGTCCCTTCTGGCGCCCGGCTGCCGATCCCGCTGTAGCGCCCCCCGCCCAGCCATGGACATGGAGGTGGATGTAGGCTCTGTGATCTCGGGCCTGTCTGGCGGGGATGGGGCGGGCCTGGGGCCCGGCGAGGAGGAACTGGAGGTCGGGGGCGCCCCTGGCTGCTCTGGGGCCGGCTCCCTCCAGTTGGATTTCGAGAGGAGCCGCTCGGAGTCCAGCGGGGAGGAAGAGGAGGAGGAGCTGGAGGAAGAGGAGCTGGAGGGGCGCCCCGGGGCCGGCTTTGGGGCCTGCCGAGAGGCAGAGGGGGAGCTGGACTCGGACGCTGAGCGTGAGGTAAAGGGTGGGGCCACCCAACACCAAGGCACGGGCTGGGCAGAGCGGGCGGGCGGCGGAGAGTGGTCCAGTCGCGCCTCGAGATGAGGCCCATGTGACCACCACCCTCACCCAATAGTGGTGCATGCTCCCAGCATGCACCACTCTGCCTGGAGAGCGGGGGCGCTTCATGAGGGGATAGTTCCCAGCATGCACCACTCTGCCTGGAGAGCGGGGGCGCTTCATGAGGGGATAGTTCCCAGCATGCACCACTCTGCCTGGAGAGCGGGGGCGCTTCATGAGGGGATAGTTCCCAGCATGCACCACTCTGCCTGGAGAGCGGGGCCCCGGCTTCATGAGGGGATAGTTCCCAGCATGCACCACTCTGCCTGGAGAGTGGGGGGGGGGCGCTTCATGAGGGGATAGTTCCCAGCATGCACCATTCTGACTGAAGAGCAGGGGAGGTGCTTCCCGCTTCATGAGGCGATACTCCCAGCATGCATTGCTCTGCGTGGCGAGAAGGGGAGGTGCCCCTGCTTCTTGAGAGGGTAGTTCCCAGCATGCACCACTCTGCCTGGAGAGCAGGGGGGGTGTCCCCTACCAGGGCCGTCCCTAGCTATTCTGGGGCCCTACACAGCCCACCCCTGGGGAGGGGGGCTTGGCCCCAGCCTCCATGGGGGTGAGGGGGCCTGGCCCCAGGCCTCTGCAGGGTGGGGGCTGGCATATTTCTTTGCTTCCCTGCAGAAAAATGACTTTCTGATGGGAAAGCAAAGGGAAGCCACAAGAACGGTCATGCCACCCTCCCCAGCAGTATGTTTTGGGTGCTCAGGGCAGCCGGCAGAGAGGCAAATCACTGTGGGGCAGGAAGCAGAACAGGGGAAGACCTGGCTGGTGGCTCCTACCTGTGCCGAGCTTAGCTGCTAGTCGGGGCTGAGCTGGGGAGGACGGGACCTTCTCTTCCCCTGCATTGCATCTAGGGCCACCCCCAGATTTCTCCTCCAGCTGCAGGAAGCTCTGCAAATTCTCTCCCGTCCTCCTACTCCTCCCGCTTCAGTGGGAAGGATCCATGTACAGGGAGCTGCTCCCCCATCCGCCCAACCCCCTGCATCCAGACCCCCTATACGCAAACCCTCCTGCCGAGCCTCACTCCCAGCATTCAGAACCCCCCCAATGAGCCCCACTCCCCCTGCACTGGACTACCTCGACGAGCCACCCACATCCCCACCCCACCAAGCCCCAACCAGTTGCACCTAGATCCCCACTCCACTGAGCACCACTTCCCAGCAACTGGACCCCCCACTGAGCCCCCCACATCCCGACGCTTCTGCTGAGCTCTATTCCCCCCACACTCCTCCTGCTGAGCCCCAACCACCTTCACCTGGACCCCCCTGCAGAGTCCCATTACCATTGCACCCAGAACCCTCCAACAAGCCCCTGTGCATCCAGATCCCCTCCACATCTGGATGCCCCACTGATCCGCCTGCACCCAGATTGCCCAACACTGAACCCTCTCAGCCCACATCTGGATCCCTCCACACTAAGTCCCTCCACACTTGGATCCTGCCTTGCTGAGTCTATCTGGTGCACCTGGCATAGAGGGGCAGGGCAGGGCCCTGGGGTGTTTCTGAGGCAGGCCCCATCCTTCCACTGTGTCAGGGTTGGGTGCAGCCTCACTGCTAAGTCCGGGGGAAGAAGGGGAGAGCTGCACAGTTATCTCCCTCCTCTGTGCAGCCAGTGTCCTGTGCGCCCCAATGCCATGCTGGAGCCTCCACATTTATTTGACAAATACAGTTTGCAGAATTTTAATTTGGGGGAGGGGGGGAGAATTTTAATTTTTTGGCACAGAATTTTTAATTTTTGGCACAGATTGCCCTCAGGAGTAAGCCTATGTTGACAACAGTTCCCAACACGTAATATTTTATCTCCATCAAAGCCCTCGTGCAGAGAGACTGCCCAGGTGAGACTAGAGCTCTCATTGTGCAGCATGGCTTGGCTGTCGGGATCAAGATAGAACTTAGCATGCTTAAAGTGGGGGGAAACAGGTGGATGTCAGAAGCTGGGAAGGGGTCAGGTTGCAATAGTTAAGCTAAGATACAATGCTCTGGATGAGAGATTTAGTAATGTATACAGAGAGAATAAGCAGAAGTGAGCTTCTGGTATAGCCTTGATGTGTGCAGTTAGAGAGAAGGCAGTTCTGGATGATAACCAAGTTTTGAGTGACCAAGAGGATGATGGCATTGTCAGCCATGACAAAGGAGGATGGATCTGGCATGGGAATCAATGACCATGTAAGTCTCTGGCCTGTGTTATATGGCAAGACAGACTAGATGATCACAGCGGTCCCTTCTGGATTTGGAATCGATGAGTGGAGAATTAATGCCATTTGACAAGGAAGATGGCAGAAGTGCAGGAGGGTAGAATGATGTTGTAGTGAAGGAAGTCTGAGTGACCATGAGACTTTCTTCAGAGACTTTCAGAGCCTGGGAATAAAACCAGAGAAAGCAGATTTTGGATACCCCCAATAATTGGTGAGATGGAGTGAATCAGGATGGTGGAGAGTGCAGAAGGAATGGAGACATTGAACATCTTCATGAAAGAGAGGGAGGAAAGGGCAGAAAGTGGGTATAAGGTGGAAAGTGTTTGAAAAGTTGTGGATAATGGTGGGTCAGAGGTCACAGAATGACTAGGTGCGGGCAAGGGGGCAGGTGAATGATGATGCAGGAGACTTGGACTAGATTGGAGGAGTTAGTTTATTTCAACATTACACCTTAAATTGTGAAGTACACTCTTGAAAAGTCTGCATTTCAGGATGGACACCCTACCAGTCCTATCAAGGAAAGGCATTTTGGCCAGAAAAGAGCTGGTGGGTTTGTTCCTCCCTGGCAAATGTGCTTTTTTAGTCAAAATCCAGTGCAGTATAATTGCAGTCCCTGCCTTAATATGTATTTATGTGAACCTAAATACATGTTGAAGCAAAAGGCCAGCACTGTCTCAGATTCAACTTGATTTAGTTGGGGATTGGTCCTGCTTTGAGCAGGGAGCTGGACAGATGACCTCCTGAGGTCCTTCCAACCCTGATATTCTATGATTCAGGACTGAGGGCCATTACACAGTCTATTGCACACTCCTCAGATAGATTTTAGCTTGCTACCAACCTGTACTTCATTAATACTGGTAAAGTGCCATATTCTCTGAGTTGTCCAGTACACCTGAAGAAGCTGTTTATAATTTGCATTTTAGAAGTGATTTGTGAAATATATTGAATTGCTGTGTTTGCAGAAAGGTCAATACAGAAAAGTAGATGGGAACCTTTAGGAAGGAGCAGCATTTGAAGTATTATTACTGCTCAGGGCCATCCAGTGTAGATCCAGGTGCTGCATATTGACACACATCTTTCCATTCTTAATGTGGCTTGAGGTTGTGAGACTTCAGAAGCTGGAGTGAGAAATCTATTGCTTTAACCTGTGTTCTCAAACAATTTCAATTGTATTCATAGCGCATGATAAACCTGTCTGAGTTGACGCCTTACATCTTGTGTTCCATCTGCAAAGGTTATTTTATAGATGCCACGACCATTACAGAATGTCTTCATACATGTAAGTATCCGTGTTAGCCTTTTTAAGAATTTAGTTTCAAATTTAGAGAGAGATCAGCTACCAAAACATCATGAGTGAGATTTTCATGTCCTCACAAATGGGAATTGCCTGTCTAAAATGACTGTATTTGCTGAAAGCAACAGAGAGTCCTGTGGCACCTTTAAGACTAACAGATGTATTGGAGCATAAGCTTTCATGGGTGAATGCCCACTTTGTTGGATGCATGTAAAGGAAATTTCCAGGGGCAGGTATAAATATGCTGGCAAGAATCAGTCTGGAGATAATGAGGTTAGTTCAACCAGGGAGGGTGAGGTGCTCTGCTAGCAGTTGAGGTGTGAACACCAAGGGAGGAGAAACTGCTTCTGTAGTTGGCTAGCCATTCACAGTCTTTGTTTAATCCTGATCTGATGGTGTCAAATTTGCAAATGAACTGGAGCTCAGCAGTTTCTCTTTGGAGTCTGGTCCTGAAGTTTTTTTGCTGTAAGATGGCTACTTTTACATCTGCTATTGTGTGGCCAGGGAGGTTGAAGTGTTCTCCTACAGGTTTTAGTATATTGCCATTCCTGATATCTGACTTGTGTCCATTTATCCTTTTACGTAGTGGAGTGAGAGAGGGGGAGAAGCAACCAGCTTAACTATAAAAGTTATTTATTGAATAATAGTGATAACTATACAAGGAGCCGGCTAAACCAACATCACGGTTACATTATTAAAGGTTACAAAAGTCATATATTGAAAAGCTGAGGTAGAAAAGAAAACTGAGAGTGAAAGAAGGGGATCTCACCACTTCCATGAGGCTTGAGCTGGTCGGGGTTCCCAGGTGATGGTGGTAGCTCAGGGTCCATAAACAAATCTAGTGTTCTGATGCCTGGATCCAAACTCTGCATCAGTTCCACTGGGATTTCATCTTCTCCTGACTGATCGTGCTGGGGGCTCTGCCTGTCTCCAGCACTCAGGACCCTGAGCTACCACCCTGATTGAACTAACCTCGTTATCTCCAGACTGATTCTTGCTAGCATATTTATACCTGCCCCTGGAAACTTCCATTACATGCATCCAACGAAGTGGGCATTCACCCACGAAAGCTTATGCTCCAATACATCTGTTAGTCTTAAAGGTGTCACAGGACTCTCTGTTGCTTTTTACAGATCCAGACTAACACGGCTACTCCTCTGATACTTGTATTTGCTGCTTATTCCTTACTCTGGACTGAGGGCTCTTGAGTATATCTGGGAGATCAACAGAAAGTTTTTGTCAGTAGCAGGCCCAGAAATGCCTGTTCAAGATTCCTGTATTTTCTGTCAGGATTGGCCAGAAGCTGTGGTTTATTTAAATAGGTCTGGTAGCGTGGTTGAGGATCGCACTTTATAATGTTCCAAACAGCCTTTCCTCAACCAAACATGCTACTAGAGAGATTCAACTTGTCTCACTGGGGAATAGCGACATCCTTTTCTCAGCCAACTTCTGTTGCTGACAGAGGTCCATAAAAGCAGAGAAATCAACTTATAAAATAATAGGCCAAAACTATTAGTAATTCACCACTAACTTGTAGCAGCCAATGAGGTTGTTTGCTATTTGAAATACAAGGGAAAGCTGTACAATGCCTTGAAAAGAAGAATGGGTTAGGGCAGTGTCCCCTCTAATTTTTCCCATGCATGTGTGGAACGAAAGTTTTTTTTATGTGCACTAATATGAAGGTAATGGGGGAGGGAGGGTTGTGGGGGGAGAGGGATGAGGGGTTCAGGTTTGGGGTGCATAGGGGGTGAGGGCCCCAGCTAGGGGTGCTGGCTCTGAGGTGGGACTGGGGATGACAGGTTTGGGGTGCAGGCTGCTCAGGGGCTACAGCATGGAGAGAGGACTCCCCCCAGCTCTCTTTTCCCGCAGCAGCAACTGGGCTTGGGGGTGGGGAAGAGGCGCCTCTCCCCCAGCCACGGCAGGTCTGTGCTAGGGCTAGATTGGGGACCGGGGGAGGAGCGCCTCTTCCCCGGCTGTGGCAAGTCCGGGGCAGGTACGTGTTGAGGCCAGGGGAGGGGTGCCTTGCCCCCGGCAAGTCCAGGGCAGGTCAGTATTGGGGGAGGGGGAGGGCTGCGGCGCCTGGCCGCGGCAGGTCCGTGCTGGGGCCAGCGGGGAGAGGCCTCTCTCCCCGCCGCAGCCCTGAGCCCCTGCGCAGAGCTTAATAGGCAGCTGCGCGGCCACACAGCTTAAAGAGAATTTAGGATTAGGGTTAAAAATTCACATCAAACTGATGCTGAGTTTAAATTCACTCTAATGTGAATGTCGCCAACATGTGAAAAGTTTACATAAGAATTAAATTAACTTAATTAATTTTGCTTAATTTATTTTTGTATACTTGCTGTTGTCTGAGCACTGTCTCAAGCTAATTACTCTTGCATTATCTTCAGTAAACATTTGCTACATATAATGGGCTTTTCCATTTTTTTTTCTGTACAGTCTGTAAAAGCTGCATAGTAAGACATTTTTACTACAGTAACAGATGTCCAAAATGCAACATTGTTGTACATCAGACACAACCTCTTTATAATATCAGGTAATAAGAGTATCTCAATTATTGGTATTACTGTATTTTCGTTTATTATTTTACTGTTAAAGAAACACAGGTTTAAAACATTTTTATTTACCTGTAATATTTAGATCTTTGTGTTTGTTTAGAGTGACCTGTAATCATTGATTATTGCAGCTGAAAGAACAGTTTAAAAGCTAATTCACTGTATGCACTATACTCTTTTTGTTTATCTAGATTGTGTTTAGTTTTGTCTCTCGTCACTTTCATTTTCTGGTTCTTGGTCAGTAGCAAAATGCTGCTAATGATGATGAATCCAAACTTTGAAACTTAATCTTCCGTTTGGTTTTGTATAACTTTAACAAAATCTATATTGCGAGCCTAAGTTACTTGAGGATAGCTTTGAAAATATACTGCAGATTTCTTCTCCCTTCTCTGAAGATGCATTTTCAGCTTAAGTGGTTTGTTTTCCTGAGATGCTATAGCCGGGAGCTGAACGCAGACAGAGTTCGGTGCTCTATCTGTCATTTTCCTGTTGGTGTGTACTGTGTTCAGCAATATATTTAGCTCCTCTACAAAAATGTTATGATTAATCTAAGTGTTTTTATATTGCACCCAAAAGATGTCAATATCTGTTACAATACGTTTTTTTTAATGTATTAAATATTCAGTAACTTATTGTGCGAATGTGTCCTGCCTAACTAAGGATCATTCCCTCTCTTTTTTTCTTCTTGTTAGGTTGGATCGACAGTTACAAGACATAGTGTATAAATTGGTTGTCAATCTGGAGGAGAGTAAGTCTGTTTTCACTTCATTACCACCCTGGTGTCCTAATAAATAGGAAGGACTTGAATGGACAAGCTGGTAGCCATTTTAATTCAAAACACTGTATTTCCACATTTCAGCTCCTGAAAATGGTCAAACTTAAATGTTTTTTGTGAAAACTAGTTTTGCTTTGTCCATAAATCCTACTAGCCACACTGATTGGTGTTTGTCAGGCTGCTAAGATGCTATTACACACAGTCCATGAAAACACTGAAACTTCTGTCCTCTGACATGATGTAGGTCACCCATTATAGTCACTATGATGGTGATGGTAATGACTAGGAGGATGGTGAAGCACTGGAATGGGTTACCTAGGGAGGTGGTGGAATCTCCATCCTTAGAGGTTTTTAAGGCCTGGCTTGACAAAGCCCTGGCTGGGATGATTTAGTTGGGGTTGGTCCTGCTTTGAGCAGGGGGTTGGACTAGATGACTTCCTGAGGTCCCTTCCAACCCTAATCTTCTATGATTCCATAATTAAGCTTTTATTGAGATTTGTAAAATCCTTGTATACCAGTTTTAAGTAAGTGCATTTAATTTCCAGGCCTTCTGCACAAAACTTTGCACACTAACTCTCCGGGGACAATTGACTGTTCCATAATATCTTTTTCCTCACGGGTTTATTAACATTGGCAGAGGACAAATTTTAAAATGCTCCCTCTTTGAAATTTGGACCGCACAGTAACTTGTGTGGATTTTTGTATTTGTTTTTGTTTTGCTCCCTATATCTAAAGAACCACAGTTGCCACAAACTCCAGACATCATGTACACACCTGCACATTTTTAAATATAACAAACTAATTCCCCTAATTCGTCATAATCTCATTTAGGTCCACCAAGAGTAGCTCCTGAAACAGCCTGGTTCTGTAAATTACTTCAATTTTCTAATGCTGTGAAGTCCCCTTTCCTGACTTACCAGATCGGCTCCAGGCCCCCTCCCCACTATCCTTGATCTTATGGAGTCAGTGAGCAGTTTGGGCAGCAGGGAGAATGGGGAATGAGCTGGGGTATGAGTAAGGAGAGTGGCTTAGGTTCCTGAGTGCACAAAGCATCATTGAAGTGGGAAGTACTTGAAGTGCTGTTTAGTCATATAGAAACCAGGTGTCATGATTTTGGAGTAGCTGTACCACTGACCCCCTGTGTGGTCTACTCTTAAGTTTCAGGCCTCTAGCTGTCACCTCTCTCTGCTGAGGGACTCACCTCCTTCTCACCAGGCATTTAGGCTGGCAACCCCCATTGCACTTCATTGTGTTTATCCCAGCAGGTCTGACTAGGAGTCCAGACCCTGCTCTTTGCCTTTTCTCCAACGCCACGGACCAGCGTGTGCTCGAGTTACCAGTAGCCAAACAGCTCTCTTAAAACAGAATACATTTATTTATGGACAAAAGCATACTGAGAAAACATAGGATAAAGTCTAAACACATACTACATGTACCAGAAGTTGCTAGTCTCCCCCGTGGGGGAGTCTGGCAGGTCAGTGTTGTTCCAACCCTTTAACAGGATTGGGTCCCTCTTTGGACAAAAGGTCAGGTGTGTTTGTTGAATCAAAAGAAAGGCCCCTCAGTCAGTTCAAGCTGCCCTTTCTCTGCATCCCTTGAAGCTGGTCTGAAACAGTATATCTAACACACACACTCTGGGTGGTATTTCTCTGGAGCTCTTTACAGTCCCAAAGATGGCAGTCATCACTCCCTGCTGTTCTTAGTTTCTGGAGGAGTTACGGTAACTTTCTCCATGGAGAATACAGTCCCTAGCTCACAATGATACACAGAACCTTCGTAACATTAATACAGTAGTCTCCAGAGACACTACATGTGGTTGCAATATCTGTCACACTGAGGGCTTGTCTACTCTACAAAATTAAGTCAATTGGAGTTAAGTAGATATACAGCCACCACAGTAATTAAAGGGGTGGTTCATGTCCACACATACACCTTCTCTCAGCAGTGCGTGTCCAGCAACTGAAGTGGGGCTTTGTGAAACACTGACAGCTGGAGCCCGGCAACCCTGGGGCTGACAGCTTCAGCTGTAAGCACGGGGCTCACAGCTGGTCTCCCCAGCTGTTAGGCGTGTGCCAGGCTCAGAGCTGGGCCCCCCTCCGCCCGACAGCTGAGCTTCCAGATGCCGGATTCACAGCTCTGAGTCTGCCTCCCCATGCTGATAGCCCCAGCTGTGAGCCTGCACTGGGCTCAACTTCACAGCAGGGAGCCTGCAGGAGTGAAATTGACATTCTTGTCAGTTTCACGGCTGCTATTATTTCACATTTTGGCTCCAATTGTCAGCCTGCAGGGACCTCAGAGCTGGAGCCCCCTACCCCTACCCTGGGGCTGTCAGCCCCATGTGGGGCTCGCAGCTGGAGCCCCCGGACTCCAGGGCTGACAGCTGGAGCCAGAGAGAAAATGTGAAATAATAGCGGCTGTGAAACTGACAAGAATGTCAATTTCACTCCTGGTAGGCTCCCTGTGGTGAAATTGGACCCCCTGTGGCTCACCGCAGCCCTAGCCCTAGGGGGGAAGGGGAAGAGCATCCTCTGTGAGCCCTGCTGCTGCTTCGTGGTGAGGAATTTGGGACAAGGGGAGAGAGCTTGAGCTTGGGTGGCAGTTCTCCCCACCACCAAATCCCTCACCAGGAGGTGGCAGCAAGGCTCTGGGCTGTCAGTGCCGCAACGGGGAGAGGCTCACAGCTGTGAGCCTGTGCCCTGGGCTGTCAGCGCCGGGCGGGGCGGGCAAGGCTCCAGCTGTCAGCCCACTTGGGGCTCATAGTCAGCAGCTATTGTAAATAATGCAGTGTCTACACAGACACTGCACTGCCCTAACTACATCGACATAAGCTCTATGCCTCTTGTGAAGGTGGAGTTATTATGTCAGTGTAGCGGGCCACATAAACAGCATTGCAGTGTAGACACTGACATAATTAGGTCGATGTAAGCTGCCTTATGTCAACCTAACTCTGTAGTGTACCAAGCCTAACCTCCTTCTCACCTCATACCACCTGCCAGTTTTGCTTTCCCCCATTCGTCTGAGTGCTGCTGTGAGGAACTAGATGTGTGCATTTTGGTTGGTCATGTTAGAACTGAAAGGGTACGTGCTGAAGAGTCTGTGAGTGTATTTGGTTGTTATGATGTTTGGGGGTAGTAAGGCATGTGAGTTGAGGCTGGTATGGATATGAATGGCGGATTAGCTGATGATTTATAGAGTCCTGCGCAGATACACATTTATATCTGCAGCTGTAAATCAGTATCTGTGGAGCTGCAGGGCTCTACTGGGAACCACAGCAACGAAAAGAGCAGCACATGGGGCTGCCGCTCTCAGCAGCCATTGCTCGCACTGGCAGCTCCTCCGGCATGGCGCCCAGCCCAGCCCAGCCCTGCCCCAGACAGGAGACGCAGACCACTGCATGGAAGGGACTCCTGTCTGGGAGCATGCGAGCTGCTTGAACACATAAGCGTGACCATTGACAACTGTCGGTGAGCTTGATGTCCTCCCCAGTGGGCAGGGCTGCGAGTGGTACAGCCATGCCAGAGGAGCCTCTGGAGCGGGGTGCTGAGTCTTGGGAGCAGTGGCCTGTCGTGCTGCTCAGTTTGCCACTGCGGTTCCCAGTAGAGCCCTGCAGCTCCACGGATATAAATTTCTATCCGCGCAGGGCTCTAGTGATTTATTGGCTGTTCAATGAGTGGCGTGATAAGGAATTCAGTTGAGCACTCTGAGCTATAAGCCAACAAAGGTGATGGTGTGGTGGGAATATAATAATTTTCAAGCATTGTCTGAATAAATGCATGTGACCATTTGCCATCTGGGTTATCTCTCTGGAATGCTTTGCACGCTAGTGCGCATCATGGATGATCATCTACATCAGCTTGAAGCGCCATTAAAACATGAGCTCTTTTTGCATATCTACAATAACAAAAGTCCACAAACTTTTCAAAGCTGTTGGAGCAAAGTAACTGTTTCTCAGGTATGATTAAGATAAGGAATAGTATGCAGCATTTGGTACAAAAATAAAGTATTCTGTGGCAATTTTCCAAGTGCTGGTTATATTCGTTAATAGACTCTACAGTACTAACTTGTTGCACGTAATCTAATATAATTTGTCTCTAATATGAAACACTAAGGGAGCTGCTGTCTCACAGATGCCTGGGAAGCCCCTATTAACAATAATTGGAATTGTTCCAGTAAATTCTTTAAGCAGTTATTGGAAACTAGACTGCCAGGTATTGTATTTGCCATAGCTAACAAAGCCAAGCTTACAATGTATTTTGTATTTTTTCAGGAGAGAAAAAGCAGATGCATGATTTCTATAAAGAAAGAGGTCTAGAAGTACCCAAACCTGGTGAGTTTATAATTACTTTACTTTGGGGGAATAAGTACAGTATTACAAAAAGATACAATTTTAAATATTTCCTAACAGTAGTTAGTCTTTCTTTTTGTAATAGTGGTTCACTATTGGAAGAAATGCCACAATGATCTGCAGTCTCAGTTTCAAGTTACTGAGATTTATTTTGAATTGTTTTGGTTTTGTGTGTGCATGTAAAAGCTATATCATGACCTTTTAGATATTTAATAAAAACTAGGGATGGTCTTACAATGTGAAAATGCAACAAATAACTCCCAGTACTGCAGAGTTCAGAAATGCACGGTATTTTGTCTGTGACATACTAATTGCTACTCACTTGAATAATCTTCAGTCATTTATCAGTCAAGTCCTTTTAGCTTTCTCAGCTTGTTTCTCTGTACATAAAATGAAGATTATAGTGCTTCTCTACCTTTCTAGGGTATTATGAAGTTCAATGAACTAATCAGAGACCCATCTAATGAAAAGAAAGGGTAAAAGTACAAAGTGTCTTTTCTGATACATTATTATTTTGCGAAGATTATAAAATAGATGTATAGAACACCTAGAAGATCATGATATGGTAGAATCTATCCAACACAGCATCTTCAAAATAAAATTGTCCCTCACTAATCTATTGGAATTCTTTGACTATTTCAATAAAATAGTATGCGTAAGAACTGGTAGGCATAATTTATGTGGATTTGCAAAAGGCCTTTGACAAAGTGTCCCTCACGAGAAGCTACTAAAGAAAATAATTAGTCATGATATGTTCTGAGGCATAAGCCAACCTCCAGCTACTGGGGTTTAGGAGGAAATTTTTTGTGGGCATGATATTCTATAATTGCCCACTACAAGGTTTCTTCCTTTAAGTAGCTGGTTCTGGCCCTTGTTTGAAATAGGATATTGGACAAGATAGATCATTGGTCTGATCCACTAAGGTAATTCCTATGAGAATGAACATAACTGAAAACATCTGAACAAATATACATCATCTTCTATGCTTCAGGATTTCCCAGTCAACGCGACCTCTTTGTTTTCAGGGTTTTAAACTCCTAGAGGTAGGGGCTGTTTTTATTTGTTGCGTGCCGTGCAGCAATAAGCACATTGTCGGCACTCAACAAATAATCTAAATTGTTGTTGGATTTCAGCCTGTCCCATTGCACAATGCATATTTTGTCTAGAACCAGGAAAGATGTATGTGTGGTGTGCATTTTTGTCTCATTAAGCATTAATTAATGTAAGAAATAATTTAAATGATAAGATAATTAAATTATTATATAAGATCTTTAAAGATGCTGTTAGAAGTTGAAAGATACTTTAAATGACTTTTATGTCCCATTGTGACATAAACCACTGTTCAGAGAGACAGTATGCTGTATGGTAGGAAAATACCATTATTGGCACTCAGACAAAATATGTAGTTTTTAGGAACTGAATTAATGAAAGTCATAGTTGAGCTGTGTGGTTATGCCTCATTGTTTGGCTTGTATATCACATACAGTGCACTTCAGCAGCTGATATATTTTTTGGTCACTTTGATTTCTTTAGCTGTCCCACAGCCAGTCCCTGTGAGCAGAGGAAGACCTCGGAAAGTCTTGGGATCAGTGTTTCGAATCCCACCAGAACTTGACATCTCACTGCTTTTGGAGTTCATTGGGTGAGTCAAACAAAGACCTGCAGCAAGTTGTGTAAAACTGTAAGAAAGAGTGTGTGAAATGTGAACATCACACTTGGACTTTGGAATAACTGTAATGGGAGGTTTTTTTTTTTTAAAAGTATCTGTCTGATGGTGATGGGGTCCCCGGGGTGTAACCTGAGCCCTCTGTTCTGCCAACCTGGGTTGCTTCTTGCACTGTGATGCAGATGTCAAGCTACAAACCTCTGACAGTCACTGCACTTACACAGCCATCCACAGGCAGGGACACGCCCAGCTGTGTTACATGAATGATCTCCCAGCCACTCATGGAACTATCAGTTTAGAGGCTCCAGCCAGTTCTCCCCAGTCTTGTACATCAGAACTCACAAGAGTCATAGACTGTATCGTCTTGCACTGGTCCGAAGCCTGACCAGTGTAAGTTAATGGCTTAGTTCTTCACTTCTTCATAGGACAGTGGACATGCACCAGCCTTTGTAACATAAGCTGAGATTTCCCAAGCACTTTTGACAAACTCACTGGTAAGGCTAAACATTAAAATAAGTTTATTAACTATAGAAAGATGGATTTTAAGTGATTATAAGTGGTAGGCATAAAGGTCAGAGACAGTTACCTTAAAAAAAATTAAAAGTAAACACACATTCTAAATCCCTAAACTTTTAGTCTAAGCCAGAGATGAATCAAACAGCTTTTCTCACCCTGACAGATGTCACAATCAGGTTACAGTTCCTCAATACACAGACTGGGCACCCTTCCAGCCTGGGACCAAACTCCCTCAGTTCAAAGTCTTTTGTCTTCCAGACATTCTTCCAGGTGTTGAGTTGGGGGGGAGGGGAGAGAGGACAAGTGATGATTTCTCTCTTTTTATACCTTCTTCCAACTTGCTAGAAAGATCCTTGCTGTAATGTGTGTTAGTCCGCCCCCACGGCATACGTGCCTTCTCTTGAGAAGTCTCTAGGGTAGTGGATTATATGTTGATGAGCCTTTAATGCCACCTGACTATTGATGGCTACTCCTGTATTGTGACTGAAAGGCTGGTTGTGAGTGTTCCCAACCTCACAATATAGTTCAGTAACACATCTAATAATATTTCATAACTTCACATACAATGATAGCACATATAATCCAACAGGATATTAATGTTCAACAGATCAAGCCTTTTAAAATGATACCTCACAAGGTACCTTTATACATTATTTTCTTCCCATTTTAGAGACGAAGGGTCGTTCCAGATAATTTATTGAGGCTGGGTCTCCCTTTCTCTCCCTCCCCCAAACCCTGTGGTTGGCAGGACAGAAATGAACTCACGGTGATGCTATGCTGCTACTCTGACACTGGCCATTGTGGGACTTTTCTCATAACTAGGAGATTGTGACTGTACGTCATTATGTGCCCTCTGCTTGCCACAAATGATATTTTATCCTAAAGATAAGTTACCAGGAAAGGCATCCAAAATGCCGGCTGGCACTCCTAAGTTTCCTAGGGAACAAAGAAATGATACAATATGCAATGTGACTGCAATGCTAATGTTCTGGGCAGTGCAGTACGAAGCTAAATCAAGATATAGCACATAAAGATCAATCATCCGATTACAACAGTAGAGTGGCACCTCATTCAGACACTTGGCATCTGGGGTCCTACTCATGACTTGCCCTCCAGCAGCTCCCTTAGTTCAACACTGTAGACTTACCTGGCAGTCAAGTATCCCCAGTTTAACCCTCACGTGCGTGTACTGCTTCGAAGAGCAATGTAATTTTAAGAGAACCTCTCCATAGGGCACAGGCTTCTAAGCTTTGGGGCTGAAGGGCTGTTTTGTCAGCTTGCCAGGAACTTGAGGCCTACAAGTAATTTGCCTATGCAGGGCCAGACAAAGCAAGTGACAATTTGGTAACAAGGGAAGCATTTTTTTTTGTAATATGTCTGACCCAAAACCAAGCAGGGCAGTGAGAGCTCCATTTCTCAACAATTATTATAGGCAGGGCTAGTAGCACTGCCTATTATTAAGGTTGCCCGACACTATAAGACTCTGTTTTCAGTTATTTATAACTTTGCCAAAGCTAAATAATTTGAGAAGAAATTTTACATGCCAGGTGGTCAGGCTGATTTTTTTTTTTTTTTTTTTTTTTTTTTAAGTTCAGCCAAAACAGTTCACCTGTTTCTGAGAACAAGGCTGGGGAAAATCTGTTTTGCGCATGTTAGAAAAATTCTTGGTACCATGTCTTTTTAAAGCACTAGTGCCCTCATGAATCATAGAATATCAGGGTTGGAAGGGACCTCAGGAGGTATCTAGTCCAACCCCCTGCTCAGAGCAGGACCAATCCCCAGACAGATTTTTGCCCCAGATCCCTAAATGGCCCCCTCAAGGATTGAACTCACAACCCTGGGTTTAGCAGGCCAATGCTCAAACCACTGAGCTATCCATCTCCCCCAGTGACTAGATGGGGGAAGAATAGGACTGGTTGGGCACAAAGACTGGGACTAAAGACCAGGTGAAGGGGAGAGACAGATCTGACAAGAGGCTGGGAGTGAAGGGGGATAACTGGGAATGGCTGGCCAAAGAGATTGAGATAGATAACCAGGGACAGAGGACACCAGGACAAGGAGCCAGGAAGGCAGGGGGTTCCTACTAAAATTGGATTAGGAGACCAAGGAGGGAGACTGGGAGCCAGTGGTTGGGGAGGGAGAGCCAGGTCGAATGAGGAGCCAGGAGGCAAGAACTGGGACTGGCTGGGCAAGGACAGTGAGACTGTCTGAGGGGAGGAGAAGTGACTGGGACTCAGACAGCAAGCCCAGAAGGAGGATTGGCTGAGCAAGGAGATTGGTGCTGGGATGAGAAGCCTAAAGAGTGAAGATTGGATCAAGGACCCAAAGGTGGGAAAGAGACAGCACTGAACTCGGGATAGGTCAGAGGGAACGAGACGGAAGGGGTAAAGCTTGCGGGGGGGAGGGGGGCAAATGGGCATAAGTGTTTGTGCCCACTTGACACTCCCTTCCAGAGTCTGGAATGGAACTGAAGATTCCTGAGTTTCACCATAGAATCATAGAAGATTAGTGTTGGAAGAGACCTCAGGAGGTCATCTAGTCCAACCCCCTGCTCAAAGCAAGACCAACCTCAATTACATCATCCCAGCCAGGGCTTTGTCAAACCGGGCCTTAAAAACCTCTATGGATGGAGATTCCACCACTTCCCTATGTAACCCATTCCAGTGCTTCACCAGCCTCCTGGTGAAATAATTTTTCCTAATATCCAACTTAGACCTCCCGCACTGCAACTTGAGACCACTGCTCCTTGTTCTGTCATCTGCCACCACTGAGAACAGCCTAGCTCCATCCTCTTTGGAATCCGCCTTCAGGTAGTTGAAGGCTGCTATCAAATCCCCCCTCACTCTTCTTTTCTGCAGACTAAACAAGACCAGTTCCCTCAGCCTCTCCTCATAAACCATGTGCCCCAGCCCTCTAATCATTTTTGTTGCCCTCCGCTGGACTCTCTCCAATTTGTCCACATCCTTTCTATAGTGGGGGGCCCAAAACTGGATGCAATACTCCAGATGTGGCCTCACCAGTGCCAAATAGAGGGGAATAATCACTTCCCTCAATCTGCTGGCAATGCTCCTACTAATGCAGCCCAATATGCCGTTAGCCTTCTTGGCAACAAGGGCACACTGCTGACTCCTATCCAGTTTCTCGTCCACTGTAATCCCCAGGTCCTTTTCTGCAGAACTGCCGCTTAGCCAATCAGTCCCCAGCCTATAGCAGTGCATGGGATTCTTCCATTCTAAGTGCAGGACTCTGCACTTGTCCTTGTTGAACCTCATCAGATTTCTTTTAGCCTAATCCTCATATTTGTCTAGGTCACTCTGGACCCTATCCCTACCCTCCAGAATATCTACCTCTCCCCCCAGTTTAGTGTCATCCGCAAATTTGCTGAGGATGCAATCCATCCCATCATCCAGATCATTAATGAAAATGTTGAAAAAACTGGCCCCAGGACCGACCACTGGGGATACTAGCTGCTAACTAGACATTGAGCCATTGATCACTACCTGCTGAGCCCGACGATCTAGCCAGCTTTCTATCCACCTTGTAGTCCATTCATCCAATCCATACTTCTTTAACTTGCTGGCAAGAATACTGTGGGAGACCATATCAAAAGCTTTGCTAAAGTCAAGGTATATCACGTCCACCGCTTTCCCCATATCCACAAAGCCAGTTATCTCATCATAGAATGCAAACAGGTTGGTCAGGCATGACTTGCTCTTGGTGAATCCATGTTGACTGTTCCTGCTTCATGATTTTTCCAGGGACTGAGGTGAGGCTGACCGGTCTGTAGTTCCCTGGATTCTCCTTCTTCCCTTTTTTAAAGATGGGCACTATATTTGCCTTTTTTCAGTCGTCCGGGTTCTCCCCCAATCGCCACGAGTTTTCAAAGATAATGGCCAATGACTCTGCAATCACATCAGCCAACTCCCTCAGCACCCGCGGATGCATTGCATCCGGCCCCATGGACTTGTGTACGTCCAGCTTTTCTAAATAGTCCTTAACCTGTTCTTTCACCACTGAGAGCTGCTCACCTCCTCCCCATACTGTGCTGCCCAGTGCAGCAGTCTGGGAGCTGACCTTGTCTGTGAAGACCGAGGCAAAAAAAGCATTGAGTACTTCAGCTATTCCCACATCATCTGTCACCCCTATTCAGTAAGGGTCCCACACTTTCCCTGACATTGTTGCTAACATACCTGTAGAAACCCTTCTTGCTACCCTTCACATCCCTTGCTAGCTGCAACTCCAATTGTGCTTTGGCCTTCCTGATTACACCCCTGCATGCTCAAGCAATATTTTTATACTCCTCCCTAGTCATCTGTCCGAGTTTCCACTTCTTGTAAGCTTCCTTTTTGTGTTTAAGCTCACTGAAAATTTCTCTGTTAAGCCAAGCTGGTCGCCTGCCATATTTGCTATCCTTTTCTGCACATCAGGATGGTTTGTTCCTGCGCCCTCAATAAGGTTTCTTTAAAATACAGCCAGCTCTCCTGGACTCCTTTCCCCCTCATATAGGCCTCACAGGAGATCCTGCCCATCAGTTCCCTGAGGGAGTCAAAGTCTGCTTTTCTGAAGTGCAGGGTCCGTATTCTGCTCCTCACCTTTCTTCCTTTTGTCAGGATCCTGAACTTGACCATCTCATGGCCATTGCTGCCCAGATTGCCACCCACTTCTACTTCCCCTCCCAATTCTTCCCTGTTTGTGAGCAGCAGGTCAAGAGGCGCACGGCCCCTAGTTGGTTCGTCCAGCACTTCCACCAGGAAGTTGTCCCCAACACTCTCCAAAAACTTCCTGGATTGTTTGTGCACTGCTGTATTGCTCTCCCAGCAGATGTCAGGGTGATTGAAGTCCCCCATGAGAACCAGGGCCTGTGATCTGGAAACTTCTGTTAGTTGTCCGAAGAAAGCCTCGTCTACCTCATCCTCCTAGTCTGGTGGTCTATAGCACACGCCCACCACGACATCACCCTTGTTGCTCTCGCCTCCAAACTTAAAGACTCTCAACAGGCTTTTCTCCAATTTCATGCTGGAGCTCTGAGCAATCACACTGCTCTCTTATGTACAGTGCAACTCCTCCATCTTTTCTCCCCGGCCTGTCCTTCCTGAACAGTTTATGCCCATCCATGACGGTGCTGCAGTCATGTGAGTTACCCCACCAAGTCTCTGTTATTCCAATCACATCATAGTTCCTTGATTTTCCCAGACTTCCAATTCTTCCTGCTTGTTTCCCGGGTTTCTTGCGTTCGTGTACAGGCACCTAAGATAACTAGCCGATTACCCTGTGTAATCTTAATTTGCCCCCCCTCCCACACTCCCTGTTCCCCTGCATTTTGAATTTAATTATGTAATCACATAATATTTCCACAGGACCCCTGCATCATTCAACACACAGGATAGACCATGCTTTAGGAATGAATTGGGGTATGTAGTGAATTAAGCACATCTGTAGGACCCGTTGCCTCATTTGTTGCAGAAGTTGAAAGGTGTGTGGTGAATGAGACGGGATTTCAGGAAGAGACAGGGTGGCATCCTGGTTAAGGCAGTTGAATACTGCCCTGGTAAATTGGATTCTATCCCTATCTCTGCCAAAGACTTTCTCTGTGAGGCTGCTCAAGTCCCCTAAAAACATCTGTTCAAAGGTGGTCACTAGTTATTTGTTCCTTGTTTTTCTGGATGCTGACTGAAGACCCAAGAGTCTGATTTGCAGAAGTGCTGAGCAGTCACAATGGGAACTGTGTTTTGAACATCTGAAGTACTATAGTGTGCCATCACGTCTTTGGTGTCTCAAATTGGGCACCCAAAATTTGTGGGTACATTTGAGCTTAATCTCTGTGCCTCAGTTCCCCATCTGTAAAATGGGGCTAATGACCCTTCATCTCACAGGAGCGTTCTGAAAATAAATTAATGTTTTTGAAGCATTTGGATCCCATAGTGATGAGCACCACAGAAAAGTCCATGAGGAAATTAGAAATTCTATGTGCAGAGCAAAGTCTGAATATTTTGTAGTAAATAAAGCTTGGGGCCACATTGAACAATGAGAAAACAATATATTGAATAGACAACCTTAATTCTGGTCTCTCCTAGCTTTTGAGTGATTGACTTTATTAAGTTTGCAATGTTCCTTTATCTCATATTTTAACGTGCTTCTCTATCATAATCAGTGTGATATAACAATATACGTTCCACTGGCGCAGTCCATGCAGGTTCCCATTGACTTCAGACCCTTCCCATTGCAAGATTGGAACCTAAGCTTGATAGAAAACATTGCTGTCTTATACCACAAGGTGGCAGAGACAATCTGCACAGAGCGTAAAGTGACAAATGGGTACCTTTACATTCTTTCCAGCTCAGATGGTACATTGACAAATGTTCACCTTTCTGGATATATAAAAATGTAATTGGTAACTTGCAACTTCTTAAAAACTGGAATACTGTTTTAGCACAAAATGTCCTTTAAAGGCAACACATCAATGCTACAATTTTTTTTGAAGGAAAGATATGCTTTTGAGAACATAAATAATGGTTAATGACTATATAGAAAGCTTCTTGACACTGTCTGGCCTTAACTGTAAAATAATTTGCAGTTTGGGTTAATTTTAGAAAAGTAAATCTATTTAAATTAGCCCCTGTTTAAGGCTATGACATTAATTTTTTTCCTTGATTCTCAGCAGATGCATTTTTCTTTTATCAATTTAAAAGGACCTTTGTGAGGCAATTTAGATCCCAAATCGTGTGTGTGTGTGTGTGTGTCTTGATTGAATTTCTTTTTCCGCGGGTTTGGTTTTGAAGCTTCCTTTCGAGTGTTTGCAACTCAAATATAATAGTTTTATGCAACACTTCAGTACACAATGTGAAACTGACCAGTTTGGTTTCATTGACTATACTGAGTGAAGTACAAAAAGTAAGTAAATAGCAAAAAGAGTGAAGACTTAAACTAAAGCAGCAACAACAAAAACACTCTTTTGGGTTCAGTAATCTAAGGAGCCAGTAAGAAAAGTAACAGCAGTAACAAGGAGCGTGTTTTTTTTTTGTTTTTTTTTTTTTGTTTGTTTTTTTTTTTTAGGTGACTGTCCTTTTTTTTAACCTTTGCTCTTAGGCAGATGTTTAAGACTTGCAGATGTTGTAAAAAATGTTTTGCTTTCCTCTTCAAAACTTAACATCAGAAATAACTTGCCCAGGAAATAGAGGGAGAGATTATGAAGTCTCAGCGACTAAAGAAAACTTTAAAAGGGTTGGGTCAACCAGCCAGAGTGTTTACATTAAAAATTTGCTCCCAAATTACTTGTATCATGTTCTCCGAGCACATGAAATGGTTAAATATTTTCTGCAGCAGTGGAAATGGATCAGAGAGAGCCACCCCTGGAACGGAAATGCTTATCACCATCTTTTTTTTCTTTTCCTTCTGATAACTTTATTCTTCAGTCCCTTTTAAAATCATTCTAACTGTACTCTCCTGTCCAATCTCAGACACACGTGCAGACAACGGATAAAGTGAGGCATTCTGGAAGATAAAATTCTAGCCTGTGCGATTCTGTCCCCACACCTAGGAAAAGGCAGCTAATCTTTTAAAATACATTTCAGCAGCTGATTGTAATGCTGGTTTTATTCAGCTGTCTGTCTCGTGGCAGACACATATTGGAGATGGTGATACCTAAATATAGTAATCTAAAGCTTCACGCTAACACTTGGTCCATGTAGGCATTGCAAAGACATTTTTCTCTGTTGCGTGTATGTGGTCCGTAGCAATTCTAGTCAATAAACATTCAATGGGCAGTGCTTGATTCTGCTTCTTCCAAGACAAACTAAAAGTGCTGCGTTATTTCTCTTACAAATCCTTAGTTGACACACAAATAATGAGACCTGAGGAAATGGGCATTGTTCATGGTGAAAGCCATCCTTTTTAAGAGAATTTTTGATAGGTAAAACTCTGTTGGCTTGTTTTTCCTGTGTTGAACTGTTAGCTGGAATTCTTCTCTGCTCCACCCTCACCATCTTAATTTTTTTAATTAATGGAGATATCCCATCTCCTAGAACTGGAAGGGACCTTGAAAGGTCATCAAGTCCAGCCCCCTGCCTTCACTAGCAGGACCAAGTACTGATTTTGCCCCAAATCCCCAAGTGGCCCCCTCAAGGATTGAACTCACAACCCTGGGTTTAACAGGCCAATGCTCAAACCACTGAGCTATCCCTCCCACCTAAATCTACAATATTGTGCTGTTGTCCAGACATACTCCCTGGACCAGATGATCAGCTGGTGTGTTAACCAGTGTAGCTCCATTGAAGCCAGTGTAGCTCTTGATTTACACTAGCTGCGAATGTGGCTCTGTTTGGGGGAGAGGGGGTTGGCCAATTCTTTTTTGCTTTCATCTGAAGCATTTGGTATTATCCTTCTTTCCTAGAGAGTGTCTGCACTAATCAACATATTTGTACTATTCCTGGGGAATTCTGCGCCATTGTGCATGTGCAGAATTCCTGTCCCCTGCAGATTTTTTTTTCTCTGTAGAATATAGATTCTGCTGGAGAGGTGCTGCAGCTACACCTTTTGCCCACCGGGGGCTGCTGTGGCACCAGAATAGAGGCCAGCCAACCATCACAGAGGCTGCATTCCTCACAGTGGGGCCAGATGAGGAGGCACAGGACGGACAGAGAGGGCACACAGGGTTTCTGGGGTTGTCACAGACTGGGGCTAGTGGGGGGACAGACTGGGGCAAGAGTCAGGAGCTAGCATTGAGCCAGGGGCTGAATGGTTTGGGGGGTTGCCGGGCCACATGGGGATGGGGAGGGGGGAGTGGATGCAGAAGGGACACATGGGGACAGGGACGGATGTGCCTGCCTGAATGGGAGAGACTAAGGGTCTGCGTGGGGGAGGCTCCCCAACTCCCTAACAATTCCTCACCCCCTCGCCCCCAAAAAATCCAAAACTGTTCCATACTTCTCCCGCCCACACCCAGGTTCACTGCTAGGCTCCTTCCCAGCAATTCCTTCCCTCAGCTCCTGTTACCCTTGACTCCCCCAAACCTTTGCACTACTTTTGAGGGGTGCGGGAAATATGTTTAAATGAATTATTACTCAAAGTTCTGTATTAATATGCCGAGTAAGGAATCTGTTTGTCAAAAAATATATATCCTGGATCTTTTTTTTTGGTCTGTATTGTTAGACATACTTGCTGACAGGTATTTTGAAATAAATTCTCAGAATAACTGAAACTGGAATGGTTATATTGTGTTATTTTGACAAAATATACAGAATTTTAAAATATTGTGCACGGAATTTTTAATTTTTTGGCACCACATTTTTTATTTTTTGGGCGCAGAATTCCCCTAGGAGTAACGTACTCTGAAAGGTCAATGTTTAGGCCCAGAGATCTCTACAATAGTATGAGGTGCTCTGTCAGTACTATTGAGCACTGTCTGTTAGGAGCTTAGATACCAGTGATAAGCACAGTCTAAATACCTAGACAGCAATGTTTGTAACCTTTGGAAGACATTTTTATTTTTCTAGTTATCCATGCTATTTTTTTGTTCCAGACCACTTCTAAGAAAGTTAGTGTTATATCTGATAGTTTACAGTATATATGAGATTTGAGTGTGTTATTCTGGCTTATTTGTTTTCTTTTCACTTCAGAGTGGCAGATTTAAATATGAAAAAGATATAAAGGGTTTATTTGACAGGAATGCAATAGAGGAGAAAAAGGAACAACTATATAAATGCGATCTATTTGTATTTCATTTATCATTAGGAATTCAATTAAAAGGAAATACCTTGGTTGTGTTTTTTTGGTGTTTTTTTTTTTTTAAGGGTATTTAATGCACCAAAACTGTGTGGTATGATTATGGCTTATTGATTATAGTAACTTGAGGTTGCTAATAACCATGTCACTTAGAGATATTATTGATTGTTAACTTTTCTCTTGTCTTTCAGAGCTAATGAAGGCGCAGGGAATTTTAAGGTATGAATGTGACTTGAATTTATTTTCCTATACATTTCATTTGGGAAATTTGTATAACTTTAATCCTAATTTAATTTAGCTCATCCGGGTTTGCCTTGCACTAGAAGTACACCTGGACACACAATCTGGAGTTTATCCAGTGGAGTATAAAGTGATATTGGGCTACATTGTACTTTAAAATCCATCATTGCATAATGTCACAGGGCGTGGCAAGAAGAGAGACTACAAAGACAGGAAAATAATATTATAATATTTTAGTATGGGAGAATGGAACATAATAAAACTGACTAGTCTTGCTTGTTGCTTCAGGCTCTGTCTCTGGGGGACGAGTGCCCTCATTGTCTGTGCCTTTAGTTGGAATTCTGCCCAAGGGAGTAGTCGTGCCCAGAATATTGCAGTTTTTTGGGGTTTTGTTTTGTTTTTAAATCTCTGATTTGTTCTGGAAGAGGTAGTTTATAATGTGTGTTTGTGTACTTATCAACCAAGAGGTAGTAGTCTTGAATTCTAATGTATAACCGCAGGAGGAAGATGGAAGGCACAAAAAAAATATTTGTGCATATTTGCTAGGCAGCTAAATAGACTTCCCTGGTCAGTTGCTAGTTCACTCTCATCTTGATCTCTCTGTTAAAGACATTCATCTCTTCTGTGAATGGAGGTTGCTGAATTGGAAAAGAAATATAGCTCTGCAGTATTGCAATGTAGAGTGAACGAAAACTTGTTCCTACTGTGCCAAATCGGTGTAGTGTCACGATGTGAAACTGCCCATCTCTTGCTGCCTTCTCCAGAATTTGGCAGGCTGTAATTAAGAATGTGCAAAGTGTATAATTTCAGTATGTGAATAAATACCTTGGAAACAGGCTCTATTCAAGCCAAGCAATAGATAAAACTTTAAATTATGTAGTCACATATTACATTTTACCTTTTATGGCAGCAGGATGTTAGGAATAAAAGGCTGTGGAACCACACAGAGTAGCAGATTGTAAAAAAGAAACTAAACATGGGTACATTTAGCATTGAGATATGCAATCTTAATATTTACGAATGGAAGCAAACAGCATTTTACTAACATATTACATATAAATTGTCTTAATTCTTTCCCATCCTTTCTCCTTTGCCTCATCTTTATTTTTAGCTGGGTTGATTCCTGTCCAGACTGCAGGCACAAATCTGAATAGGTGCAACGCAGGTGCAACTACTCACCTTTGTTATGATTTATTAATCATTATGATAGAGCTTAATCACCAACTGAAAACAGGGCCCCGCTGTACTGGGCACTCTACCAACACTGAAATGAGATTGTCCCTGTCCCAAAGAGCTAAGATGAGCCTACAATTGAATTGTGAATGTAGATTTTGTGAATGAGAAAGTAATCTGCAGAGAGAAGGCTGCCTTCCTGAAAATATCTCCAGCCAAGTTGCTTTCTCTACATTGTTCTCTCCGCCTCCGGGTGGTTTTTCTCCTCCTTTTTTGTCTCCTGCATTGTTTCTGCCCCTTACTGCTGTTTCACCCTCATTCTCTTTGCCTTCGATTGATCCCATCTCCCCATCAATTCTTTGCTCAGCCTTCTGGATTTGAAGAGGTGTACATGGTTTCATGATAGACGTAACATTAGCTTACACATTTAGCTTAAAGCAATTCAGCCATTTTAATGGCACAGAAAAAAAATTCCCATTACTGAAAAATGTCCATATGAGATGTATATTTGTTCCCTATAATAAAAACATTTGTAAGGGGCACTAAAAAGTCTAAAACATTAGAGGGAAATAAAAAACATTTACTGAGGCTGATGTGCATGCACAGTGAGCACCTTCTATAAGGAGTTTTCCCTCATTTTCATTCTATGTTTCTAAGGTATGCAGATGGCACCTCTTAGTTCATATAATGGCTTCAGAGGAAGCTGTTCAGATGTAGGCACTGAATACAGATTAACTCCCACTAGAGTTAAATGCATTTTATATTATTAATACACATCAACAACATACATTACTTAGGTATTCAGAGATTATGCAAACCTCAGCTACATCTGTCACTTAACCTCCTGATGTGTAGTTTCAGAGCCAAATAGTGTGTCAGTGTCAGGATTTTTCCCTTTGGGGACAGTGCAGTTTGTATTTCTTTAGTATTGAAATTGGGGGTGGGAAATTAGGAGTCAAATCAAATTTGACCCAAAGGTTAGGTTTCATGAAATGTTATCTTACAACACCTGAACTGGTCCATGAGAACTTGTTTGAGCTGAGAGAAACTGCAAAAATAAATTGCATAGGCAATAACAGGTTTTGATTTTTAAAACACTTTCTATTTTAATAATCGAAGATGGTGTTTGTGACATGGGTAAGGAAATGGATTTTTTTGTAACCTGATCCGACCCCTTTTTAAGCCATACATACGGGGTTCCAGTAACATTCTGACTGCAACTGAGCTTTAATTCAGAAGTCTTCTACGAACACGGAGTTCCAGGTTCTGCCGGCTTTTATTCACCATGCGCTGTATTTCACAAGTCGTCCCACTGGTTCCAGCTGGACTGTTAACAGACTAAGATACTAACATGGATGAAGGTGGCAGAATTGGGCCCTGAATGATCTCAAAGAATCACCTTCAACTCCCTTGAATACCTTTACTGGTTGTTTTTCTACATCACTTTCCACTTCCTTGCTATGTCATTAATAGGCCCCCATTTACTTCTCTACTTTCATTTCCTCCTCTTCCCTCCCTCCCCCTCCCCGTGCTCTTATTCCGCTCCCCGCACTACTTCCTTTCTCACTCTTGGCTTCATGCTTTTCTGCTTCTTCCAGCCAAGCTAAATCTCCATGTTCAAATCTCTCCTTCAGACCCATTTTTTGTGAAATCTCTCTACCTGGATTCCCTATCAGCATTGTCCCCTAATCACCTTCCTGCTGCATTGTTCTCCTGTATAGCTGAGTTAGATTGTGAGCTCCACCAGGCAGGGGACTTTTCTTAACATGTTTTGTGTGTTCTATAAACAATGCTCCCATTCGTGCTGTACACCAAGCTACAATAGCATGGGCCAGCAAAGTAGTTCTGACTCTGTTTCTGACTTCTAGGCGTTGTTGTTTGAACATGCTAGCTAGATTATTACAAGTGGAATAAATATTTGTGTCTGTGACTTAAGTCAGAGTAGGTTGGCCCTTCCTGTTCATTGTACTCTTTGTATTGGGAATATGGCTTGGCTAGTAAATCACAGCCGTCCATAATTTAATGTAAAAAATCCAATTAATTAGGACAAAGGGAAATCCATTTATCATGCTGAGTGCTGCAGTCTGCTCTGTCTTTGTGTCTCTTCTTTGTACCCACCCAAATCATCAGGCAGCTGTTTAGCATTTTATCTGTGGGGAAAAAATCCTTTTAAAAAAAAAATCTTCAAGAATGGCATAATAAACGTCGTGTTGTTACCGTCCTCCCCATGGAAATACTTGGAAATGACAGTAAAAGCCTCCCAACCAGTCTAGCCATTGTGTTCCCCACCGTGACACATTATGTTGAAAATGATTCTGGGATTCAGAAAGTGCTAATCTAGCCACAGCAGAACTGAAACATCACTTATAAGAGGCTAAAAAAAAAAATTAGGCTGTGTGGGCTGGGAAATACCAGCGGGTTTTATTTTCTCAGTGTAGCTCTGAAGTGTGTCCTGAGCTCATTGGCATGACCCCCGTTTTTTAAAACTTCCTCTTGTGCCAGTGGCAGGCAACTCCTTTGCTCATAGATGAAAAGAGGTATTTAACATACTGCATGATAGCAATTTAATGTCTATGCTGTAGTAAATTATGTACAGCATCTGTGCTGCCCGGTAGTTAAAAAGGAAATTGGCACGCAAACTTGGAACTCCGTCCTGCTCTCGTTGACGTCCGTGTGGGTTTTTGCCCTTGATTTAGATAGGAGCAGGGTTGGACCCCGGGAATCTATTTATTAATTTGTATATAGTGCCTTTCATCCCAAAGTGATCTAGAAACAGGGCAGAGAGGAACTCAGTCCGAGGTTAGGGGTCTGTTAATGGAGTGGATGGGTGAGGTTCTGTGGCCTGCAGTGTGCAGGAGGTCAGACTACGTGATCATGATGGTCCCTTCTGGCCTAAAAGTCTGAGTCTAATTCAGCCATCCTCAGCTGTAGTGTGTGGGGCGTTTGAGCAGGGGCTGGAGGAATCTTCTGTAGAGAACCCTGGGTGGGAACACTCAGCATTTTTAAGTCGCTTACCATCTGCTCTTTCTGCAGCCATTGGAAAAAAAGTTTGTGCGAGTTTCAGGAGAAGCAACCATCGGCCATGTGGAAAAATTCCTGCGAAGAAAAATGGATCTCGACCCGGCTTGTCAGGTCAGTTACAAGAGAGGCATTCAGCCCACGTTAGGGTCAAGACTTTTTTTTCTTAATATTTCAAGTGGGTGATGTATTCCACGGCTGCTGGTTCACCCTGATCATTGCAGTATGTGTCCGGCAAACAAGGCTGGCACATAGAGTATGTCTACGCTGCATCTGGAAGTGAGCCTCCCAGCCTGGGTCTACAGTCTTTTGTTAGCGGGGCTCTCACTAGCATGCTAAAAATAGCTGTGTAGACATTGGCTCTCAAGCCTGCGCAACATCAAAGCAACGTCAATACAGCTGTTTGTTAGCGCGCTAGTGCAAGCCCCTCTAATGCAAATCTGTCAACCCAGGCTGAGAGGCGTGCTGTCAGATACTGTGTAGACTAGTAGTCACCAAACCTGGGGACTCTCCCAGTCGATCACGATCTCCAGGTGCGGTGGCGCAGCGGAGCTGCCTGCTGCTAAGACAGGCTCCCTGCCTGCAGCGGCCCCACACTGCTCCCGGAAGTGGCCAGCGCGGCCCCAGGGTGGGGCGGGGGCAGGGGTTGGGGTCTCTGTGCGCTGCTTCTGCCTGCAAGCACTGCCCCCGTAGCTCCCATTGGCTGGCAACGGGGAACTGTAGCCAATGGGAGCTTTGGGGGCGGTGCCTGCAGAGAGGGGCAGCGCACAGAGCCACGTGCCCCCTGCCCCGAGGAGCATGTAAGCCCCTTCCAGGAGCGGCGTGGGGCCCCAGCAGGCGCCAACCAAGGTAAGTGCTGCCCGGCAGGAGGCTGTACCCCAGCCTTGAGCCCCCTTCTGCACCCCAAGGTCCTGCCCCAGCCCTGAGGCCCCTCCCAGAGCCAGCATCCCATATCCCCTCCTGTACCCCAAACCCTCTCCTGCACCCTAAGCCCCTGCCTCAGCCCGGATCCCCCTCCCAGAGCCAGCACCCCTCACCCCCTCCTGCACCCCAACACTCTGCCCCAGCCCAGAGCCCCCTCCTGCACCCAAATAACCTCCCTAGAGCCTGCACCCCAACCCCCTGCCTCAGGCTCAACCCAGAGCCCTCTCCCACACTGCAAACCCCTCAGCCCCAGCCCAGAGCCCGCACCCCCTCCCGAACCCCAGCCCCCTGCCCCAGCCCAGTGAAAGTGAGTGAGGGTCGGAGAGAGCAAGTGACGGAGAGAGTGGGGCAAGGAGTGAGCAGGGCGGGGCTTTGGGGAAGGAGCGGGGCCTCGGGGAAGGGGCAGGGTAGATACGGGGTTACCCTTAAATTCCAAAAGTGATCTTAAGTGTCAAAAGTTTGGAGACCACTGGTGTAGACATGCCCTTAGAGGCCAGAGGCAGAGCCATAATATTCATCTAATCCAGTAAGCAAACCCCTAAAAGCTGTGAGTCAGTACCAGGGGATCATACAAGATTTAACTGTCCCCACTCAGTGGCAGCGTTTTTTAAATTTTCTGATAATATTCCCAGCATATCACTTGAATTATACATGGTGCTTGACCGTAGGTGGAGTACATTCAATAAAAGCCCAACGGCATTGCAAACAAAAGGCACAGAGGGAGGTAGAAGGGACCGTAGGAGGATATGAGAGCAGAGATACAGGCAGGAGTCGGATTTAGGTGAACACAGCAAGGCTGAACTGAATGTTGAAGGAGGTTCAAGAAGATTAGAGGGTGATGAGGGAAGATGGTGATTTTGAAGGGGTGGGGTGGAATAAAAGGTGTTGTCTAGACAAGACGCGATAAATCGATCCCAGAAGATCGATCGCTTACATCTGGACCAGGAAGTAAGTATAGACGTACCCTTAGAGTTTAATATGTTGTTTTTCCATTTCCTGTCTCCAAAACTGTGTTCTAACTGTGTTATCCGTTGTAAAATAGATGCCGTGTTTCACCCCAGAGTTAGCTGAATTTCCTGTGAATACGCTGATTTCTGTATACAGTGTTAGCTAACTGTTTATCAACTGGACTCCTACAGCCGCTGTGCAATAACTAAAGCACCTGAAAGGGCTGACAAAAAACATCTTTGCATGGTGTGCCACGGAGTCTGATAGCTGTGTGAGCTATTTGAGTGCCTAACATTTGTTTGTCCGTATGCCTGCTGCTCTAGCATTAACTGATTGCTTTGGGATATCTAGGGTTGTGTTACCTCATTGTCTGAGAACCCGTATCAAACACAGCTTCCCAATTTAACTGCGGTGGGTCAGTAGAGAACTCCTATTTCTAATGAAGTGTGCTCAGCGCTCATTATAATGGTCTGAGATGAGTTAGAATGGCCAAACTCTCTTGAAATATGAGTTGAACTGGGTTGGGCCTGTTCACACAGACAGGACAACAGAGTTCAACATCATTTGAAGCATGGCACTACAGGGAGCTGATGCTGATATCCATTCTCAGACAGTGCTAAAATTGTGTGTGCCTAAGTGTGAAAGATACTCTGTGAAATCAGATTCTATCCTTGATCATCCACCTTTAGTAATGACAAGTTTCAGAGTAACAGCCGTGTTAGTCTGTATCCGCAAAAAGAAGAACAGGAGTACTTGTGGCACCTTAGAGACTAACAAATTTATTAGAGCATAAGCTTTCGTGGACTACAGCCCACTTCTGCATCCGAAGAAGTGGGCTGTAGTCCACGAAAGCTTATGCTCTAATAAATTTGTTAGTCTCTAAGGTGCCACAAGTACTCCTGTTCACCTTTAGTAATGTAAACAACTTCCCCATCCTGCTATCAGGAGCAAGAGGGATGTGTTCATTCTGTTCTCCTGTAAGGAAACCAGAGTTGATTTCTAAATTTATAATTCAGTGTCCCACATTTATTTACTAATGAGATAGAACTAAAATATTGACTCTGAGCATCTTTTTCAATCACAATTCCATACTTTATCCTCCTCTCTGAAGTTTTAACTTAATGTATATTGCTAGTTTTTTACACGTTAAAAAAATCCAAGCCTACTTAATCATGCTCCTGCAAGCTTCAAAAACACTTCAGGAATTTCTTGTCGTTTGTTTTAATTTCTTTCACTCGTCAAAGTCCCTCTCAGCCCTCCTGATTTCCATCTTTCATTTCACCTACCATAGTTCGTGCTTCTTTCTGTTGGCTTCATGTGGGCTGCATTTCCATTTTCTAAAGAATACCTGTTTGACTCAAACAACTGGTTGAGCCTTACCATTTAACTATATTGGCTTCCCTTTTTGTTTAGGGGTATACCCATTTTCTCTGGCTGTACTATAGAATGCTTCGTAACGTCCATGCTGAGTTTAAGGATTTTTAATTTCCTCACTTCTGATTTGAAGGCTGTTGATTGGTTGTCTTCCTCATTGTTTATTTTTATTATTAATTCCCCCTTTCTAAAGTCTAGTATGTCAGTGCAAGTCATTGGCATGATTCCTGTCCCCAAAATGTTGAACTGAATTATATTTTAGTAGGGTTGTCAAGCGATTAAAAAAAATAATTGCAATTAATCGCACTGTTAAACAATAATAGAATACCATTTATTTAAATATTTTTGGATGTTTTCTACATTTTCAAATATATTGATTTCAATTACAACACAGAATACAAAGTGTACAGTGCTCACTTTATATTTATTTTTGATTACAAGTATTTGCACTGTAAAAAAACAAAAGAAATAGTATTTTTCAGTTCACCTAATACAAGTACTGTAGAGCAGTGTCTTTATCATGAAAGTTGAACTTACAAATGTAGAATTATGTACAAAAAATAACTGCAGTCAAAAATAAAACAATGTAAAATTTTAGAGCCTGCAAGTCCACTCAGTCCTACTTCTTGTTCAGCCAATCGCTCAGACGAACAAGCTTGTTTACATTTGCAGGAGATAATGCTGCCCATTTCTTGTTTACAATGTCTCCTGAAAGTGAGAACAGGTGTTCTCATGGCACTGTTGTGGCTGGCGTCGCAAGATATTTATGTGCCAGATGCATTAAAGATTCATATATCCCCTCATGCTTCAACCACCATTCCAGGGGACATGCATCCTTGATGATGATCGGTTCTGCTTGATAACAATCCAAAGCAGTGCAGATTAATGCATGTTCATTTTCAGTATCTGAGTCAGATGCCACCAGCAGAAGGTTGATTTTCTTTTTTGGTGGTTTGGGTTCTGTAGTTTCCTCATCGGAGTGTTGCTCTTTTAAGACTTCTGAAAGCATGCTCCACACCTCATCCCTCTCAGATTTTGGAAGGCACTTCAGATTCTTAAACCTTGGGTCGAGTTCTGTAGCTATCCCTAGAAATCTCACATGGGTACCTTCTTCGCGCTTTGTCAAATCTGCAGTAAAAGTGTTCTTAAAATGAACATGTGCTGGGTCATCATCTGAAATTGCTATAACATGAAATATATGGCAGAATGTGGGTGAAACAGAGTAGGAGACGTACAATTCTCCCCCAAGGAGTTTAGTCACAAATTTAATTAATGCATTATTTTTTTAAACAAGCGTCATCATCATGAAAGCATGTCCTCTGGAATGGTGGCCAAAGCATGAAGGGGCATACGAATGTTTAGCATAACTGATACGTAAATACCTCGCAATGCCAGTTACAAAAGGGCCACGTAAATGCCTGTTCTCGTTTTCTGGCGTCATTGTAAATAAGAAGTGGGCAGCATTATCTCCTGTAAATGTAAACGAACTTGTTTGTCTTAGCGACTGGCTGAACAAGAAGTAGGACTGAGTGGACTTGTAGGCTCTAAAGTTTTACATTGTTTTGTTTTTGAGTGCAGTTATGTTAGAAAAAAATCTACATTTTTAAGCTGCACTTTCATGACAAAGATTGCACTATAGTACTTGTATGAGGTGAATTGAAAAATACTATTTCTTTATCATTTTTACAGTGCAAATATTTGTAATAAAAAATAATATACACTTTGATTTCAATTACAACACAAAGTATGTATGAATGTAGAAAAACATCCAAAATATTTAATAAACTTCAATTGGTATTCTATTGTTTAACAATGTGATTAAAACGGTGATTAATTTTTTTAATTGTGTTTAAATTTTTTTGAGTTAATCGCGTGAGTTAACTGCGATTAATCGACAACCCTATATTTTAGTCATTATTATTTAGTGGCTCAACTATAGTTCTTCATGAACCAATTCCCATGTGTTACTTAAGGTTTGTCTACACTGTAGTTAAAAACCCATCCCCATGCCAGCTGACTCGGGCTTGAGCTAAGGGAGTGTTTAATTGCGGTGTAGACATTCGGGCTTGAGAGCCCAGGCTCTGGGACCACCTTGCATTTTGCTGTGACACTGGGAGCTCTGTGTGGCTCGAAAACATGTCTCTGTCACCAACAGAAATTGGTCCAATAAAAGAGATTTCCTCACTCACCTCATCTCAGTTACGCTGAGGTCCTCTTGCTTTGCTAAGCTTTCTGCTTCACCATCTTTGCTTTTAAATGTCTGTCACTGGTTCATGGATATGGGGGGGGGTTATATTTTGGATTTGTGCTTCTTTTAATGTAACTCCTTTGCCTGACTCTTTGTGACTTTTCCAGCATGTCTGTTTGAAACCTCTAAAAAGAACCTGAAATAGACCATCACTATATATAAATGTCACAGGCTTTAAATCTCTTATTTTGGGCCTTACCTGGGCTACAGGCAAGTGCGGGGTCCTGTTGAGAAGCTGGGAAGCTGCCCTTGCCAAAGCTCCCATTAAAAGGCCAAAAGACACTGAATTTTACAGTCTCATCACTTTTATGTGTAGAAAACTGTGACTGGCACAGGGATGAATCTGGCTTTCCCTGGGCCTCAGGAAGGTGTGATTGGGGAGGGGAAAAGAAAAAACCTCTTTCTTTATAAAAAGAACAGGAGTACTTGTGGCACCTTAGAGACTAACAAATTTATTAGAGCATAAGCTTTCGTGGACTACAGCCCACTTCTTCGGATGCGGGCTGTAGTCCACGAAAGCTTATGCTCTAATAAATTTGTTAGTCTCTAAGGTGCCACAAGTACTCCTGTTCTTTTTGCGGATACAGACTAACACGGCTTCTACTCTGAAACCTCTCTTTCTTTATATATTACATGTTCTGTGTGTGTCAACCCCAACATATCGATTTCATCCTTAGTCTCTCTGTTGAGACTTTTTTAATAGTAGTGTCAGTTATGGTGAATGTTGTGACCAAATTCAGTTCCTAATGTGCAACTCCTCTCAAGTAAACTGCAAAAACGGTTAAGATGGTAAGTACTTTTGGTTATTATCCACCTGGGTCATCTTTGAACCAATGACCAAGAGGTGAAAGGTTCTGTATTCCATTTCCAATCTCCCAAACTGCTGACTAACCTTGAGGCTGTTTGACCAGATTTGTGCGTTGGCAGATTATTTGCTATCTTTGACCTTCATCCAATGATCTCCTATCTGACTGGGGGGACTTGAGGTTAATGGAATTGTTCAAATGATAAAGCACCTTTTTAAGACGTGTGAAGGAACAGACAAAAATCTGAGTAAAAAATCCCACCCGGAGTCTCTGAGGGAGGATTTCAGATTATTTGCTGAGCTTTTGTATTTAAATTTGCTTGTGGATTTTAGTTCAAATTCCCTAGTCATCTGAAAGGTTAAGACTTTATTTTTTATCCCTCAGCCCGTTTATTACTTTTATTGATGCTTTGTTTTGACCTTAGTGCCTTGGGGAACAACTAGTTTTGTCTGTCTGCACACATAGATTTCTAATTACAAGGTGCCTCTTGAATATTCAGCTTTATCTAATTGGAGCTTGTTTTTTCCACTGACGTTTGAATCATTTTCTCAGAGGCTTTAATGCTTACTAGCAGTTCCAAGCATACTACTTTTCAGAGACTTTATTTCAAGATTAGACTGAATATCTAAAACATTGAGTTATCTTAGGTATTTATCTAAGGTAACTGGTCTTGGTATCAAATATGTGTCATTTTGCTTTTCCTAACAATGGCGTGGGAACCTGAGCCTCTCCTTATTTTACAACTAGTTACTGTTGTATGCTGTTTCCAGTGGGATCATCCAATGGCATCATTATCCTTTCTTGACAAAGGTGGTGGAAAAAATCCCCTGATACCAAAGAGGAAACCAGCAACTCAGCTGCTTTGAGTGTGCAAATGTGGTTTGTGGGGTAGAAATGTTCCATAATCCGATGTGTTTTTCTGAAAGCATGCATGTAAATAACTCCCTTTGGGGAGTAATTGGAAGTCTGTGCGCATACGGTGTATCTGCTGATGCAGTCTCTGTAATTATGCCTGCTTTAGTCCCAGAGATGATTATATCAGGTGCATAGTAAGATCATAACGACAAAAGTTGAAAGGAAATGGAAGGTTTTAGTCAACTATTTGAATAATCAAATCCATATATCACTATTGCCCTGATCTTGTAATCAAATCCACACCTCCTAGCCATCCACATATCAAAAGCTAAACCTCTAGTGCTTTTTATTTTGTTTTCATCTTATCTCTTGGATAACTGTATTTACACAGAACCACTCAGTTGACTTCTAACACTAATTGGAGCAAATTCATCCCTGGTATGACTACATCAGTTTTGGTGCATTGTATAATAAGCTCTCAAATTATTTTTCTTCATCTTTAACAATAGGTTTTAGTTTGTATTTGTCAGTTATTGTGACTTTCAAAAAAGTAGCTTTTGCATGCAACAAATATGCCATCTAATGAAAATAAATGGTACAATAGACTGCTTTTGTTAACTCTGCTTTAGCGGGAGTGATTATTAAGGTTATTCAGCAGTAACACCTCAATCTTTCCTTTTCATCACAAGGTCAAAGTAATTAAAGTCACAGCTGTCTCAGTAACTTAGTACTAATTGGCTCCAGTGTTACCAGTTAGTTAAGTCTGAAGCCTGAACTAGATTTATAGCACTTGTGATAATGGTAGCTCTTTTTTTCATCTATAATATATTAATTTCCTTATGGCACAAGGACTTCTGTGGGACACCTGGCTACAGTAGATTTGCACCTATATGGCACATGCTTATGGAACAAGATTTTGGGCATAAATTGTGTTGGCCTTTTTCCATGCTGCACTTCTGTCCCTTTTATTCTTGCACAAGTGGAATTAGCCAGGGAGAACTTTGGGGCCTAATGCTGAAATGGTGGAATTAGGCATTTGGTATTCAGAGCACTCCAAGGAGGTGGATGTGAAAACGGCTTTGCAATAATTAATTAAAAGCCACTGATTCATCAGTGATTATCATCTGAATCTGCAGCAGCAGGGTCAACAGAAGGGTGTTCCCGGATGATATGATATTTCCAAACAAATGGTCATTTTCAGTTATTTAAAATTGCCAAGAATTACCGTTGTGTCAATTTATGTCCTTTAAAGGAACAAATTGTTGTATTTTTTTTATTCTATAAAGGCCAACATTTTCAACTATCTACTTATATGGGTTTCTCCTCTGCCCCCAGTTAAGATGCAGCTAGTCCTGCTTTAGGTCTTGATCTGCTTCTATTGAAGGCCATGGCAAGATTCCCGTTGACTTTAGTGGGAGCAGGACTGGGCTCTCAATTGCCTGTTGTACCCAGTTTAAAAAAGAAAGTTAGAATTTAGGGCAGTAATCCAAGAGCAGTTACCAGTGCACGTCACAAGAAAAAATGGCAAAGAATAGGTTTGCCTCTCTTCTGGACTAGTAGTATGCTATTTAGTAGTTAATTTGGGAATGGAGGAGGAATAATTGTGCAGAAACAGACTATAAATAGAAAAATCTAAGTGATTATTTGAAGTCTATGTATTTGGTCTCTTTAATGTCTCAATGAAATGTGGGTTATTTTAAAAAAAAGTCTTAGATTAGTATCAGAATCAATAATTTATCAAGATTATTTTAATGTCCAGATTAATTTTTGCCCACTGGGTTCCTTCTAGGCATTTAAAAGCAGAAGTAATACTTAGTGGTTTACAAGTTCAGAGTACTTTACAACCGCTACTTAAAATTCTCAACTCCTTGTGAGTTGAGCAAAGTATTTGTAATTATCCCAGTTTTACAGATGAGGGAATGGTAGCACCTAAAGAGGTTAAGACACTTGGTCATCCATTTGCTGTTGGACCTGGGGCATACAGGGCCCAGAACTCATGAGTTCCTGGATCCCAGAGCCATGCTCAGCCCTTTAGAGAGGGGCACAATTCTTTGTCTTTGCTCTAGTTCTTGATCTTTGATCGCTGATGCGGACTTAAAAAGAAAAATAACCCAGCAAGTATGAAACACAAATCCAGACCTGTTACATAGTTAAAGCACTGAAAAAAGCTTAGCTTTGTCCTGCTGCAGCAGGTATATGTGCGTACAAGAGCAGATATAATGATATTACAGTACCCTCTGAGATCATTGACATGACTAAGCTCACATTGAGAAAGCTACAGAACATCTCTCTTTGCCTAGCCTTTGTCAATTGACCAAACTATGAAATCCAGGCAGCTAATTTATAGGGGAGATTCCCCCCTCATTCCTATGTCTAAAACTTGCAGCCAGTGGGGGAATGTTGTGTCCTTGCTCCTTTTACCTGAAATGTTAATGTCCCAGTTTAAAGCATGCCCTGGTATCACCTGATAAATACGTAGGAGTAGTTTTGTGAAAAAATAAATGCAATTGAATTGCAAAAGTAAGGCGTTGTGCTCAAAATGACTCAGTTTAAAAGACCCTCTTTCTCAGTATAAGGAAACTTGCCTTGCTGCTGCTCATGCTATGTCTATTTGATGAACAAAAACTGACAGGACGTTCGTCTCCAGGACTGTTAATCAAACACCTCTCGCCAGCACCAGATTCACTTTATTAATATAAGTACCAAGTCTCAGGTGCTCTGATACAACATTGATGGGTAAGTTCTAAAAACCCAGGTAGTCTTCCCTAGGCAAGAGAGAGGATGCACTTTGGACTCTCTTCTGTTTGTTCACAGGTGGACATAATATGTGGTGATCACCTTCTAGAACACTACCAGACGCTGAGGGAAATCCGCCGAGCTATAGGAGACGGTGCTATGCAGGTAAGGGTGGTGGCTAGCCTGTGTTGTAAAAGGTGAGTTCTGAAATAGTGCTCTGTTTAACTGAACAGCAGTGTCTGCTAGAAACGCTTTCACCCGTTGGTACTCTGCTCCTCGAGAAATCACTACTTCATGCTGTTATGAGATCCTGTCAGGTTAAGTTTAGACAAGATACATTAGCCAATAAAGCTTTGTTTATTGCACTGGTAACTGAGCTGAACACCATGTGTTTTGAGTTTTTGATGGTTCACTGGAGTTCTGGATATGAGCTTTGATTCCTTTTTAGAACAAGTTGGTGCAATAACCACAATGAATTAAAGCAAATCGTTCTCCATTAGTATTTCATCCTTCACCCCCACCCCTAGGAATCTGTAACTCGGCAAGGTATCAAAAGGCAGAAGCAGCCCAAACAAGACTAGCCTTGTGATTGCATGGGGGAGACAATTTGCATATAAAACCCCATAGCAAAAGATGTAGCGTAATAAATGCCAGCAGTGTGCCTGATGCATATGCTACAGCTCCTAAGGAGGGAGAGAAGATGTACAGCCAGCTCTCTTGTTGATAACTTACGGACTGTATTGCTGCTGGCTTGTTACAGAGTCCCATATCTGGAGCACACCTCTAACAAGTGTTTGTCTAAGCTGTTCTTAAAAACCTCCAGTGACAGATATTCTACAACCTCTCTAGGTAATTTGTTCCAGTACTTAACTGTTGGACAATTAGTCTAACTGGCAATGGCTACCGTTCAGTGTTGAGGGGCGCAGGGTGTTTTATGGGTTTAGTAGCTATCTCTAAGGTCACAGATTTATAGAGCTGAGTTTGACAGTGTTCAGAGTGACAGAACATTCAGAGGTAGATCTGGGGGACCCATTTCTTACCCCATTGCTGCTAGCCTACCCACCACATCTTCTTGTGTGTACTGTACCAAGAAAAAAGCTCTTTTGTGCTTTTGAAATATTTCCAAGTATTGGCACTAAGTGATTGGTGTGTAATAAACTGTTTTAGAGATGCAGCAGTGAAATATCGTGTATCCAGTGTAGTGCGGGACATTGGTGCACAACTGTATTCGGTTGTAAACTGTGCCTTCATCTAAACCCAAAATTCTGAAAAGGGTGTTTAATGTCTACTCTGAATCTAACACCCATCTCCTGTAGAAAACTGTGTTGAAGCAATAATAAAAGTAAGGCAAGAAATGCAAAAGTTAAGTGTCCAGCAGCAAGTTTAATTCTGAGCAGTCACACATACAAGTGTAACTTTCCTGGGAAATCTCTTGTATGTTGGGGAACCCCCTTTAAAATGGAGGTCTAGGGGTGGGTGCTAGTTTTGAGGGGGCCCTGGCAGTGCAGCTCCTCTCCCAGAGCATCAGGGAACTACAGGAGGAGTCCCATGGTTCGTGCAAAGGCACTGGATATCCATATGGATAGTCCTGGACCCCCAACAGATCCCCAAGATCTGTTGGGTTTGTGGGCTGCACCCCAATTTCTGACACGAGCAGAACAAATCCCAGCCCTCTTCCTGTGGCCTCTGACAGAAGAATTCAGAGAAAACGCTCTAAGTGTAGCCTAGCCCAGTTTCCTGGAAAACCTCATCCTTAAGCCAAAGTTTTTCATCTTTAGAAAGCATTCTTGAGAGGGGACTTTCGGGGAAATGGCATTGGTTTCATTTTTTGTCATGTATGGATCTGCCTGGTTGATATGTTGCTGGATGATGTCCATAAGAATGGCCATGCTGGGTCAAACCAGTGGTCCATCTAGCCCAGTATCCTGTTTTCTGACAGTGGCCAATGCCAGATGCTTCAAAGGGAATGAACAGAACAGGACAATTGTCAAGTGATCCATCCATCCCCTGTCATTCAATCCCAGCATCTGGCAGTCAGAGGCCTAGGGACACCCAGATCATAGGGTTGCATCATTGACTATCTTCACTAATAGTCATGGATGGTCCAGTCACTACTCCAGGAGGATTGTTGACTAGAGATGCATCCTGTGACTGCAAAATCAGTACGTTAATTGATGAAGTCTTCTAGAAAACCCTGCAACAGTGGTGGACAAGAAAAGGAGAAGTCTTGAGGTTTCTTAGGCACTTCATTTTGAGACCAACACCAGATTTTGCATCCTAAGTACCAGGGCCGGCTCCAGGCACCAGCCGAACAAGCAGGTGCTTGGGGCAGCACCTGGAGGGGGGCGGCGCTCCAGCCGCCGGGGAGAGCGGAGCCGAGGCGGGCTCGCCTCCCTCCCCCCGGCGCTCCGGCCAGTCGGGGAGGGCGGGGGCAGCGGGAGGCTTTTTTGCCTGGGGCAGCAAAAAAGCCAGAGCCGGCCCTGCTAAGTACAGCTTTATTTCGTTGCAAATCCATTAAGATGACCAAACAATTCAGATAGGTGCTGCTGCTTCTTTTTTGAACCGTTTGGAAAGATCTGTCAGCAAAGCCAGTTCACAGACATACCCTGCAATCTGGTAGCACCTCTTTAAGCTCTGTAGGATCGCTTTTTCAGAAACAACTGGATTTCTCTTTTTTACGACCATCATACTTTGCAAAACATTTTCTAGCACTTCTCTATTCCAAACTTTGCTGGCTAAGCAAATTGGACATCTGTTTTTTCCCCAAAAGGCCTGAAATTTTACATGCAAGAGACTGGCTCCCACCACAACTTGATTAGTAACTTTCACCGCTGCTTTCCTTTTGTGGTCATATTTCAGGGACTTTCCACGCAAGGATTTTTGATGCCTTTTATACAGAGATTTAGGAAATGTTCCATCCACCCTTGGAGCCACCAATGCCCCTAGCTCCATCCATCATGATGCAGAAACGTTTATCAAAACCACCATATTCATTTTGTCATAAATGACTACGCCTGTTGTAGTTCTGTGCAAAGAGAATAGTGTCAGCAGGTCCTTGTGTAATGTGTAGTAATCTGAATGGATATGAGCGGTTAACAACTTAATTCAGTATTATCCCAGCTCTCTTCTAGGGCTTAGAGAACAAGTAACTGCACTTCTGAATCATATTTTTCATGTGCGCTTTCATTCATGTCTGCAACTAATCTTGCTACCATCTGAGACAGTTACGCAGTTTCAAAATTCCTCCTCATCTTGTTATCACCAAAACCCTTCGTTGCACTGCCCTCCCTAAAAGGTTTCTCCAATTTAGCTAATTCTAGCAACACAGCATAAAATAACTCCAGGCTTGATTTTTTTTTCTCTCCCCTGCCCACCCCATCCCCTCGGTTATAGTTGTAGTAAGAATAAATCCTTTTTTGGTGTTTGCGCTCTCCTTTTCAATAGCTGCAATAAGTGCTCAAGACTCTGTTTACTTTTTTCTCTTCATGTAACATCTTGTACCAGTGACTGGGATCGTTCTCATTATAAACTTGATAACTCCTGCAAATGCAAGACACCAAGCTTTTCATTGCTTTCAGCAACCGAATAGTCCCACAATCTTGGAATGCTGCATTTTGGAATATTAAGTGTAACCTAGTAGGAAAATGAATTAACAACAAGAAAATATATTTAGGTTGCTTTTAACAAACCAATTACACACCTTGTAAAACTTGAAAGTGGACAGCTGGGTTTAGACTAACATGTTGCTTCTTTGGCAGATTAGTGTTAAACCTTGTGTTCCTCATGACATTCTTCTTTTGATCTTGCTGCAAGCTAAAGTTCACTTTGTAAACTGCTAGCCTTTCAATACACTTCAGCTGTAGCTTGGTTTCAGAACAGGTTCTTGAACATCTGTTCTTGTCAATGCTTTACCTTTCGAAAAGTTTATTCTATTTCAGGGATTGTTTTGTTTGTTTCGTTGTGTCTTTTCCCCAAGATCACACAGAATTAACTTTAAAAAAACCCAACTAAAACCAAAAGTGATTTCTAAAATTAAGCATAGCTAGCTTTGTATGCAACTTGTGGGATTCACTGTCCGAGAAGATTGGACAAATACTGGGACTGAATTTTTAAAAGGGCTGGATAATTTTATTATCAAACAAAACTGTAGAGTAAGAATAATATTGAGCCTTCTGTTCAAAAGCACTTTGTGATCCTTGAATGAAAGGCACTGTGAGTACAAAGAACTATTATGCTCACTAAAAATAGGCGTGAGCTGTGGGGTCAGGAAGGAGTACTTCCGCTGCAAAACCCCATGTACAGCATTGCACAATTGGCTAGAATGCATTATCATAGAATCATGGAAATGTGGGACTGGAAGGGACCTTGATAGGTATCTAGTCCAGTCCCTTGCACTGAGGCAGGATTAAGTATTATCTAGACCACCTCTAACAAGTGTTTGTCTAAGCTATTCTTAAAAACCTCCAGTGACAGATATTCTACAACCTCCCTAGATAATTTGTTCCAGTACTTAACTACCCTGACAGTTAGGAAGTTTTTCCTAATGTCTAACCTAAATCTCCCTTGATGCAATTTAAGCCCATTGCTTCTTGTCCTATCCTCAATGGTTAAGGAGAACGATTTATCACCCTCCTTGTACACCAGCCTTTTACATACTTGAAGACTGTTATCATGTCCCTCCTCAATCTTCTCTTCTCCAGACTACACAAACCCAATTTTTTTTAGTCTTTTCTTATATGTCATTTTTCTAGACTTTAATCATTTTTGGAGAAAGTCCAGAGGAAAGCAACAGTTTGTCCACATCTTTTCTGAAGTGTGGTGCCCAGAACTGGACTCAGTACTCCAACTGAGGCCTTATCAGTGCTGATCAGAGTGCAAGAATTACTTCTTGTGTCTTAATTACACCACTCCCTCTAATACATCCCAGAATGATGTTCACTTTTTTTGCAACAGAATTATATTGTTGACTCATATTAGTCTGTGACCCACTATAACCCCAGATCCTCTTCTGAAGTTCTCCTTCTTAGGCAGTCATTTCCCATTTTACAGTTTTGCAGTTGGATATTCCTTCCTAAGAGTAATACTTTGCGTTTGTCCGTATTGAATTTCATCCTATTTCTTCAGTTAGTCAAGATCATTTTGAATTCTAATCCTGTCCTCCAAAGCACTTGCAACCCCTCCCACTTGGGGGACTCTGGGGTGGGGCTGGTGATGATGGGGTTGGGGTGTGGGAGTGAGGGCTGTGGGGTGAGGCCGGGTATGAGGGGTTCATGATGCAGGAGGGGGCTCAGGGCTGGGGCAGAGGGTTAGGGTGCGGGGGGATGAAGGCTCTAGCTGGGGATGAGGGGTTTGGGGTGTGGGAGGGGGCTAGGGCAGAAGGTTGAGGTGGGGGGGTTAGGGCTCTGGTGGGGGTGTGGGCTCTGGGGTTGGGTAGGGCAGGTGATGAGGAGTTTGGGGTACAGGCAGGCTGCCCTGGGGCTGTGGCCAGAGAGGAGGACTCCCCCCAGCCCTCTCCCCGCCGGCAGCAGCGAGCTCCAGGGGAGGGGCCCTTTGCTGACCTCGCACCACTGTCACTGCACATGTTCCTAGGGCCCCTCTCAGGTCCAGGAAGCCCCTCGCCTCCCCTGTGGTGGGTGCCAGGGGGGTTGTGGGGCTGCCATCACATGTGTGCCTCCTTCCCTCCTGCTGCCCCTCACTGTAGCCTCACTGGGCGCTGGGGGGGGTGGCTGCCCGTTACCCAGCGTGGGGCAGGAGCAGTGATTGCAGGTGGGGGGTCCCTCCGGAAAAGGGAAGGGTCCCAGGCAGAAGGGCAGGGGCAGGGTCAGCCTGCCCTAGCACTAGTGGATGGGGGGCACTAGGACCCTGCGACAGCAGTTGATGCTGGGAGCCAGCAGAGCGGAGCTGCAGGGGGCAGCAACAGGCTTGAGACAGGGACACTCCAGGGCCTGGGAGGGGCAGCAAGTGGGGCCCGGGGGATACTTGGCGGGGGCGGCAGCTGGGGCCGGGGGAGAGACCCAGCTCCAAACATTGATGGAGCTGGACCCTCGGGCCCTGAATATTGCTGGAGCCCAGGCACCACAGGGCCATGTAACTCACTGCCCCTGGACAGGTTCAGCACAGTCCTGCTTCCCTGTATTCCCAAAATAAATGACCACATTTTGGTAACAGCATTTCACTACCCCTGCATTCAGTACTAAAGAGATTTGTGCCCAACACAGCCAAAATGGATTACTTTGACACTGCTCTATGTGCTGCATATCTAAGTAGAGCAGGAGCAAACTGTATTTACATAAACCAGGGGTTCTCAAACTAGGGGTCCCTGAAATAGAATAAACTTTTCGAAAGGTAAAGCATTGACAAGAACAGATGTTCAAGAATCTGTTCGGAAACCAAGCTACAGCTGAAGTGCATTGCAAGGCCAGCAGTTTACAAAGTGAACTTTAGCTTGCAGCAAGATCAAAAGAAGGTCATGAGGAACACCAGGTTTAACACTAATCTGCCAAAGAAGCAACATGTTAGTCTAAACCCAGCTGTCCACTTTCAAGTTTTACAAGGTGTGTAATTGGTTTGTTAAAAGCAACCTAAATATATTTTCTTGTTGTTAATTCATTTTCCTACTAGGGGTCACAAGGTTATGACATGGGGGGGTCACGAGCTGTCATCCTCCACCCCAAACCCCATTTTGCCTCCAGCATTTATAATGGTGTTAAATATATAAAAAGTGTTTTTAGTGTATAAGGGGGGGGTCGCACTCAGAGGCTTGCAATCTGAAAGGGGTCACCAGTACAAAAGTTTGAGAACCACTGATATAAACACACCGAAGTCTCTTACCCCCCTTATCCCCCCTCCCCCCGCTAGCTGTCAGGGAAGCATTCATTCAGACCCTGCTTACATCTGCAAAATGGGAATAATGATATTGACATCCTTTGTAAAGCATCTTGAGATCTACTGATGAAAAATGCTAAGAGGTAGGTATGATTATTATTACTGCTGTTTAAATAAAGGATGTTACAGGCTGATACAATGCCTCACACACAAATGGTGTGTAACCCTTGGTTTATTACTTCAGCACATAATCGAGATCACATGTTAATTTATCTGCCCACCTGGCACCCTTTCATTAGCATAATCAGTTACAGCAGAACATAGTAGAACCCCTAGCATATCAACCACAATCAAAACCCTGTCTCCTATCATAAAAGCTAATCAAAGCCTGTCCAAACAGGTCCGATGCTGCATAAGTCAAACTCCTAAACAGCCGTCAGGGGAAGCGGGTTCAAAGGGGTGAGCCCTGGACTGAGGATATCTTTCAAGCACCAGCTGTGGATTTTTAAACCCTGTAACTGACAGTGCTGTTGGCGGAATGTTCACATGTCTCTTATCAGAAGTGAAAGGCCCAATCTTGCACCAGGGAAGTTTTATGGGAGTTTTGCCATTAACTTACTGGGAGCAGGCTCAGGGTGCACGTCAATGGACTGTGATTTCATAAAAGAATAGATTTCTTTTGTCACTTATAGTTCAGTCAAGCTTTAACATGTTGCGCACTTAGCAGAGCACGTGGTGTAACTTCTAAATACCTGCGTTTAGGACTAGCTCATGCCTGGTAGGCACAGCTCAGAGCAAGGGGCGAAGCAAAGTCACTGGCTCAGGAGTAGGAGTGAGGGGCATTCTGCCTAAGGGAAGCAAAAAAGCTTCCCAGAGCTCTCCAGCACAGAATGGTGAGCATCCCCATTGCTAACCCCCCATTTTTCCTGCATGTTCTTTGACACAAGGCTGCGATAATTATCCAGGGAAGTGAAAAAGACAGTGTAAAAGTGGCTTTGGTTTGGTTTTCTCTTCAAGATCAAGTAAATCCCCCAGTCTGTTTTTATATAAGAATAAAACATAAAATCAATTTTTGGCGGGGTGAGAGCTGTTAACTGGTTTCATGGGAGGGGAAACCGTTCCTTCACTGTCTCTATCACATCCCTGGTAAATTATCACAGACACAAGTTCTGTGTCGAGGGACATGCAGTATGTATTGCTGAGATGGAATCATACAAAACCTATAGTCTGGGGATATAAACACTTATGGTTTACAGTCCAGTGGTTAATTTCACTAAAGACATGTGCCTCCTTTTTAACCACACATTGCAGGGGCCATGTAGGCAGAGAGTGTGGAGCTGCTGTACTAAACTGCCATGTCTTGTTCTATATTAATGTAGTGTGTTGAAAAGCTTCTTTCGCACGCTTGTGTGAGAGCGATAACTATATGCAGGCCCAGCGTCAGCATGAAATGTAACGTGCGTATACGTGAAAGTGTTAACGAAATGTATACATCCAAAATAGCAATAGAATCATTGGCCATTAGCAGATGTATTGCTGCAGTCTCGGGCAGAGGAGGGTGTTCAGTGTTAGACTTCTATGCCACTCTAGAGTATGGAGTATTTTACATGGGAAAGTAAATATCAAGCAGCACTCAGGAAGAATGTGAGATTTTAATGTTTTTATGGGTTTTTTTATATACTTATCCAGAACTTTTGAATGGGAAACGTCTAGAAATTTGAATTAAAATAATACTTACTTATAGCACTCTTCATCTTCAGTGTGTTTTGTGAACATTAATACACACTCCGGGCTGGTAGGTAATCATCACCTTTGACATGAGGAAACTAAAGCAGAGGGGTGACGTGACTTGTCGAAGACCACAGACAAAGTTTGTCAGAGCTAGGATTAGAACTCAAGATCTGCTCCCAGTCCCATGCTCAGACCATCCTGGACATACTGCCCTCTTTTCTATGTAATACTTCAGAGTCTTCCTCACTTTTGGTAGGTTGTGTTAAAGAGCAGGGTTTCTTCAGCTGCTTCTCTGATGGTTATTTTGGTGGTGGTGGTTGAGCAGAGACCATTTGGCTTGTACAGTGGCACCATTTACACATCAGGACAACTTCAGGATGGTTTTAAAATAAAAGCAAAATAATTTGTACTGGAAGAAACAGATTTAAAAATCTTTTGGTTCGATTTCCCCACTTATGGGGGTGGCACTCTATTGCCTGGGCTTTTCAAAATTCAAGCTTATTGTAGGGAAACAGGGAGGTACAAAAATATCTTTATATGATCTTCAGGAGACAGAAGGAAATGGACCTTTGGCAGATGGAGCTAAGATTCTGGCAAACAGTGACTCTGTCTCTTGCTATAAAACTTCCTCTCCGTTAGCTGATTTGTTACTGTCCTAATGATACATTTTCCTTTTCCCTCTAGGATGGTTTGCTTGTACTGCACTATGGCCTTGTGGTATCTCCGCTAACAATAACTTAAAGATTGCTAGAGTATCAGAAGGTGAAAGGATCCAAAACATGAAGCTTCTTCAATGCTGTGTCTCACCAAAGAAGGTCATCTTCCTTGCTTCCTGTCACAGGAAATAAATGAATGAAACCACCACTAACTGCTGTACACTTATAACTTAGCATTTGACTTTGCCGGTGTAAAAAAATGCAGCCTCTGTAAGTACAGTTGTAAACACTGCAGAGCTCTATATTACAAATGATGCTACTTAAACTGTAGCTAGCTCAGGGAAAGCAGAATACTCAGAGTTGCTGAATTTTATTTTTAAATCCTTCTTAAATCCACAGGATCTCACAGGGTTAATTTGCTTTCTCCTCCACTAATCTTAATCTTGGGCAGGTCCCTAACTTCTTATCTCCGTAAGACCTTACGTACTTCTGAAGTATGTGGCTGGAATGGTGCTCTCAGGGATGATCTTCAGTGGGTGATGTCCCTTTTTTGGGGGAGGCGATACAATCATTTACCTAAAAAGAATGTCATCAGCAGCTGACTTGATTTAGAAATGGTGGGCGGGGGGAGATTTTCCAGCTTGTCTGTAGGCCAAAATGGGTAAGCAACTTCACATGGGTTAAGTATTGACTTTCCTAATTCTACTGGAAACAGCATTAAGGCATCCTTTCTCTTCAAGAAAACAAATTTCATCTGCACTAGGTCCAGAACTGGTAGTAGCTAGACTCATGTTAACTACTGTGTAACCATATAGCTCATGGTACGGCTCTCCGCATGGATGGACCAGTAGATTATTCTGTGCACAGAGGACATCAATGTATGACCTTCCCTCCATCTGTGATAGATGTGAAATAATTAGACTTTCAGCCTGCTCCCATTGAAGTCAATCAGCTGACTTGCCTGGCAGCAGAATCAAGCCTTTCCTTTTTAACACCTCTCCTTACAATCCCAGCAAAAATGGAGACTCTCACATTCTCTTCAAAGTACCATGTTGTAATGACCTTTGAATGCATTAAGGGGGAGACCATGTTTGAGGCTGCTACTGGGTGCAGGGCAATGGAATGAACATCTGTTACTACTACTGCTTCGACAGCTGCACAAAGACTGTTAGGTAGTTTTTAATTTTAACATAACTGTAGTTCATGATCACTTAATATTTCAATATTCTGTTCTGTTTGTTATGAGACTTTAATGATTTCTTCCACAGATATAAAAAACAGAGGTGTGCATGAGTAGAGTTTCATTGCATACTTGACTTAAAGGCCAGATTTCAAGGTAGCTGGGTTCCTAACTCCCAATGATTTTAATAGGAGTTAGATGTCTAACTACCCTTTAAAAATCTGGCTCTTAATTCTTTAAAACCAATGTTTGTTTTGCCTGTGAAGATGACACTTTAAAAAAAATCTTGTTTACCTAAAGTCACTTCTTGTGATGTTTCTAAAAATGTAACAAAAAAAAATGTGTAGTCAAGATTTCTGACTTATTTTCAAGGTTTGTATAAAAGTAGTGCTGAAAATGGAACAGAAAAAGGGATTATTTTGTAAACACTTTGTGCATTGTGTTGATAAGAGATTTTATCTTGTAAGAGTTAAATAAAGTTTTATTTTAGCCTACTTGAAATTCTTGTTATAAGAAGTATTTATTGCAAGACTACTCTTCTTCACCTTACCCTAAAATAATAGCCAGTGAGATTAAGGAGATTACTACTAGACATTTTTACTTAATCGGAATCCACAAGTTTAAATGAGGAAATTAGAAAGTGGGATTTTAAAATGCCTGATCTCAATGGGGACTTTGAAATGTTCCGCATTTTGAAACGGTAAAATCTCTGGGGGATGCCTTTTTAATGAGGAATCCATTAAAAAAACAGAGGTTGATAGCCTGGTAAGACAGGAATCTGTTGCCACAGACACAGGAAGCTATAGGAGACTTCATTTTTAGACAAGCGCTTTTTTCACTGCATGTTGTAATGCACTTCTTGTCAGACTCCCTGCTTGCTCCATTTAATCCATGTAATACATTTCTTATCAGATGCAGTACGGCCGTGTCTCTGGCTTCAGCTCTGATCTTCCTGGCTTGATACGTGTCATCAAGCCATCAATATGGCTGCTTCCTGTTTCATTACAACTTAATTTTTTTCGATGTATATAGTATTTTAAAGAAATGACTGTTAACAATTTAGCCATGTGTTCTGCTGCAAACTCTTGCTTCGTCCAAGCTTGTGTTACATGCCTACAGAAGGGCTTGTTTTAAAAGACGAATGGCCATATAAAAACCTTGACTAATTTAAATCACGGTCATTCCAGAATGTCTATCTTTATAACAGACCAGTGCCTACAGCGCTGATTTCTGTATAGCCTCAAAATCACCGTGTTATCGTTAAGAGCGGCCTTCCCCACAAAGAAACCTGCCACCATTTCTGATGCAGAAGTCGGTCTCTCTTTCAAAAGAAATTCACTTTGATCACAGTTTGGCTAATCCCATTTGATCGGTCTGGTCGGTACGGTGCACATGAGCAGTAACCGCAGCAGAGGATCCGTGGCAAGTTGTTGTCTTTACACCCAGTTTTTGCCATATGCTTGAAGAAAGTTTGTGGTAAGCCCATCACCATGTGGCAGCCACCGTGTTCACATGCGATGGAAGAGGATTTATTTAAAACCAAATAGATAAATTGGGAGGATGCAGCTTGGGTGTATTTTTGCTGCTGCTACTGTTGGGATGAATGTGGCACGGCCTCTGTGATTCCTCCACTTCCCATTTTCCCTCTCTTCCTTCCTCCACTTCTCTCCCTTCACTGCCTCCATACGGCACAACACTGAGAGCACGTCTTCTCTACCCGCCGGATCGGCTGGTAGCAATCGATCTATTGGGGATCGACTTATCGCGTCTAGTGAAGACGCGATAAAATTGATCACCAATGGCTCTGCCGTCGACTCCGGAAATCCACCGCGGCAAGAGGCGGAAGCGGAGTCGACGGTGGCGCGGCAGCGGTCGACTCGCTGCCATCCTCACAGCCAGGTAAGTCGACCTAAAATACGCAACTTCAGCATGTAGCTGAAGTTGCGTATCTTAGGTCGACGACCCTCCCCCCTCCTCCCCTAGTGTAGACCTAGCCTGAGTCAGAGTCAGCCCTTTTGTCTGGCCAAGGAGGCCTGAAAATAAAGCATTCGGCTGCCCTGCCGTGCAACATGCATTCAGTGCACTGATGTAGGAGATCACTGGTCATCTTTTGTCAAGCTCCTGCAGCATCTAATCGGGTTCTTTTGGCACTTTGACACAGAGTGGGGTGATGTCTGGTTAGTGCCAGACTGATCTGTGGGCTGTTCAGTTTCCCGCATGAAAGCTATGCTTGGTTCTGTTTGTTTTTAAGATGTCCCAGCCTCCTTTCACTCCACCCCGCAGCTGCCCCGTGGCTGCTTTATTTCCTGTTCATTGCTCTCCTAAGTCTTTGGCTTTCTTCCAATCACTTTTGGCCCTGTTGATGGAAGATCTGAAGCAGCAGGCCCTCTTTGGGATGGCTTCTGTGTCCTCTTGGGAGACGTGCCAGCTTATCACTCTTGAAGGAAGGGGAAGGGGGTCAGGGAGCGGTATCACTCCCACAATTAAGCTCATTACTGTCTTATTTGACAGAACAGTTGCTGTTTTTTCTGGTTTCCTGCATGTCAATAATGTGGCTAATAAATCCTGTCTAAACATGACTTCTAGCATAGCGTGAATGGATTTCAAGTTCTTCTCCTGACATGAGCTGGCAGAGTCTCATCTACATTTTTAAAAAGAAAACGGGGCTACCAAACAGCCACCTCAGAACCTTTGATCAGCCGTGGTGGAAGCAATTCCACGTGATTCATTGCCGCTGCTGTCTGTGCTAGGAGGAGAAAAGCACAGAGGTGTGTGAAAATGGGCAGATGAGTCCCTTTATCCAGACAGGCTGGGAACAATCTACCCTAACAAAATATGTATTTCAGTTCTCTCTTGACATTCTCTGCTGCACCACATAGCTCCTTGTAGCACCCCAGAGTGCAGCATACCTGAGCCAGTAGAACCTTTAACGCTTAGTTCCTTAGACACAAGATGAGTTCAGTAAAATACATTGACAAGATGCTGGTCTGTGTCGGGTGCTTCTTTTCAGTGGCGCCTCACCTTGCCCCCTGCGCAATGATTTAAGTTAACACATGTTAATGGCCAGCACAACATTTTGAGATTACACCCCTCCGCCTCTATTTCTATCTGCCTTCAGATTCTTGTCAAATCTGCATCTCATCCATCCACATTCAGCATCGATTAACCTGCCAGCTGAGAGGTAGCTCACAAACACTAGAGCAAGAAGCTTTTATGAATTTTCTTTTAAAATTGAGGTGCACTGAAATGCCATACGTACTGTGTAGTCACTCTTCAGTATATCAGTCTGCTCTGTGGGTGGTTTTAAGCTTACTCATTTTGCTGTGTTGGATCCCTGCTGAGAGGCAGACGCAGTCTGTTGCAAACCAGCAAGTTCTCAACAGAGGTGCTTTTTCATCTGCTTTTCTATCTCCTTGTTTATAACCATTCATGACCAGTGAACCAGTTCAGCCCAACGAGAAGCAAGCTGATGTTAACACTAGTTTCTGACCTTTATCTTCTATGGGAGACCCCTATTGTTGGAGTGAATTCCCTGCCTAAATGGTCAAGAAATCTTAGGTTTTCTGGTGGTTTTAACAGGTTGCCATAGATACAGGTTTTATCACTTGACTGCATTTTATTGCCTTTAGAGATTAATCATAACCCATTTCCAAATGAAATGCAGTATTGATCGACTGCAGAATGCTTGCTGGCCTTTCCATGCTGGATGGCATGATATTATCTTTACTGCTTTTTTTATTAGTTCTAATGGCGATGGTAGTTTGGTTTTGGTAGGTCACTGCTGGTTCGACACTAATGTATTTCTCTAAATGTGAAAGGGTAGAAATTTTTTGATGGACTTAGATGAAAACAAGTTCTTTGGAAGCGCATAACACAAGAACTAAGGGTCACCAAATGAAATTAATAGGCAGCAGGTTTAAAACAAACAAAAGGGAGTATTTTTTCACACACCACACAGTCAACCTGTGGAACTCCTTGCCAGAGGATGTTGTGAAGGCCAAGACAATAACAGGGTTCAAAAAAGAACTAGATAAATTCATGGAGGATAGGTCCATCAATGGCTATTAGCCAGGATGGGCAGGGATGGTGTCTCTAGCTTCTGTTTGCCAGAAGCTGGGAATGGGCGACGGGATGGATCACTTGATGATTACCTGTTCTGTTCATTCCCTCTGCAGCACCTGGCATTGGCCACTGTCTGAGGACAGGATACTGGGCTAAATGGACCTTTGGTATGACCCAATGTGGCCGTTCTTATGTTCTTAAAGCCAGACATGTAACCAGAGGCAAAGCCAATATAAGAATTCAGGAACCAGCCCTGTGTTCAGTCCACTAAACAAGGTTGTCTCTTCCGGTGGTCTGATGGCTTCTCCAGAGACCAGCTACTAATGGGTGCTTATCAACCTCTTTCCCTCTGCTTCAAAGCTAAGCTGACAGGGCATTTGTACAGCACCCAGCACCATGGGACTCTCTCTCCAAGTGCTACTATATTACAAATAGTAAGAGGGCTGCAGCAGTGTCTGCAGAGCAGCTCCTTAGTCACTCCACAGTCTGGAAGAAGGATTCCCTTTCCCAGACACATGTCCTGAACTACCATACTTGGGTACGTGTGAGTGGTTTTGCCCCCCTAGTAGTATTTTAACAGATCCTAACTTGCCACCCTGGCAAGTCATCCTAGTTACGGATACCCTGATAAATACCAAGGCCCAGGGCCGGTTTCTTTTTTTGGTATAATCTTTGTGTTTTGAGAATCCTCTCAAATGCAATAAATTTGCACCTGGTATTTCACAGTTCTGCAGGGTACTCCCTAAACTGCCTTTTTGCTTAGTGCATCTCCCAGCATCCCACAATCTCTCCCTTTGACTTGGCTACAGGCCTGGTCCCGGCAGAGCGGGCTCTAGGTTTTTTGCCGCCCCAAGCAAAAAACAAAACAAACCTCCGAGAGCGCAACTGCCGAAGCAAAAAAAAAAAAAAAAAAAAAAAACCCGTAAACCACCTGGAATGCTGCCCCTGGAATTGTGCCGCCCCAAGCACGTGCTTGGTTTGCTGGTGCCTAGAGCCGGCCCTGGGTCCCGGTCAGTTTACAGACTGAGTGACCGCATTCTGCCACCTCAAACCCCCTCTGCAGTTTCAGCAGCGTACTGTATGCTGCACCTTTCAGCCCTCAACAATTGTGTGGGGTTGCTAGGCACCTTGAAAGTAGTTGCCATGTTCCACCTCCGTGGCAGCTGCATTTCCTTGGTGGGTCTTGTGACTTCTGTGTGCTTGTTGTTCAGTGCTCTGGGGGGGAGAGCAGCTAGATAAATAATGTGCTAATAACTGGGCTGCCACTCATGACTTCTTCCCTCATAATAAGACAAATGTGATGCTCTAGCATGAGCACTTACGGCCCAGGTCTGAAACCCCTACTCATGCATGCAATTTCATGGCCTCCAGGGGGTCTGTTGCAGGACAGAACTCTTCATAATGGTGGCTCGTTAGCATAAACCTTGCTTATAATAAGCACCTGATCTGGGCACCCATCCATGAAAAATTTGGATGCTGCCTCTGAGGCTGTCTGCTCAGGTCGCTAGCATCATGAAGAACCTTTTATCTTAATGCCGTCACAGCTGGGTCTGAACCAAGAGCTGGATGGGACCAGTCAGAGAGTGCTTGTTGGTTTAAATTTTAGTTGCTGGAGGATGTTTTGTGCTAAATGAGACTACTGATTCCCTTCTGCAGACTGGCAGGGCCCTTCCAGGTTCTGGGGATGGAGACCTTTGTATTGTTGCCAAAGGAATAAGGGGGTTTCTTTTTGAACTTTCACCCACTGACTACATTCTCTTTCAGCTGAACTGAGCAAGCCACTGTGGGAAGGGATTCCAGGGACCGCACAGGGCCACAGGCGGAACCCAGCTGTCCTGCTGCTGCCTGGGCCAACGTACGGTGATGGCTTTATACGTTTCTCTCTCTTTTTAGCGCCCAACACATTCTGTACGTTCCTTAGTCTGACGCTTTAGAAACAAAGTTTTCATCAAGTATAGCTAAAACTTGAAACCAAGTCTCCTGCAGAACCCCTAATTTTCTGTGTCTGTTCTGAACAATAAATGCTCCTTGTCGGGGATGAAATCGGAACCTCGCTGCTGACGCCCAGCTGATTTTAATTCGCATACGTTCTCAGCCAGCTTCATCCCATCTTCCATGGCGTTACTCATCCCTAGTGTATGGCCCTAGATGTTTAGGGCCTCAGGGGTCCCTGTTTTCTAAGGTTATCAAGCCAGGGAAACAGGTTCTTGAGGTCTCTCTGCTGAGAGGACCAGTTAAGAGCCCAGCCTAGCTCCCAGAAAAGTAAATGAGCAGAATCACGTTATGCTGGCTCCATCTGTTTACGTCTGTCGTCTAGGACCTGGGCTGAGATCACCAGCTAATGTTGCTGTTGAGTGGCCTTCAGATGTTGGCAGTGTTTGATCGCTGCTGACCTGGGCATGGATTAGAGAAGGGCGAGTTCTATGCACTACAGTGGGGGCCGGGGATGTTTCTGTTTTTATTATTTATATATATATATATATATATATATATATATATATATATATTTTCCCCTTTGTGCTTTGGCAGCTGTGGTGACAGCAGAAGCAGCGGCGCTGGAAACCGGAATCCTGTGTCTTGGAGCAGAGCCGGCAGCAGCTGCCGGCAGTAACATGAGCTTTCCCACACTTGACACCTTCACTGCCCTCATCCTCAAACTCTCCTATGGGGAAGGAAAATGTAACCGCCAAGCATGTGAGTGAACCCAGGGCTGGAAACAGCACCTCTGCTTGGCATTCGCAGGCTGAGTTACATGGGTGGGAGCGACATTTTAATGTAGACACTTGCAGAGTTAGGTCGACGTAAGCTGTGCACAGGGAGGATCATAGCACTGCCGTCTTACAGAGGTGGGGAGGAGGAAGACATTAGTGATTTTGATGCACTCAGATACTACGATAATGGGAGGCCATATGAGTACCTAGGATGGAAACATTTGCTCTATTTATATTATTTCTCGGTATAGGAAATGCCTCTGGACTACACTACCCAGAATCCTGTACAGGAAGTTGGGTGTGTCTGTGTCTGGAGAGGGACAATAAAGCGTGCTGCATCGCCAGTAGCAAAACTCAGCCTTCATATTTTCTTAATTAAAAAAGTAAAAAGGCCTCCATGTGTGCAGAATAGCACAACACCTTATGGAGTCCTGCTCTTCTCGGCACGGCTGGTAACTGCACAGATCTCCAATGGAACCACGTAGTTCTTGCTTCCAGTGTCGCTGCCACCACTACCACATGGGGAACAAATATTTAATAATGGGCTCTTCAGTCTAGCAGAGAAAGGTCTAACATAATCCAACGGCTGGAAATTCAGACTGGAAAAAAGGTGTCCATTTTTAACGGCGAGGGTAATTAACCATTGGAACAATTCACCCGGGTTGTGGTGGATTCTCCATTGCTGGCAATTTTTAAATCAAGATGGGACATTTTTCTAGGAAAGATGCAGGGGCAGGCAAACTTTTTGGCCTGAGGGCCGCATCGGGTTTCGTAAATTGTATGGAGAGCCGGTTAGGAGACGGGGTCGTGGCCTGGCCCCCACCTCCTATCTGCCCCCCCACCCCGGGACTACTGCCCCATCCAACCATCCCTTCTCCCTGTCCCCTGACTGCCCCCGGAACCCCTGCCCCTGCCTGCCCTCTGCCGCCCCATCCAACCTCCCCTCCTTCCTGACTGCCCCCTGGGACACCTGCCCCCATTCAACCCTCTTTTCCCCCCCCCAACTGCCCTGACCCCTATCCACACCCCTGCCCCCTGACCACCCTGAACTCCCCTGCCCTCTAGCCAACACCCACTGCTCCCTACCCCCTCACCGTGCTGCCTGGAGCACCGATGGCTGGTGGTGCTACGGCCGCGCCGCCTGACAGAGCTGGGCCACACCACCGCCACACAGCCCAGAGACCGGGTCAGGCCGGGCTCTGCAGCTGCGCTGCCCCAGAAGCTCACAGCCCCGCTGCCCGGAGCATTGCACTGGCAGCAGAGCGAGCTGAAGCTGTGGGGGAAGGGGGCACAGCGGGGGAGGGCCGGGGGCGAGCCTCCCTGGCCAGGAGCTCAGGGGCTGGGCAGGATCCAGCCCGCGGGCCGTAGTTTGCCCACCCCTGCTCTAGACATTATTTTGGGGAAGTTTATGGCCTGTGCTGTACAGGAGCTCAGACTAGATGATCACGGTGGTCCCTTCTGGCCTTGGAATCTAGGAATCAATGAACCAAAAATGAGCCTCTTCCATTCCTGGGTGCTGTGAAATCAACGGAACCCTGCCACCACTAACTTCAGTCACCCCCGCTGATCGGTGTGTAAATGTAGCAAGTGGAGTCACACCACCATGCAATGAGCCAGCCCAGATGTGTGCTCTGCTCCGGCCAGTATTGCCTTCCAAAGAGAAAGCGACTTGCAAAGAAAGAACCACCCAGCCATGCCGTGCGAGCTGGTGGCCTCAGGGTGAGGCTAACCATGGTGACAAACGCAGATGCCTCTCAGGAAATGGGCAGCTTTTTGCTGCTTCTCTTTCTAACCATACAGCCTGTGCGCGGCAACTGCCTTTTCTTCCAGAGGGGCGAGTTGCTGCAGAAGTATAAATCTTTAAACATCTGCAGCGTGACTCACTCCTTCCCTACTGCAGTCTTGGCCATGAACCTAATCAAAACATGGGACCACAAAGGAGGATTTATTCCCCAGCTCCAGCCTGCACCCCTGGCCAAGTAGCCTTCTGAAGTCGAGTGGCCGGTACACAAAAGCAGCCAGGCTGCAGAAGATGAGTGCAAAGAGAGGCTGGGGCAGCCGGCGCCACCACGAATGTGATGCGAATTGAAGGATGAGTAGGTCTGTCAATCTGTAATCGTTAGCTTCAGCTGCTGGGGAGTGTAAAGTAATGAACACTTGCTTGGTGGTGGTAGGTGAAGAGTCTCCAGCGCTGCTTCAGATCAGTTCTAAATCTAAGGAACGTGAAGCCAGACAATGCTGGTGACAGCTTGTGATGCATCAGCCAGATTTCCTGGGGGTGAGATGTCTCACCGTGGCGTCTTTACACACCTTGGGGTTTTCTAGGCTATTCACTCTGATCGTATCCAACCAGATCAAAAGGGCAAGCGGAAGCTACACACAGTCATCTGTGCAACAGGTTCTGCAGGGGCAATTAACATGGGCCAGGGGGACTAAGAATGACCCTTAATGTTTGAACTCATTCCAGCCTTGCCAAAATCCAAGTATGGTGACTCATGCCTAAGCAGTTAGGATGTAGAAGCGCCCACTGACTTGAGGACTGTCTCCACTGGTAGATATCTGCCGCCCTACAGGAAATTGTTTAAAAAAATATAGGCGTGACCCTAATTCAGCTGGAAGGCCAGGTCCCTTCCAGCTGCTGCCTCTGTCCAGCCTGGGGGCTTCCAGTCACCTCTCCCGTGCTGGAGAGGCCATGGAGGGATGCAGCCATCAGGACAAACACAGCAGCTGCAGAGAAACTGGCAGTGCTGTGACCACACCCACCTACTGCACTGGGATGATCTCTCACTGGTGCGGTTCATGCCGAACCGTTATTACACAACCAAGGAGCCAGCAGCACACACCCGTCCTTCCTTTTCCTGAAGAGATGCAGCAGCCACTTGGGGGAGTGAAATCCAACTTCTGGGTGGAAATCCGGAGTGTCACTGTTGAAGTCCCTCTGAGTTTACACTAGCATCACTGAGGTTGGAATTTGGCTCTTAGGCTATCGTCAGCTGTGTGTGGTGTCTACTAGGCCAGTCTGCAGGATCTGACAGTGGAATCCCTGGAATTGCTCTCCTGGGACGGACGGCAGAATTGGGTCAGTGGTATTGAAGTGAACAATGAATGTGGTCCAGGTTGTTAATGACCAAAAAGTCATTACCATCTGCCAGCTGTTGAGTGGCCTGTATGACATAAATTGCTGGTCTTGGTCCAGTTTCTAGCACACGTGTCTGTACCGTAAAAATCTCCATCACAATGGACAGTCTCAAAGTAATGGTCCATGTACACTGAGCTCTTCTCTTGCTCTGTAGATGGCCCCTTTAAGCAAGGGAGGAGGTACGCTGGATGGGAAACGGTGTAAGGTATGTTTGTTTGCTTATACTAAAGCCGCTGTGTGGATAAAAACACCAGGCTTCAGTGTTCCAGGCTATCGTTGGCACCTTTCACCAGGGCTAAACTAGCTATAAAAATAGCAATAGCCAAATTATTAGATAATGTGCCAGAATCTTAGCTAGTGCAAATTGTTACAGCTCCATGGACATCTACTGAGCTATGACGACTCATGCCAGCTGAGGACCCTGGCCCTCTAGTTTCCATTCTAGTGCACCCCTAAGAACAGATTTATGCATTATACCAAATCATGCTCTTCTATGCTTTGAAGACGGGGCTGCACTGGTGTGACAAAAGAAACTGACCCAGGAACAGAGAAGATGATGAGTTTTCAGATCAAGACAGCCTGAAAGAGGACACAGAGAATGGTGGGATTCATGTCACAGTTTTTTTTATTATCTTGTGCCTTACAGTAGAAGAGGAAAAGTGTGAGCAAATAATGTTCTATTTCCAGTAGCTTATCCTGGCAACACTGACACCAAGGTTTTGTGTTATCATAACCTCATAATGGCACAGTGCTTTGGCAAACACACAACACACACGCAGTCTTCAGCTTTTGCAAAAGCGATCGCTGGCGATTTTAAGGCATTGGAAAAACCTACAGAAGTAAATCCTATATCGAACTTGGCACACATTGGAACAGGTAGGCTGGAGACACATACACTAACAAAGTTTGGCAGATTGAAATGGAAGGTGAAATGCTACCCTACCAGAATCCCTTCCTTTGGAAAAACAGTGGGTGTGAATCCATCCTTCCAGTGACTAGAATCTCTCTGTTATGGTCACCTGTGAGTCCATGACTGTTCATCTGCAAAGGTGTGGTGGAAGTTGGAATTATTTTAATCATATTACCTCACAGCACCAGTTGGTGTCTATTTATCAAGCAGAAGTGGAGTTTTTGTGCAGCTGTGTTGCTTCTGAGTCTGAATACCGAGGACAAAAAAATATGCATCTTCCAACATGTTCTCAGAAATGCACTGGAAGAGCCACTGAGATCCACTTGTGATTTTATAGTGCAGGAGTGTGTACCCATTTTAAATACACGAAGGAAACTCTCCTAACTTACGTGTGCTATTGATAAACCTCTTCTCATGAGAGTATGGACAGACTAATGTCGCCAAACTATAGAAACAGTCAGTTGGCAGAAATGTATACACCTGATAGTTTAATGCTAGTGCAAAAGTCAGGCTGGGCATACCTCAGAATGTTCTGTGCTTCTAGACTTAAAGTGATAGACTACAGCTCAAGAATTTGGGGTTGTTGGGGGTTTGGTTTTTGTTGGTTTGTTTTGCATTCTGATGATTTTTAGAATAGATCAAGGCCCCAAATCAAGAAACTAATTATAGTTTAAAAAAAATTCAAACCATGTGACTAGTTGGTACTGTCAATTCTAATCAATATATTTTTCTTAACCCGTTGGCTACCAGATGGAATGAGGTGATATGGACACAACGAGTCACTGCAATCACAGAAATGACCAACATGCATCTAGCTAACTGCAGAGCAGGGTGCTACAAAGACCGTCTATCCAAACCTGGAATTGCTTTAACGGGGAAGAATAGACCAAATTCAGCCTTCTCCTAGTATAGTGTGTAACTGGAAATAGCCTTAACATGTGTGAGACGTCCATCAGGAGCAGCCATGAATGCGGGTAGATTGTGTTGGCTTTGCAGTGAGGAGTTCCTTACTGTGTGATCTGGTTTAACTAATCGTGATGACCACAGAAGATGTAGCTACTCAGTTGCCATCCTCTCCAATTTCAGCCTAAGCTTTGAGATCCCTCTGTCATTTAATTGCTCCTGGCTAGAGTGTGGGATGTACTATTTCTAATGATGCTGAAGCGCTGGGACATTTCTATTGGGTGACAAGCGCATTAATTCAGGTGTAGACAATTGAAAGGTCTAGTGTAGATTGTTCCCCCTTAAACGCTAATACTATTAATTTCAAAGGTTAAATCTTTTGGTTTGTAATGTTTCCTTCCTCTGGGTTTGATTGCTCGGTTTTCTTAGTTACGGTCTCCTCACTCATTTCAGCAAAGGTCTCCCTCATCTGACTAGATGATACTTTAGAGGACACTTTAGAAGCCTCCTCTTTCTCTTCTTTCTTAAAAGACAGAGTAGGAGAGATTTTTGAGGCAGTGGCCACAGGTAAACTGAAGACTCTGGGCTGGAAAGAATAACTGGGGTTAGAATGTGGTTTCAGAGCCGAAATGCTGATGCTTCCAGTGGTAAAACGTGTCTCTTCACCTTCCAGCAGCTTCCTGAAAACACATCACAGAAGGAGAGGTTAGTTGGAGAAGGTTACCTCCTCTGTTGCTCAGGTTAAAGATGAACAAACCAGTTTGGATATAAACTGAGATGAGCTCCAGCTGCAAAGTTTGGACCCAGTTTTGAAACATTCCATACATTTGGATGTGCTTGGATCTGTTTTATTTTTATGGGCTCGTTATAAAGATGGAGGGTGAGGGGGGAGTGGCACGGATATTTGCAAAATGTGATCTAGGATCCAGTTTCAGATTTTAAACACCTGCAAAGTCTGAGTGTGTCTGACCCAGAATTCTGATTCAGGCAATATCTGGATGAAAATAAGAAGCCCTCCACATCTACACCTGAAACTCAACCCAAACCGTGTTAAGGTTTAAAACAGCTCAGTTAATTTTTTCCCCCCTTTGTTATTTTTTCTGTGTTTTTGTGGGCTCTAACCTGGACCCGAACAAGGCAGGAAAGATCAGAAAGCAGGTTCTTATGTGACCGATATATAAAATATGCCTCCATTGGTGATTTCTGGGCACAGTTCCACTATGGTAAATATAATGCATATTAAAAAAAAAACAGTCAAATGAAAACCTTAGTCCACAAATGAAATTTTCTCACCAGCTCAAGATAGGCCAGAGGACACATGCTGCAAAGGCTGTCTAGAAGGACAACAAGTGGCTTTGCAGGGGAAGCAAGTTTCCAGAGCCAAAGGCTCCCTGCTGAGAAACACCCCCTTCCAGCACCTCCGTGTTCAAATGTGGGGATGAGTGTTAGTGTTCTGACCGGTCTTGACTTGCAGGGTCATTCATAGTGAGTCAGGACCCAAAGAGGAGGGCGTTAGCCATTAGAAGCAACACCTTGAATCCCACCCAATTTCGCTGTCTCAAGAGGTTTCATTCTGATGGCTGTTGGAAAAACATACACATTTCCAAAGCACCTGCATTTCACGAGTGTTCAAACCTCCTGAACCTTCCCAGCTTCACCCCGTTTTAAATCAGACACAACAGAACGCTTTCAGGCCCAGCTGTATGATCAACAGGCCAATCGTTCCAGCAGTGTGGCAGTCTCGAGCCAACTGCATAGCGGCAGTTGAGACTGCTTCTCCTCTCCCCCTGCCCATTTACAGGGGACTAGGGAGAACTTTGTGGAGGGGGAAAGAATTGGCATTTCAATATCAGCTGTGCTTAGTGTGGACATGGAATTGCTGCACTTGAATGCAGGTGCTGCCCTAGCTCACACAGGAGTGTGAATCTGGCCATGGCGCCAGACATGTACATCACAAAACCACTCAACAATTGGGTATGAAGGCCAGGATCTACTCAAGAAAGGCCCAGGATCTGGGAGAGCAAGGAGTGTTGGAAGGCCAAGATTAACAGGCATTGGCACGATTGTGGAGGGTGAGGGACTAGGCCAGGTCAGGACTGAGGCACGTCAAGAGAGCTGTGTTTGGTACCAGTAGTGGACCTGAGAAACACTGACAGGGCTGAATCGAGAGGCCAAGTGTGGATAATAAAGGTTTCTGCAGGTCAGGATTGGAGCGCTGGGACAGTGAGCAAAGCTATACACGCAGTAGTAGACCAGCATCAGCAGTGGTGTGTGCTGTAGTCTGTTTAATGTAAGTTCTTATACCAGGCCCATCACCATGGCAGCTGAGCACCATTTCAAGTAGGCTACCAAATGGTTGTCAACCAGGCATGGCTTTCAGTCACTCCTGAGCTGGGCTGGACGCGAAGGCAGGATGTAGCTGCAGTTTCAAACGAACTTGGAAATACCATTTATTGAGGGACAGGAGCCAAAAAAATGACCTTGCTTGCCCAGGGAAGCAAATCCCATAGTGGATAGGGCTGGACCATGCAAAGAATACAGCACCAGCAGGAGCGGGGCTGAGACCCAGGGGTGGGACTTGAACAACCCCTTCGTCAATAGGCTAATGATCAAGACTACTCCCGGGCTAGAAGGTTAATGCAAGGGGCTCAATCCTTGACTTCAAAAAGAACGAGGAGTACTTGTGGCACCTTAGAGACTAACAAATTTATTTGGGCATAAGCTTTCGTGGGCTACAGCCCACTTCATCAGATGCATGAAGTGGAAAATACAGTAGCAGGTGTGTATGTGTGTGTGTGTACACACACACACGAAAAGATGGGAGTTGCCTTACCAAGTGCGGGGGTCAGTGCTAACGAGAAATTCAGTTAACAGTAGAATACCAAGGGACGAAAAATCACTTTTGTAGTGGTAATGAGGGTGGTCCATTTCAAACAGTAGGGGGGAAATTAGTATGGAGAAATTAGTTTTTGTAATGACCCATTATCCCAAGGGGAGAGAAATGGGGACTCAGCCTCCCAGAAGAGGTTAAAAGGTGTGTGTGTGGGGAGGGTATTCCTATGTCACATGCAGGATTTAGGTCAATCAATCTCTGAGCTCATCTCCAAGTATGGGAAAAGACTAAACACAGACAAGAGACTAGTTTGAGGGGCCAAGGGCATTGGCAGAGCTTAAGGGGCATATGCATGGAGTAACTGGTGTTTGGAAAGGATATTGGGTGGGGGTCACAGAGCTCAGATGAGGTCACCCTCCATATCAGAAGGTGGGACCCCCGCCTGCAAGGACACAGAGTGAGCTGCTGGAAACAGCAAGCTCTGGTGTTACTGCTGTTCAGATCTGGAATCTTTTTCAGTCAAAATAATGTAGCTGGGAAACACAGGCTTGCGTTGCTCTAATGTGAAGAAAAACACCGGATGTGGGGGTGGGGGACTAGCAGAGCAGGAGGGACATTGGGCCTGGATTGAGGGGCATTGGCAGAGCTATGGCGGGGAGCCCAGACTGGCCTATCAGGGAGTAACGCAGGTCAGGACTGAGGTATGTTAGCATCTACTTGCTGTACCCAGTGTGTGATGAGTACCCCCCCATCCACTGCATGTCTCCTCCATTTACCCTCAGCAATTAAAACAAAACCAAGTGCTTTATTCAATTTATGGTTTTGTGCCAGACAAGGTGGCACAGACGAGGACAGGTCAAATAAATGTTGTGAGTTGTTACCTGTATGCAGCGATCTCTATATCCAGAGCCATTTTAACATTGAGCAAGTCTTGATACTCCCTCAGATGATGAGCCATTTCACTCTTGGTGTTCCTCAAGTCGTTCTCCAGCTGACTGATGCTGTCCTGCAATCAAGCAAGCCCAGGGAGATAAGGAGCCATGTTTCAAAAGCAAAGTCCTTAGCTGAACGCTTTATGTTCATTTCATTAGAGAGACAGGGAAAAATACAACTGCCAACTCATCCATCCCAGCAGATTCCTGGACAGGAGCGCAGCATGGGGAAATTCCAATGAAGAGAACTGCGGCCCGAAAACAAGGCGACGGCAGCTGTTCGAGCTGCCTCTTTCATTTTTTCCAATTGCTTTATTTACTTTTGTGGATGGTTGTTATAGGGACAATTGGACAAATGTGTCCAATTAGCCACATCAGAGGAGCCCAGAGTTGAGAGAAATAACTCACTGAGTGATGGGAGATGGGTGCTCTGCACCTCCTAGGATTTGGCCCTTAGCGACTGATTAAACAAAGCAAGGGGCTGTGGAATGGGATTGTTGCGACGCAAGGCAAGGGTTATGTATGGTGGGAGCCCAACCCCTAAAGCAGGGGTGGGCAAACTTTTTGGCCTGAGGGCTACATCGGGGAATAGAAATTGTATGGAGGGCCATGAACGCTCACAAAATTGGGGTTGGGGTGCAGGAGGGGGTGTGGGCTCTGGGGTGGGGATGAGGAGTTTGGGGTGTAGGAGGGCACTCTGGACTGGGACCGAGGGCGGGAGGGGGATCAGGGCTGGGGTGTGGGAAAGGGTTCAGGCGTCAGCTGGGGGTGAGGGCTCTGGGGTGGGGCGGAGAGGTTTGGGGTGCAGGAGGGTGCTCTGGGCTGGGATCAAGGGGTTTGGAGAGCGGGAGAGGGGGACCAGGGCTGAGGCAAGGGGTTGGGCATGGAGAGAGGCTCAGGGGTGTGGCCCCCAACCCAGCCCCCCCCACAGAGCAGGATGGAGCCGCATGGTGCAGCCCCCAACCCTGCGCCTTGGCTGGAGAGTGGCCACACCACGCGGCTTGGCCACCAACCCAGCGCCCCGGACGGAGCGGGGCCAAGCCACTTGGTGCGGCTCAGGGACCGGCGTAAAATGGCTCATGGGCCGGATCCGGCCCACAAGCCGTAGTTTGCCCACCCCTGCCCTAAAGGAAAGTTAAGGATTGTGCTAGAGCTGCCCTCCCTCTCTTGTGGCTAAGGGTTTATCTGAGCTTTTAGGCATGACCATGAGGAGAGACCACTTTTTTTGCACAGAGAAATGTTAACCACTGAAGCAAATTTGTTCCACAGTGTAGCAGGAACCAAAGTGTCTTACGGCAGCAGCAAAATGGTGGCATGGTAGATTCCCCAAACTAGCTAGCAGTGTTCCATAGGCAGGACTCCCAACGCCTTGAGAGGGAGGGACCCACATTGATCACCAGCTGAGGTTAGCCGATGAGCAGCATCTCCAGGTTCCAAAGGAGTTTAGTCCAGCTCTCTTCTGGACTGAAGAACGGGGGCTGGGACATGAGGCCAGCGATGAGAAGCACAGGAAGGCTCCTCGGAGCTTAGTCGAAGACACAGCAGTTCCCCAAGGAGTAGGAAGAGAAGATGGTAGTAATGGAAGAGACACAGACCTGCTCCACCTCTCCTTAATACCATCTACGCCTTCCATGACCTCAGCTTTATTTTTTTCCCTACTTCACAAATTAATGGTGAAAATGTAAAGGTAAAGTGGAAAGTGCGTGCTAGGTAATAAGCCATCAAGTCGCAAAGCATATTTGTCTTTTAAAATATTGTAAATATTTTTAAAGTAACTTGAGGAAATTTGTCACAAATCTTAACCTTCTCTTCTGCTCCCACTGAGGTCAATGACAAACACTCCTTGACTTCAGCAGGAGCAGCACATAGGTCATTTAAGGCATGCAGCAAATTTTCCTAATAAATGAAGTTGCCAGCTGTGCAATGGGTCAGAGTGACAGGGTTTTTTTTGCTGTCATAAAATCAAGGGATTTTCACGTGGTTGCTTTTCCCATAAATACAGCCCGGGTTTGCAAAGAGGACAATGATCTCATTAGTCAGTTACAAAACAAGGCGGAACAGGCAGCAGCGAAAATATAGGTTGAATATTGGGGAAAATTATATAACAATGGAGTAAACCGCTTAGAGAGACTGTGGAATTGCCATTGTCTGAGAGAGGCTAGGCAATCACGCAGAGATTGTTTCAGGATCATAAAATCAAAGCTGATACCATGAAGACACTGCAATAGATGGCCCACAAGAGGTTCCTCCCAACCCAAATAATTATCTGGGAATGTCTTTGTTGCGTCAGATGTTCCCATAGGCACCGTCTGATTCAGGCTTTTTTAGTTTTTTGGATGTATATGTAGTTAGAATGCACATGAAAGTTGTATAACTTAGACCTGTGTGGGAAGCCGGCTGTTCTACATTGGCCAACTAAGAAAATTTTCTCCCCCTGTGTTTCTTCCCAAGTCAGCCCTTAATGACTAGGTGCAGCTCTGTGTCTACAGTGGAAGAGACTCATTGCTATTTCATTCCGCCACTTCCTCCTCCCTGTCCTATTTTGTGTCTTGCATAACCTACTAAATACATAATGCAAAGATGGCCGCCAGCAGCAAAATGCACGGAGCTAAACATGCCAAATCCTGGTTTCGGCTCTACCCATGTCAACCTTGGGTAAATCCATTGATTTCAGTGGAGTTACTCTAGAGATGCAATGTCTGTTTACACGGCCTCCATCAGTCTAGTCCCTGAGCTGTCATACATCCCCCTCTGCCTTGAATTCAGAGGCAAAGCCTTGCTTTGCTCCTGTGACCCCCTTTGACCCCTTAATAACCATCGCTGATGGATTTTGATTAAGTCACAAGAACAGTGACCCTAGGGCAGGAACTCAAGGATGCGGAATGGGAGTTACAAATGAAGAAAGAATGGGGAGATCATCAGGGCACACACAGAGATGCAGAGGGCATTCTGGGAGAAAATGAGTGTCCCATGTAATGTAAACTCCCATTATAATATCCCTGATTTATAACATTTTTGTTCAGCGTTTGTACAGCACCTACCACAGCAGGGACTTGGTCTGTGAGAGGGGCTCCCAGATGGAGTCACCACACAAGTCATTATAAATAATATCCTCATTGGTACAGCAATGCTGTGCTATTGACCAACTACATTAACAGTGGTTTTGTTGGATAATAACTCCACTCTCAGATAAAACACTGCTCAGTTCCTTTCCTCTAATTCTGTCACCTCATTCGCGCACCCGGGGGTACAAAACCCCTTCTTTGTAGAACTTGGCTATATTCCTCTCCCCTATTGCTCTGGGACTGGGTTGGATAAGATGAATAATAAATATCAAGCATATTGAGTGACAAGTACTTCAGATACAGAGCTCTGCCTCTCTGCCCTACCTACACGCCCCTGTTTGGCACTCATGTTTTCCTGCTAACATATGTTGTTTCTAAACCCATGTATAAATCCCAGCCTCTTCTTCATTCCATTCTCTGTGATCCTGTGTTAGCAGGGAGCAGCTTGTGTCAAGCGTGGGTTGTGCAGTTGCCATTCAGACACTAGCACGGGGGGCATCACTCGTGTGGCAATCCTGGATGGTGCTGCAAGGAAATGTATTTCCTGGCCTATTTGTGCCAGATTTGGATTCAGCATCGCACAGGTGAGATGAGGCTGCTTTTCATGCCACTTGCTCGGACAATGTAAAAAGGTTTTGTTGCATTACCTAAGGGCCTGAGCCACAGGACACACCTGTGATACCCACTGAAAATCAATGTAAGTGCTGGGTGCTCAGCACGTCTTGGGGTCAAACGGCAATTTATGACTATATCTTCCACTTAAGTGGATCAGTTACATTTTGCTTAACTGGGCCCCTTATTCAGGACTCTTTAATTTTAGCCCCCATGGCTGTAAGAAGAGGAAATGCTTAAAAACTAAATTTCACCCAAACAGATAAAGGTGGAGCACTGCATGCTGGAATTTGTAGGCTTCATGGACCACACCTATATGAGGGCACCAATGGACCTTATTGTAGAACTGTGGGCTACATTTGGCCCGAGACCCATGCCTGCTAGTAGAAGCTATTTCAGAGCAAAAAGCAGTAAAGTCTGGGGACTTATATGGAAGGCTGCAACAAGAAATATCACTGTAGAACCTGTGAGGCTGACAACATTATGAGCACCTATCAATGTTTTCCCTTATGGAAAAGTCCTACAGAATTGAAGGGAAAGTGGGACTCTTTCAATAACTTTTTAAACAGTCCTATAGAATTTCATAGAGAAAACGTATCCCTGCTACAGAAATCTATAGGATGGTTTAAAAAACACCCCAAACTATGGAAAGAATCTAATTTTCTATTAATATATACACATTTCTATAGGACACTACTGATTTAATCTCTCTTTTATAATTTCCTATAAGGGATGCAAGAGATGCCACTAATTACCACCCCCACTAAACTAAAATCCAAGGATCATACATTAAAAAGTTGATATTCCATAATCAGATCAATTTCAACTATCCCAGAGTTTAATCAGGTTCTAGTATTTCTTTCTACATATAGGTTGTTCTTGCGATCTCTGTTTACATGGCATCGAGGCTACAATATTTAAGAGGGTTACTAATATGTAATCCCTTTGAGTCTGTCTGTATGCACTATCACAGGACATACAAATATTTCCATATTATTAAGTGAAGGATAATAGCACCAACTATTTACGTAGATTGCAAGCAGTTTAGAGCAAGTAGCATGAGTTTATACAACCTTAGCCCAGTATGGCCCTGAAAATCCTTGGGGGCAGCACTGCAGTATAAATAGTAAATAGTATCAGTTAAATATGTGCAGTAATTCAGGAAGAAACTGTACAATTTAGCTATGGATGATCATTTAGGTTAACAAGATGTTGCAACCTCACTGTTTTTTATTTTTATCCTCAGGAGGGCTTCCACACAGTAAAATCTGGAAAAAAAACAAAAACTATATTTTGTTGAGAGTCAGGGGAATTTAAATTAGCATATTTCCCAAACCACCCAAAAGAGACTGAGGGTCTAATGCAAAGCCCATTGAAATCAGAGGGAGTCTTTCCATGGACTTCAGTGGTCTTTGGAGCAGGCCCTAAGGAATATTTCTCCTAATATAGCTGTGAAGGGTTCTAAGCGCTGCACTTCACAGTACATGTAACAAATGCCCTTGAAAACAGGGCAAGGCCGCGGCGAGGCAGCTCGGGTGGTTTCTAGAAATTACCCAGCACGAAAAAGAAGAGGAGTGAAATTCCAGAGTTCAGCTTCGCTGCAAAGTGACAAACTGACTTGAAAGGCTGGTTTGGGGGTTAAATTCTCTTCATTCATTAAACGTGAATTAAAAGACTTTTTACAGCGATCCGCTGAAGTCTGGCGAAGGTAAATGTCAAATTCAGGACCTTGGCTAGAGACACTTTTTCCCAGCCCTGTCTGCCTATTGCTCCAACACCCACCCACATGAAGCCTGCAGTACGTGCAGTGCAGACACACACCGCTCTTGAGGGTGGGACGGCAGAAGACCTAAAGACTGATCCCTTCGCAGAGACATCCCTGGGGCTATCGGGAAATCATGCCTCTGGCTGTGTGCACTTTTATGCATTTACACCGCTAGCTTTCCCTGCACGCCTGCTCCCCAATCTCAGTCCAACACAGTGTGTCACATCCTGGTTCTACTAAAGCCAAGGTAAAACTCCCAAACAACCCCACTTAGTTCATCCTCTGGGACCCTTTCCCCCCATGAAATCCTTTAACCCCCGCTCTCCCAGGGGCGGGGTCCTTCCCTGATTTCCAGCGGCTCATGCCCGGGTTTGCTTGTCATCAAACTCCGCTGTCGCTGCCTTCCCAGTCAAACTAGAAAACTCCCCACAGACTTCCCCAGCCCCTGCTGATCCGTGATAACCGGACTTCTCTGACCATTTCAGCTCGGGTAGCTGAGTCAGTCCAATGCCGCACAGGCTAGACATGTCCCAGAGTGCATGGGAGAGGTATGGACAGTTGGGTCTGGCTAGTGGTGGCCATCGGTCCCTAGCCCTGCGCGGGCGAGAGATACTCAACGCCACATGGGGAACAAGGGCCCTGCATGGGGTGGAGGTGCCAGGTGCTGCCCGGGGCGGAGGTGCCCGGCGCTGCACGGGGCACAGGGCTGCCCGGGGCGGAGGTGCCCGGCGCTGCACGCGCTCCCTCACCTGCAACCCGCCCACCTCGGCGCCGTGCCTCTCCTCCATCTCCTGGATCTGCCGCTCCAGGGACTCGTTGGCGCCCCGCAGGCTCTCCACCTCCACGGTGCGGGCCTGCAGCTGGCGGCGGTACTCCTGGATCTCCTCGCGGCTGGCCCGGACGGCCTGGCTGCTGCGGGCCGCCTGCTCGTTGAGGTTGGCGAACTTGGAGCGGTACCACTCCTCGGCCGCCTGCAGGTTCTTGGCCGCCAGCGACTCGTACTGGCCGCGGATCTCCCGCAGCGCCGAGCTCAGGTCCGGCGTGGCCAGGTCCGGCTCCACCGCGACCTGGGCGGCCTGGAGCGCGGCCGCCAGCTCGGCCAGCTCCTCCTGGTGCACCCGGCGCAGGAAGGCGAGCTCCTCCCGCAGCGCCTCCACCTTCTTCTCCAGCCCCAGCCGGGCCCGGGCCGCCCTGTCCACCTCCTGTTGCTGCGCCCGGGCGCGCTGCTCCGCCTCGGCCCGGCCCCGCGCCTCCTCCTCGCAGCGCGCCCGCAGGCGCTGCACCTCCCCGGCCAGCTGCTCCCGCTCCCGCGCCGCCTCCGCCTGCTCCGCCCCGGCTTCCTCCAGCTGGGCCCGCAGCTGCCGCAGCTCGCCCCGGAACAGCTCGCCCAGGCGGGAGGGCTCGGCCCGGCGCTGCCGCAGCGCGCCCAGCTCGGCCTCCAGCAGCCGGTTCTGCTGCTCCAGCTGCCGCACCCGCTCCAGGTAGCCGGCGAAGCGGTCGTTCAGCCCCTGCAGCTGCTCCTGCTCGCCGCCCCGGCCCAGGCGGTACTCGCGGCCCGGGGCGGACGCCTGGCCCAGGTCCCCCCACGCCTCAGCCCGGCGGGGGGCGCCCAGCGGGAGCCCATGGCGGCGGGGCAGCGAGGGGCCGGAGAGCGAGGCGCTGCCCGGGCGGGAGGAGGCGGCGGGCAGCCGAAGGGGCTCCCCGAAGATCTGCCGGTAGGAGGAAGCCAGGTAGCGGGGCTGCGAGCTCATGCTGCAGGCTGGGGGGAGGCTGGGCGCGCCCCGGCCTTATATAGCGGGGCGGGGGGCGCCAGGCGCGGCGGGGCGGGGAGGCGGCGGTCTCCCGGGCGGCGGCGCTGCGGAGACCGACTGGAGCTGTCCGTTTTGCCGCAGTGCTGATGTCAGCCCCGCGCCCGGATTCCCGAGTTGGGGCCGCCTGCGAGAGGCACCAACTGCTTCGCTCGCAGGGGGAGGGAGATGGACGGACAGACAGATCCACCCTCATGAAGCGCAAGCTGCCTGGGGAGGGGGGGATTCCCAGGGAAACCATGACCCCCTCCCGCCACCATCCCGCTGCAGCCTTCACATGGGCTGGTTTTCTGCCGTCACCCGCGGCTCTGCATTCCCCTTGTCCCACTGCCACTTTCACGGTGGGTTTCAAGATCCGCCGAGGAAAAATGCAATGGAAAGAAACGCCCTGATCAACTTTAGCAGCGACTGGAAATGCGGGGTTTCGGGGGGAAGGGTAGGTTAGGTGGGTGCGCGAATAGATCATTAATTGAGCAGATGGAACAGGTGAGTAGCTAGACTAGATGGTTAAATCGGTTTGGATTAGATCAGACTCTGAACTCTGTTAACTGTGTACTCCTGCATTAGCAAGTTATACACACATATCAAAGAAACACATTAAAAATCACCTTTGCCATCATCCATGTATGCTGATCAACAGCTGGACATTTTCCAGAATCGTTGCACAGTGTTGCACACACATATTGGGCTAAATTAATCCCTGGTATAACCCCACTGAAGTCAATGGAGTTAAAACTCCTGATGAATTTGTCTCCATGTTGCTTATAGGAGTTAAAGGGTCGAAAGAATCCATTAAATGTAAAAACTGTAGCTGATACCAATGAGCAAATCTGTGTTTTCTACAGAATATTCTTGTAAGGATTTTTCTGTAACAAACAGGATTGACTGAGGAGGGCGTGGCAGACGTGTTCTGACAGGTTGATCTCTCATGTAGGAATTCCTTCTTCCATTATATATAGTGCCAAAATTATATGTAGTTACTTAGTAGGTAACAACAACAACAGATAGATGTATGTTTATCTGGATGATAGATGTACAAATATCCATATGTATGTGACACGTCTGAATATGATGAGGAAACAATTTCAAAAGCGTTACTTATCTTTGCAATCTGGAAAAAGAAATGTGTTAAAATGCACAGTTGAAGTCTTACATTAAGGTCTATGCAGAAGAGATGGAGCCTTCAATTTCCCCAGAGACTTTTATAAGCGTAGTGGTTTGCATTGTTGTACCTGACCAAAATTTCCCCTTTCCCCCCTTCCCCTCCCTTTTGTGCAGTGTGCTGTGTGCCAGTCACAGCCTTCCATCCCAGTGGTGGCTGCCTTTTACTGGCATTGTATGGATTTACGTCCCAACCCTGTAATTAGATCATCCAGCATGGATACCACAAGTGGGGGGAGATATGATAGAGGTCTATAAAATCATGAATGGTTCAGAGACTGTGAATAAGGACGTGTTATTTACTCCTTTACATAACACAAGAACCTGGGGTCACCCAATTAAATTAATAGGCAGCAAGTTTAAAACAAACATAAGGAAATACTTCTTCATACAATGCACAGTCAACCTGTGGAACTCATTGCCAAGGGATGTTGTGAAGGCCAGAAGTATAACTCAGTTCAGGAAAGAATGAGATAAATTCCTGGAGGATAGGTCCATCAGTGGCTATTAGCTAAGATGTTCAAGGACCCTAAACCTCTGACTGCCAGAAGCTGGTACTGGATGGATCACACAATAATTGCCTTGTTCTGTTCATTCCCTCTGAAGCCTCTGGCACCAGCCACTGTCGGAAGACAGGGTACGGGGCTAAATGGACCATTAGTCTGACCCAGTCTGGCCATTTTTATGTTCACACACTGAGCTCCATTGATTTAAATGGCAGCAGGGGTCCACACTAATGGCTATA